>NW_025316787.1:0-312767 GCF_910594005.1 Cervus elaphus
TTCTATTTCTAAACCAGTCACAGATTCACAGAATTAGATTCACAGAATTTGGGGACAGGAAAAAACTAGGGTATTGCTTCCAGAACCGTGTTCCATGAATAACTACTACTATTAAGATATTAAGTTAAATAAAAATAGGGTTCTCTATTCAAAGACTTTGGAAATACTTGGCTAAGTAAAATCAGAACCATATCGCAATAAGACCTTTCATAATTTTTAATTTACCAGCAACATGAATCTCAAAGAGGGTAACATTTTATTCAGTCTTTCCTATATTTATTTGACCGTAAACACATTTCCCATAGAATGTCTGATAAACTCTCCAAAGAACATTAGTTTCTAAAGAAAATTACGGATGACAACTCAGTGATACTCAAAGAGAAAAATGACTTCTCCTAGGCCCTCATCTACTTGGGGACAGAGTACAGACTTATGCCTGAGTCTCCTGGTGTCTCTAGGATTCTCTGCATAAATCTGGCATCTTGATCTGGCCTGCATTTCTGCAAGGAAAGATCTTCAGTGAAATGAGGAATAAAACCTGGTGTTTAAAAGCATGGACCCGATTTAACTGCCTACTTTCCACTGTATGATCTCATGAAAGTTATTTCCCTTTCCTGGGCCTCGCTGTGTTTTTGTTTTTTTCCTCTCCACTGAAAATGGGGGTAATGCTTGCACCAGCCTCATGGGATTGTTGCGAGTTTAAATGACACAATGGATGTAAAACACATATATTACTTGTAAACAATTTATCATTGTTCCTAAAACATATAAGTGCTAAAAATAAGTTGCCAGTTATTGAGAAATAGTATTTTTAAAGAGGGGCAGATTCCTTCATAGAGAAGGAAAATCTGATGACAACGAATTTTTTGCTGTCAACTACTTTTTAAGACTTTGCAGCAGAAGCTCCTCAATAATGCGCTACTTGAAGCAATGCTAGGAAGCTCTCTAAACCACTGAACCATGACATGGCCAAAAAAAAGAGAAGACTGAACTTTTTCAGGCAGGATAGGAGATACTGTCCTAGGCTTTGAGTCTTTGAATTCTACTGCAGAAATTTCTCAGGAAGCAGCCAAAGTGCCCCTAGTCCTAGGCTAAGGGTTCTGTCATGGGCCATGCACCAGGCTTATCTGTGAACTTCTGGTAACCAGTCCATTAGGTAAGTACAGACACTGAGACTTGCCTTTCACCTTAGCTAGTTTGAGAATTAGTCTAGAAGAGGGGCCCTCAAATGTGTGTTCCTTGGAGAAGGAAATGACAACCCATTCCAGTACTCTTTCCTGGAAAAATCCATGGACAGAGGAGCTTGGTGGGCTGCAGTCCATGGGGTTACATGACCGAGCACACACTCATGAGGGGGGTGGACAGAGATGGGTTGGTAGCAATAAATTGGTAGAACTGAAAGAAAAAAAAAATGTGTGGTCCTGAAACAGTAAAATCAGCATCTCTTAGGTACTTGTTAGAAATGCAAATCTCACTCCCACCATAGACTTGCAGCATTTGATCCTGGGTAGGGCCCAGCGATATTTATGTAGCAAGTCTTCAGGTAATTCACATGCACATCAAAATTTTCAAAGCAATGACAACATCACCAGGATAACTGCATCTTCAAATTCAGTACAGCAGGAGTAAGTAGTATATCTCCAACTCTGCTGTACAAAAAAAAAAAAAAATACTATTTCTCTGAAATCAAATTAAATTTTACTTTGAACTGCTGTTCATTCAGGTTAGAAGTAATTTCAATGTCACTTAGGATTAGGTTTGTTATGGGTAATGGAGACCCAAAGTAACAGTGGCCTAATGAATAGGTAGACTTTTAACCCTCCTGCACTGTTGGTGGGAATGTAAATTGGGACAGTCACTATGGAAAACAGTATGGAGGCTCCTAAAAAAACTAAAAAGAGTTGCCATATGATCTAGCAATCCCACTCCTGTGCATATATCCTGACAAAAACATAATCTGAAATGATCTATGACCCCTATGTTCACAGCAGTGCTGTTTACAATAGTTAAGACATGGAAACAACCTAAATCTCAATGAACTGATGAGTGGATAAAGAATACGTGGTGCACATACACAAGGGAATACCACTCAGCCATCAATAAGAACAAAATAATGCCATTTTCAGTTACATGGACGGACCTAGAGATCATTAAGTGAATGTAGAAAAAGAAAAATATCATATGCCATCACTTACATGGGAAATCTAAAATATGACACAAATGAACTTATCTACAAAATAGAAATGGATTCACAGATGTAAAGAACAGACTTTGGTTGCCAAGGAGTAGGAAGAAGGTTGGACTGGGAGTTTGGGATTAGCAGATGCCAACAATTATATACAGAATGGATAAACAACAAGGTCCTACTGTACAGCACAGGGAACTATATTCAGTATCCTACGATAAACCATAATGGAAAAGAATAAGAAAAAAGAATACACACACACACACACACACACACACACAAAACTGAATCACTTTGCCATATACCAGAAACTATAACACAACATTATAAATCAACTATATTTCAATTTAAACAAAATAAGCAGACTTGGCGAAAATAAAAGCCAAGCAGCAAGGGTCCTCCAGAGGTGGATTCTGCTTTCTGCCCTACAATCCACACACTCTGAAACAAGAGGACATACAGGCCTGACTACCATTTTTCACGGAGTAACAAAAACTTGAAGAGGACCCAAATCCAGACTTCAATATACTATTCTCCCATATCACAATAATTAATTTAATAATTCACCGTGGCAATCCCAGAGTCAGACCAATTCCTAGAACTTTTAAAGCTCACTTTAAGTATCTTGGACTTGCCTATGCATCCGATAGTCCCCCCTCCCACCTTTAACGATTAACTGCTGAGGTCTTTAAAACTCCATAATTTTGGAACCCATGTTATTTTCTTCTCATCCTCACTTGCTTGTCTAGGATTCTTTCATTTGTCATAGACTTTTATTTTCTTGGTCCTTTCTTTATACCTAGAACCCTTAAGCAAAAAAGGTGGGTGGAAGCACATTTTACAAATTTATTCTCATGCATTTAGTGTTGAAGTCAATCTCTAATTGCAAAATTATTTTCCAGGAGGAACTAATTATCATAAGATTGATACTTAGTGCAAATTTAGTTTCTTTCCAGTCTGCCCTATTTGTGTAAGTTCCTTTTTTCACTGTTTCTAGTTTGCAGCTAAGGGGTTCCATATTTCCATTGGTCTGGGCTACTAGCAACAATGTTTATATAGTGATTTTTTTTAAATGTAAGTAAAATCATTGGCAAGTTCAGAAGGACTTGGCATACATTTCTCAATGTCTACTACTGTGTCTAATGAATATTCAGCATTTTCTAGTGCATAAGATAATCAATTATGCATTTGTTATATTACTAAGCAGTAATGATTTCAACAATATATATTCAGAAACCAAATTTGATTTACTCCTATTTATGTTTTCCAGGATCATCTCTGTTCTATTATATGAATCTCTACATTTTGTTTCAGTCAATATTCCCCAGAAAATAGAATTTAGATAAATGTGAAGGTGATTTTTCTTCTATACCTGTTTACTTCTCTAACAAAAATTTCCAGGAGAAAAGGAGGAAAGGGGAAATCTTATCAAATCAAATATTATATCACTTATATTAATTTGATAGGAATAACTCATTATGCAATTTGGATCTCAACTTCATTCTTTACTTCCCATTATGTTCATGCTCTAATATACCTCTTGGACAATTTTTTTTTAATGCGAAATTAAGAAGAGACAAGACATATGTGGTTTTTCACAAGAGGAACAGAAAATCCATATGAATCCAGGACACTCATCAACAATATCCTCACCTGCTAAGGATTAGGTGAAGCTTGTGTATACAAACTAAATCAATAAAATGTACTCTGTACTCTCAACTTTTTGAACTCTGCATTCCGCCTGGTCTTTCATTTTGTACCAACCAGGCAAAGGCACAGAGGTAGCAAGATGGAATTTCCTTCTATGATCTCTTTGATTCACTCAAACCAGAATCTATTAGCTCTTCTCTCCTGAATGGAAGAAGATGAATTTTGAAAAGATGGAGTTCATGAGTGCAGAAGATTTATACTTCTGATTAGACCCTGACAGTCGTTCCACTTGTTCCAGAAACTGAAGGGAAAGGTTTATGGGGGAAAAGTGGGGAGGGTGAGAAGGAGGGGATGAATAGCTATATCATTTACGTTTAGCCACAGAATATATTATACAGCACACTTGATTTTACCTCTCTCCTGCCCTTGACAGACATTGCTAATCAATCAGGTCACATTTCCCACTGACATGGGTATAGCCTCAGAGTCTTTCTTGGCATAGCTTTTTAAGCAGCTGTTACAAATCTATCGGGTTTAGCTTAGGAGACTGATTTACTGAGTGCATTATTTATTCATTTATTCAACATTCATTGAACATCTAAACTGTGCCAGGGATGTCAAAGGCATTCAAGAGCAAGACATGAAACTTACATTGTAATGAGATGAAAACTTTTTATTGCCTTTTTCAGCCCTACACATTTGCTAGGCATACAGTAGGTGCTCAATACATTTCCTTTGTCACATTGCTATGAATTGGCTTGCGAAGAGCATTCTGGCATCAGCTGACCCTGCTAAGAAGTGGAGTGTGGCTATGGTTCTCTCTGAAATAATAACATTTGTTCCACCTCAATTCACTTCCTGCTTAAGGTCTATCAAAAACAAACTCACCCTCAAAATGAGTTCTCCACTGGATATGTTTCAAGGGGCAGGAGTAGATATCCAAGAGAAGAATCATACTTGGAAATGCAACTCATCCCTTAAATCTGACCACTGCATGTCTTTTAGATCTGCTGATTAGTCTTGCTAGAACACAATATCAGACTCCATCCTCAAAGGAAATAAATTAAGCTGCACCCCATGAGAACAAATGGTTGACACTGTGCTCTTGCAAGCATCTTGTGTGCAGCTGTGAACAGCTGTGTTAGTGCCAGTTAAGCTGTGATAGCATCACAGGGGGCGGGGGGCAGCGATAAAGGGCAATTCATTCACAAAGCACTATTCAAAGGGTCTCACAGGTGTGTTCTAAGGATTGGTTTTCTGCTATCTTCTTTCTATCTAAAATTTATCCTGAATTTAGATGATTGAGTAATAAAATTCTCCCAGAATTATAGGTCTGCTCTCTCCAGGGATGGTGTTTTCAGAATACATGCTGTGACATTCATAAACAAATATGAAATAGGGAGAAGCATTCCCCACTTGACAAAAAAGAATTAGCTTCTGACTCTCTGGAGTGATTCTTTGACCACTGATTCATTCCCTTATGAATAAGCCTCAGTCTTCCCTGCCTCCGATAGAGGAAAGCACAGAATGTGCCAAAGAGACTGGTTCTTTCAGAGAACGGTTTTATTTATCACCCTTATTTGCAATTTTACTCCCCTAAAAGGAGCCGTCAGCTGCTCATCCATTGACTACAAATGGCCAGCTCTTTTGGTGAACAAGGACGGGGTCAGATGCTAACTGCTGGTGAAGGGGACAGAATGAGGAGAGAAAAGGGCATCGTGCAAAAAGGAGAATGAAATGGCATTTAGATGTTTGCTTTAAACAGACTTCAATTGAAGGGGAAATTGTGTACATGAGGTGCTCTCTTAAGAAATGAGTTAGGAAATAAAGGAGTCAAATTAAAATTGGATAGAAATCCTAGGGCAGTGTTTCCAAATGCTGGCCCAGTTCATGGGACACCTCTTTGGAATCAACTGCCTAGTAATCAATTGCCTAGTAAACTTAAAGCTGCAGGTCTCTAATCACAGAATCACTGGGAAGTATGTCTGGGGTTTTCTGACTGACTCCCCCAGATGAGCCTAGAGCATACGGTTAGATTTGAGAATCACTGTTAGATCCTAGGCTAAATAAACAAACACAAAGATTAACAAAGCTGATGAAATATTTAAGAGGGAAAAACAGTGTATAGAACCAGAAAAAAGAGATGGCAGGGCTGACCTATCTGAAGACAAACTAATATAGCATTTTGCAATAAATGCACGGTTATTAACTGAAGACTTACAATGTATCCAGTGCTACTCCAAATGCTTTCTGTTTCTCACTTTTTAAAAATCTTTGAATTGTAAGGAAGTCATAAGCAAGGAAGGATCCAGGAAGCAGACTGCACACGAGACACAGCATTTTTAAGGCACTCCGAGGTCGCACAGCAGGTAGGTGGCTGAGCCAGGCTTCCAACTCAGGCAGCCTGGATCCAGAACATGTTTTTGTTGCTCAGTTGCTAAGTCCTTCCCTACACTTTGCGACACCTTGAACTTGAGTCCACCAGGCTCCGCTGTCCATGGGATTTCCCAGGCAAGTAGGTTGCCATTTCCTCCTCCAGGGGAATCTTCCCAACCCAGGAACTGAATCCAAGTCTCCTGCATTGGCAGGCATGTGCTAAACCTCAACCAGATACTGTTTTCCCTATGCAAATACAGGCTCTGAGGAAACAATGTTTAATAAGGTAGTATCTCCCCTTAAGGAGTTCAAAGAAATTCATGATGTCTTATAGCAAGTGCAGTGAGTAAAGTGCAGACAGAAACTTAAGAGATCCCTGCAGGACTTGAAACTCATTTTTATCCTTGAGATTTTTCATGGTTTGTATGATTAAGCAGAATATAATTTTCTGAATATAAAACTGCCATTAGATTGGACACTATGAACCAATATTTGACCACTTTTGATCTACAACAAGGGAAATTCCAAAAGATAGCACTGAAGAGAGGAGCAGAAATAGAAAAGCTCATTTCTTCAATTGTGTTTTGATAATTAATAGGTCATCTCTCTGTGAGAAAAAGTTGAGGTTCACCATTCACATAATGACCTAGTTATTTGTCATGTATTTACAGACCCCTGGTTAAAAATTAAGCACTAGCTCCTTAACCATATTTAAATATTACAAACAACAATATGAAGAGAGAGTATTGTTTCTTTCTATTTTGAAGATGAGAAAACTGAAGCCAAGAAGGTTTAGATTAACGTGCAAATAAGAGGTAAAGCCAGATTTCAGACCAAGGTTTGCAAAATTCCAAAATTTGTGGTCCCCTGCCACTCTGTAGCTGCAGGTCATAGGTGAGGATGTTCACTTTCACATGTTATAACTCATATTTATAGCTGGCACCCACCCACCTAACATTAGATGTGTTTACTGCCTCCAGATGACATGAAACACGGTAGATGTCATCATTAACACTCTGAGTACTTAAGCCATATTAATTCATTCAATCAGCTTACAAACGAGACATCTTTTATACTTTTGTTACCCAAAATATTTTATGAAAATGAGTCAATCTGCTAGTCTCTGAAAAAAAGTTTTTACCTGTTTCTTTGTTCATCAGAGAAAATTCTGACTGCTATTTTAAAAATGAAGTAAGTTCTTAATCCATCAAAGTAATCCAATACCACCCGATTCAAGATCAGAACAGATATTAAAAATGCCTCAAAGAAGAACTCACCAATTTAGAGTTACTGAAGGGACAGGCAATTCTGAATTAATAAAAATCTTAATTAAAGTATAAGTTATAAGAAAGTATATCTTATTACCTTTTGATATCTGATGGATGAATGAATCAAACTGGAGTGTGGAAAGTATAAGATTATAAAATATGAACTGGGCAAAGACAGAACCATGGGGAGATCTCATTGGACCTATTTTGATGACCAGATGAAGGCTATTGAATATAGTTTTACATGTATTTATGGACTTCCCTGGTGGCTCAGTCAAGAGTCTGCCTGCAGTGCAGGAGACCCCGGTTCAATCCCTGGGTCAGGAAGATCATCTGGAGAAGGAAATGGCAACCCACTCCAGTATCCTTGCCTGGACAATTCCATGGACTAGAAGCCTGGCAGGCTATGGAGTCTCAAAGAGTCAGACAGGACTGAGCAACTTCACTTTCACTTTATGTATATTTATAGGTCAAGGTGCTGTTATACTTTGAGGGAAAAAGTAGTTTGTGGAAGCCAGTAAAGATTTCCTTTACCCTTACAATCTTTTTATACTGTATTCTATATATAGATGCATGTATAAATGCCCAATCAGTAAGTCATGTCTGACTCTGTGACCCCATGGACTAGAGCTCACCTGGGCTCCTCTGTCCTTGGGATTTCCCAAGCAAAAACACTGGAGTGGGTTGCATTTCCTTCTCCAGGGGATCTCCCTGACCCAGGGACTGAACCTCTATATCCTGCACTGCAGGCAGATTCTTTACTACTAAGCCACTTGGGAAACCTGTATGTATATATGCATATACACTGTACTACATAGAGACATAAAAACCAATTTACTGATATCAACTTTCTTAAGCTATTATTTCAACACAGACAGGTATGAAGAGTTGGAAGACAATGATAATAAACCCATGACTGGAAATTTGCAATCCTCCATCTGAGGATGAGAGGCAAGAGGGAGAGAATATCGATACGTCTACAAAAAGAATATAGAGACTGCTTTCAATTATAGCAAGTAGTAATGGTCCTACGATACACATACATACTAAGGCAAAGCAATATATATATATAGTATTATATATAATCTGTGCCATATATATGAAATCTCACAAAGATAATAAGCTCCCCAGATTTCATCTAAATAAACACAAAATTTGAATTGTTAGGGATGGAATTCATAAAGTCTTTTTATAGTGTCAAGCTTAAAAAAAACAACTAAAAAGGGACAACTGAGTATGGTTTTCCTATTTGAAACAGCCACACTTTGTTCCATCACATTTATGACTCTTCTCATACCAATGTCACGGAAAACAAAATTCTGATTGGCATTCATTTTTGGTTTGGTCATTTAGACCTACCTCCAATATCTTTCAAGAAGAAAAAGTCATCTTCTGCTACAAAATAGGAAGACTAGCCAACAAACAATAATGAATAATCTTGAAGGGAACAAAGAAACACAGGGGAAAATATGATGTATCTATTGCTCATAACACATTATTCCAAATCTTAAGGGGCTTTAAACAACAAACCTGTATTATCTCACATGCTTGTGGGTCAGGAACCTGGAAGCAGTTTATCTGGGTGGTTCTGGCCCAGGGTGTCTCATAAGGCCGCAGTCAAGGTATCAGCCTGGGGAGACTACCTCCTGGATAGGACTAGGGAGACAAGACCTACCCCTAGGACAGGAAGGAAGTGGGGAGGTCGTGCAGAGACTGAAAACAAAGCCAATAATTGTAACAGTGCACTGTCATAAATGTTATGTGGACATGGTCTCTCTCAAAATAGCTTACTGGACAAAGTTAAAGCCTTTTCTATGTTAACTTTTCTATGTTAACTAAACGCTTTTCCGTGGCTGTAATTTCTCCAGTTTATGGTGCAACAGAAAATCTAACATGGATTTCTCCTTCACAATTTTACCAAGAGAAGAGTCGTTCTTACCAGAGATCTTCAGGAACCGCAGCATACATTTTTCCTTTGCTTATTAAGTCAAGGACTTTCCTTATGAACGGTCCTTCTGCTCGGTGTCCTTTCAGCTGACAGAATGTGACTCAGTTAGCTTCAGAAGCAAAGGAAAGCGTCCTTCTCTGACAGACGAACGGAGAGACACCAGCTCACGCACTGGAGCACGTGCTCTTCAGGGCCGAAGGCTGTGGTGGGGGCTGCTTTATATACGCCAAAGCAAGGAGGGGGCGGGGTTCTCTCCGCACGTGCCTGCGTGCGTGCCAAAGCAAGGAGGGGGCGGGGTTCTCTCTGCACGTGCCTGCGTGCGTGCGCCTAATGGATTCCGAGGGCCGAGTGCAGCTTCTCGGCCTGCTGCCTCCATCTTGGATTGACGTGTCATGCGCGGTTCTTCCCGTGCAGCCCACCAGCCGTTTTGCTATAGGAACTTCCGTCTGATGTGCCCGGGTGGGGGCGGGGCATTGTGAGTCACGTGCCTGCTCTCTGAGGCGGGCGCGGGGAGGAACCTCTGTGTGTGATTGGTCCGTCGTAACCAGGTGACCGAAGGACGCATTCCGGTTGGCAAGGGCCAGCCAGGCGAGCGGCTTTCAGTCGGGAGGCGGCGGCGGAAGGAGGAGGAGCTCCGACCGCTTTCTCTCCCGGCAGTGGCTGTGCGTCTCAGCGCTTGTCGGGTCCCCACCCCTTTTATTTAAGCTGGGCTGGTCGCCGCCTTCACTGACTAGTTGACTCCGGGGAGGCGGCGGCGGCGGGACAGCGGGGGTGCGGCCGGGCCGGAGCCCTGCTCCGGCCCCGGCGGCGTGGCGGACAGGAGAGAGGCAGGCGAGGCCGCGTCTACCTGTGCGGCGCAGCCCCGGCATAGCCCGGGTCTGCCGGTGCCCGCCGCTCCATTGTTGGGGGAGGGGGCGGTCTCTGAGCTTGGCGGAGTCCGGGGCCGAGCGGAGGCGCCCCATGGGGAACACGTTGAGCTGTTGCGTGTGCCTCAGTGCCAACCGGCGCGTGGGGCCTGCACCAGACTCCGAGTCTGAGGTCTACGAGGCGGCGGCCGGAGACCCGGTGGCCGTAGCACCGGCGCCGGCTGCCGTGGAACCCACCGAGTTGGATTTCCGAGCGGGTGAAGGCCACCACCTGCAGCACATCAGCGACCGGGAGATGCCCGAAGGTAAGGAAGCGGCCGGCGCGCCTCGCCCCTCGCGGGGCCGGCCCCGTCTGCTCTCGGGCTTACCTCTGGCCTCCGCCGACCCCCAGGTCCCCCGGGAGGAAGCCGCCGCCTAGGGCTCCTTCCTGCCTGGAGTTGGCTCTCTCGGGGCTGGGCACCAAGGACGGAGGCTGGCCCTGCCTGGCGTCCCCACCCCTTATTCTTTCTCCGTCGCGTCCGGCCAGTCTTTCTCCCTCTTCTCTACCCGAACGCCCAATTCTTCCTCATTCCCTTTTCGCAACCCGACCCAAGACCCTCAAGTCTGTGGCTCCTGTTCGTGATTCTATTTAACATCTTGTGGGACTTTGTAAAGACTTTCTGATGTATTCTCTCTTTTCTCAATGAAAACTTAAATACTCCCAACTTCGGCGATATCCATCCCATCTTCCAATCCTTACCTATTCAGGTGGTACCTAAGAGAAGGAACGAGGTAAGGATCTAGATACACTTCCACTCGTTAGGATAGTTGATACTCGGGACAATTAAGACAGATTTTAGGGTTTGTTATTTAAAATCAAAACTGCTATCGACAGAGTTAGTGTGGCGTTAAGTAATATTCTGTCTAGAGTTGTCCTGATTGAAGCGACCTTATTCTAACTATAATTTGAAAACGATAAGAAAAAGGTTAGAGGGGGTCTTAAAATAACTGAACGGTGTGAAACGTTACTGCAACGGCTGCAGGGAATAGTTTTGTTGTTGTTGTTGTTGTTTTTACCCAAAGACGATCCCACGGAGCTCAGATTAAGATTCCCACTTTGACACAAAAATGTCTTCAGCTCCCCAGCTTTAACCAACTTCACTTGCATGTTGCCTCTTCTAAGGGAGGATTGGGGGTGGTTCCTGAGACTGTTGGTCAAAAGTTTCAAAGGAGAAAAGAGAAATTCAGACTGTAATTTGTAATGCAAAGATTTGGCAGTTGAGATGGCAGATCCTGCAGGAAAGTTGTCTCCATGGCTACCTCTCCTTCCAACCCCCTCCTGCCCGTGGAATCCTAGTCAACTTTTATAACGTTCAGGGAAAATTCTGAAGACGAAGTGGCTGGGGGTGGGGGTGGGTTGTCACGGAGAAGAGGAGAGAGAGGAGAGGAAATGTTTGATTTTTTTTTTCCTCTAGAATTTTGAGACTGGACGGCTCTAGGTTCTAAAAAAAAAAGATTCTGGATAACACTGTGGCTCATTAATCAAGACTGTGTTCTTTAAAGTAGAAAACATTGTGCCGTGAAGATGTTAAAGCCCCACTGGCCCACTTGTTTCATTTAAATGCCAGAGAGTATTTCTTTATTTCATAGAGGATATGTCTTATAGCTCTTCTATTTAAATTTTATTTGGGTTTATTTAATTTCTTTCAAAGTTAGAATAGGTAAGCCTGTGAACTCACCCATATGATGGACATGGCTTTGTAAGTGGAAAGTACTCCCTTTTCAGAATACTCAGATACTGTGAAAGCACAAATTAATGTAAATTAATTGTAGCTTTAAAAACAAAGCTTGTGCATACCTGTGAAAACTGCTCAGCTTGTTGCTATAAGGTAAGCCTCTAAGTGATTTTAAAAAACAGTAGTAGGCTAGTGTAGGGAGACCAAAATTGGACTTCTGTATGATTCTTTTACGATTTACAACATATTTTCGGGTGTATTTCACCTGACCCTTCCATCTATAAATAAGGCCTGTGAATATTCTCCCTGTGATGCCAATGAAGAAGCCAAGACTTAGAGCTCTGAAATAACTGTGTAACATAGCTACTGAACAGAAGAGACAGACTTGAGAATGGTAGATACACCAAATTCAGTTGTTGGGTGCTTAAAAAAAAGTTTGGAATGCACTTTTTATTTTATAATTTATCCATAAGATAGGCCTAACTCAACTTCAGTTTGGTTATTTCCATTTGAGTTTATTGTTCACAACTCAGAAGCAACACATACCTCTGCATTCTGTGTCTGTACATTTCTTACAATGGATAGGAATAAAAGAAGTCGTGAAATAGCCTCAATTTACCAGTCAGGTAAACATGTTGGTATATTTTAAAGAGTTTGTTCTGCTGACTCAAATTGAAGCCGAGAATGCCCTGGACAGAGGGACATTAGGAGAAACCGGTAAGGGGGCAGGTAAGGTACGAAGCATTTAGTGAGGGGGAGTGCTGAGCCGGGAACTAGAAAAAGAGGGTTCATGAGCACAGAATTTACCTTTTTATGTTTGACATGATTGTGAAAATTTTACTTAAATTTGTCTCTCTTTTTTGGCATTCAATAAAGTGATGAGAGAAACCTCAATTTCAGCATTTGCCTATTATTAAGTTTCCATAGATACGAGGTCAGAACACGAATGTAAAGTGCAAGCACATTGGAAGTTTGCTCTTAATGTTTTTATTTCAGACAATTTTATATCAGTTTCCCTGGAAACTGAGAAATACCTGCATTGATATAAAACATTTTGGCTTTTCTGCAATGAAGAATTATTTGGTTACTTAGACAAAACCAAACATAAATGATGCTGTGTGTTTTTCTTCAGAAACCTTTGAGAAGAACATGATTTCTTCAAGCTGTTTCAGTTAACTCCTACGAACCTAGTATAAATATCAGATAGACTCAAAAGAATTTTGTGGCTATCTTGCCTTTAACAGTGTATCTAATGTAACTGATGTTACTGTCAATAATAGAAAATAAGATGCTAAGGTCCTATTATCTGATTTTATTATTATGCATCAGCTTTTCAAACAGCCTTTATATTCTCCTCTTAGGAACTTTGCTCATTCTCTGGTGCAAGCTGCTCTCTCAAGTGATTCCTTCCTTCCATCCTCCAAGGAGCGGGTAGGGAAGGAATTGACAACGTAATGGGGGAAAACCTCTGAGCAACAGGTTTTTCCTCCTTTCAGTAGCTATTATAAACACTTTTTTTTTTTTTTTTTTTACTTTTTTGATACCAGTAAACATTTGGGGTAAAAGATTTGCAAAATACTAAAAAGTCATTCACTCATACTCAGAATATCCAGAATTTTCATTAATATTTTGGTGTTGGTTCTTCCTGAACCTTTTGTATACGAATAAACAGAATGTTGTGTTTATTGTATGAGATCGTTCTTTGTGTGCCACATTGTAACTTTCTCTTGTAAAGTGAAGACGGGAAGCTCCTGGAACCGTGCTGACACCTGAAGCGTGCCCCAGGATGTATTTCCACGCAGCTGCATGTAGCTGTGCAGTCTGCTTTTTACCACCTGTTTAATGGTTGGAGCATCATTCATTTACCCACCCTTTATGGTTGTCTTTTATAATCTCATTATATTGCTTTAATCTGGGCACAGACATAAAAAGTGATGTATCGTACTTCCCTGCAGAATTCTGGTCTTGTGGCTTTGTCTTTCGACTTAATTAAATTCATAGGGTGAGTCATTTTGTAGTTAAGGTATTTTAACATTAAATGTTCTGTCCCCAAATTAAAGTTACCATTGATTTGTCACTGAACAGTAGATTTCCTCTCTTAGGTTTTTGTGGGTCTTGGTAACCTGTCGGTGTCTTTGAGTCTGAGTAACTAAACTACCGCTCGAAGAGATCTGAAATTAATGCTGGTCTTGGGTGACAGACCCATCAAAGGACAGCATTAGAAGAAATCTTAGATGATGAAGGAAAATTGGGGGAAGCATAAATGATTTGGGGTACACTGAAATGGATGATTATTGGGCACGATTTAGGGGCAGGACAAACAGAGGTTATACTGACAAAACCCAAACCCTAACTCTGGTCTTTACTTCCTAGAGGTCCCTGGGGCCTGTTGACACAGGAATAATGTCAAGTAGCGAAACACTGAGAAGAAAGAAAAGGATGGTCATGGACTGGGGAGGGGGCAGTGTTACTGGGGGTGGTCTCCTTAAGTGACAGTGAGCATCCTAGGAGTGAAGGGGAGCCCTGTGAGGTCCTCAGAAGGAAATATGCTCGGTGTAGGCAGAGGACAGAAAGAGGGTGGCTGCAGCTGAGTGAAAGAATGCCAGGAGGAATATCAGGGGGTTAAGGCCTTGTGTCTAGTAGACCTTGACAAGAAAAAATACGGATTTTAGTCTAATTGTAATGGGAAACCATTGAAAGGTTATATGCAAGGGAATGGTGATAATTCTTAAAGAAGGGGAAGGAGACGTGGGGAGAGGGGAGGGAGATCAGACGAGCTACTCGCTACTCTCACGTGGGCAGGGGTAGAATGAAGCAGGGAGACAAGCTAGGAGGCTGGTGTAGTCACTCAGCTGAGAGCCAACAGTGGTTTGAACAAAAAAGCAACATTAAGAAGGGCCTAAAATAGGCTGACTTGAAGAAACTGAGTGAATCTAAAAGTAGGCTAACAACAATATGAATGGGATAAGTCACAGAAAAAGAAATGCGGATGGCTTTTAAGCGTATCCTCACACATAAGAGAAATGAAAATACAACTACTGTAGCTTGTGTTGGGAGAAAATTCAGAAACTCGGCACTGCATTCTTTGGTGATACTGAGGAAAGTTACATTCATATATTGCTGGTAAAAATGGGAGATTGGTCAACCCTTGAAGGGGAAGTTGGCACAGTCTCACTTAATCCAGAGATCCTACTAAAGGAATTTATTCTGAAGGTATAGGCTGCATATGTTGCATTATCTTCAGTAGCAAAATACTGGAAATAATTCAGATGTCCAGTAAGGGACTGGTAAACTAGCACATCCAGACACTGAAGAATTAGGGAGCTGTGAAGGAGCTCTCTCCACTGTTAATGACTTCACCTGCAGGGGATGTTAACCTGAAAAAAAATGGGGAGAAAATATACACCAATCTCCATGACAGAAGCAGGAGAAATGATATGTATTTGCTTATTAAAGAAGAAAAAGGAAGAACACTAGGAGAAATGCTTGCCCTTGGGTACTCTTATCCTCTTTCCTTTAGTGGGTGGCCTGACTCAATGACATGAGTTTGCACAAACAGAATCGTGTAGGACTGGGAAGCCTGGCGTGCTGCAGTCCATGGAGTTGCAAAGTCAGACACAACTTAGTGACTGAACAACAACAAAGCACTATCTACTTAAGATGTTATTTGGCTGAGGGTGATAAGTGGACATCAGTTTTCCTATGAAATGCTAAATGTTCACTTTTGGCTTTTGAGTTAATTTGTGAAAGCTGTGATGTGTCATTTATTATGCTTTATATAGTATATCCCCTCATGGATTGCAGCCTTGTCATGGTGAAGGGGCTTGTGTAACTCTGTGAAGCTATAGTGTATGGATTGCTCTTGAATTTCATTTGATTCTTATCGTGTTCTGAGTTAGGCAGTGTAGGGATTCTTCTCTGAGGTATAGAATTGTCCAAGGTTTTACTCATTTTTAAAACCTTGATAGATCAGGACTGTAAATTCCATGTACATGACATATAGGGATAAAATTTATTGATGTCATTTTGTGCTCTGCTTTGAAATACTACCTTTTTTCTCGCCCCTTTTAGAAAAATTGTTTATTTTTAGGGTATTAAAGCAATAAAACTTGAAGAGTTAAAACAGTAACATTGTATGATGTGAAATGAAATCACCATAGCTTGCAACCCAGAAAGGTTCCTAAAAGTCCAAGAAGCCCGAGCTAAGTACTCCTTAGAAATACATAAATCCAGGTATACTTACCTGTCTATCATCTCTTGGTCATCATCATTACAGCATTTGATTGAGGATTAAGGTAAGGCAGGACTGAGAACCAAGTTAGAGGCAAGTTGAGAAGCAGTTTGGAAGCCAGGTTGGTCAGAAACTGGGGAAGCAGGTCAGTTGAGGGGGTTGCAGGAGCATGCTGTGTGCCCTCCGGTGAGACAGCCCAGGTCAGCATCTGCTGGCAAGAACCGCTTGGCTAGGGTGTGAAGTGTGGACTCAGATGAAATCACCGGATGACTGTAAGACATGAAATGTAATATTAGCCATAAAACTAATATACTGTACTACTAGGGGTGATAGGGCAGTTCAGTAAATGGAGTAAACCTTTAAGTAAACTGGAGCCCAGAAGTTGGCCCAGAAAATGCTGACAGTCCTGTTTAATTGCAATATATTAAGTGAAAAAGAACTAAAGAGCCTCTTGATGAAGGTGAAAGTGAAAGAGGAGAGTGAAAAAGTTGGCTTAAAGCTCAACATTGAGAAAACCAAGATCATTGCATACAGTCCCATCACTTCATGGCAAATAGATGTGGAAACAGTGGCTGACTTTATTTTTCTGGGCTCCAAAATCACTGTGGATGGTGATTGCAGCCATGAAATTAAAAGACGCTTGCTCCTTAGAAGAAAAGTTATGACCAACCTAGACAGCATACTAAAAAGCAGAGACAAAAGGTCCATCTAGTCAAGGCCATGGTTTTTCAGTGGTCATGTATGGATGTGAGAGTTGGACTATACAGAAAGCTGAGCGCCAAAGAATTGATGCTTTTGAACTGTGGTGTTGGAGAAGACTCCTGAGAGTCCCTTGAACTGCAAGGAGATCCAACCAGTCCATCCTAAAGGAGATGAGTCCTGGATGTTCATTGGAAGGACTGATGTTGAAGGTGAAACTCCAATACTCTGGCCACCTGATGCAGAGAGCTGACTCATTTGAAAAGACCCTGATGCTGGGAAAGATTGAGGGCAGGCAGAGAAGGGGACGACAGCGGATGAGATGGTTGGATGGAATCACCGGCACAATGGACATGGGTTTGGGTGGACTCCGGGAGTTGGTGATGGACAGGGAGGCCTGGCGTGCTGCGATTCATGGGGTCGCAAAGAGTCGGACTCCACTGAACTGAACTGAACTGAAGTCAGTATGTTGGCATTAGTCTCCTCCTGTCAGATGATTTCTTAGTCACTACCCTCTCTCTGATATTTTGACAGGGGAAAATCATTTATTGACAGTTTGACAGCATAATTTTAACACTTTTAGGCTTCAGTAATGCATCTTGTTTGTCCTAAGTGGCCTTTATTTTCATATTTTTAACATCTGCAATTGAGATGGATCTCACGATTGATAGAATGTTAGGTTGGAGGAAAAGTAATGTTCAGTGACCTGGTATTTTACAGGTTTCCTCCTGGGAGTGTTTATATTAAGACCCCAACTTAAATTTTTTTAGCCATCCTTTTTCCACATAAGTCTATCATGCTGTCAAATAAGTTGCAATTTAAATTGGTAATATAAAAGTGATGGGTCTTAAAATATAACTTTAATGATAACCCCTAATCATAAGCTCAAGAATATTTCTCCTGGGTTAAAACATTCTTAAAGATTGCTAGAGAAGTAATTTTAGGAAGAATTCACATATAAAATGCACAGTAATTTCTCAAAATACCTCTAACATTACTGTGTGTGCTTGTGGGAGAGGGGATGAGGGGAAGTGTGGGTGGTAATGCTTTGCTTCAGAGTTGACAGTCTTACCTTTGTGACAGTGAAGAGTACGGTAGGTTTTTTTCATCGTCTCCTTAGACTCTTGGCAAAACAGTTAATGGAGTGTGCAGAAATATTGTGTGTATGTATGAGTTTACTGTCTAATGGCTTACCTGTCAAGTCTGTTATAAAATAGTGATGTAGTTTTCACTGGCAAAAAGTGCAAGTTGTATAGAAAATTGTTATATAGGCTGTAAACAGAAGATTAATATTTTCTGAAAACCTCATGCAAATTGACAGCAGTAAGGCCCTGGTATGTTTAGTATGTATGAATGATAGGCAGCTCACCAAAGTGGAAATGATGCTGATAATTATGGGAAAGTAGTAAAAACTGTGTAATCGAAAGAAATACAGATTAGATCTACAGTGCTGTTCCTTATTTATATTAGTAGAACTTCCCCCCCGCCTCTCAACTGTACAGAGCAGGGGTCGGAACTAAAACTGTCATGATTGGTAGTATTATACATTAATGTGGCCCCACCTTCTTCAGGAAGCAGTTTAGCACTGTACCTTGAGCCATGAAAATGATCTAACCTTTTGGCTTAGACATCCCACTTTTGAAGATCTTTGCTAAGGAGATAAAACCATTATTTATTTAAAAAGCTGTATAACTATAGATGAAAAGTTTCCTCATCAAAGAATAGAATGTTGTAAGTACCTAAACCCCAGCAATAGGGGATTGGCTAAGTCCAGCACAGGAATAACGCTTGATGGACTGTTGTGTATTCATTAAACAGTAAATATGCAACAGTGAGATGTAGAAGGGTTGTTAGTAACAAGAAGACATAAATTATACACTAATTAGAGCTTTTTCTAATGTATAAGGAAAACAACTAAAAGTAAGGGTTGTAAGTCTGTGGGTTAATTTTTAAATAGGGTCATTTTGGCTCATGCAAATTTTTGTTCATGACATTTGTTAAAGGAATGAGCAAGTGACTTTTACCTTTCCCCACCTTCATTGTGATCATCAGTACTGCTGGTTAACCAGGTCTCTTTCAGTTGCAAGTTTGAGAAAATGTCTCAGAATAGCTTAAATTAAAAAATATATATATTGACTTTTATATAACTGGAGTTGAATGAGTAAATTAAGCAGTACTTGACCCAGGAGTTCAATGACCTCACAGCCTATCTCAGTTCTGCTGTCCTCTATTGATCTCTCCTGAAAAGCCTTTCCCCTCATGATGGCAAGAGGAGTGTCCAGCAGCCCCAGACTAGCTAAGGGTCCTAGGGCACCCCTCTGCCTTCTTCTGCTTCTTGGAAAGTTCCAGGAAAGCTGTGATCTGTCAGTCAGTTCTGGGGCATGTGCCCACCCTTGAAACCTCTAGGGTAGGGTAGGGGGAGTGCCAGCTCTTTTCTGATCACTTGGGCAAGTTTACTTTTTTCCTGCATGTTGTCATTTCTTTTATCCCAGCCTTCTTGATTTCTATATATAGATCCGTAGTAGCACATCATAGCATACCTGTAACACACCCTGGTTTGGCAGGGGTGTGTGTGTGTGTGTGTGTGTGTGTGTGTGTTTGGCAGGGGTGTGTGTGTGTGTGTATGTTAAAGCTTGCTTCTCTTTGATCCTGACACTTATTTTCCCTGGACTTCCATTGACTCTTGTTAAATTTTACCATTCCATAAACCCTGATGAAAAATATGGCTACTTTGCAAGCATTTCTGCTTATTTTTTAGATTCCAGTGTAGTCTGTTTACTTTCTGGTACAAGTAAGTAGTCATGAATCCTTTCAGAAGCCTTAGGTCGAAAGTCTGTGCCTGTCAACTTTGTGTATAACTGAAATAATTTATTTTCCCAGTGTCCCACTTTTCAAATCTGTAGGGGGGAAAAAACTTTAAAATAATTTTATGGGTCTTTTACATAAAACTGTTGAGTAGAATATTTTCTCCAAAAACAGCTTAATAAACTCCAAATGCAGTGAAGGAATTTTCACGAAGAACAAAGCAGTCGGTTTAGCTATGTAAATTTCTAGTGCTGGCAGTAACAATTAAATTCCCATTAAACCAGGAAGTCCCAAATTACTGTTCATGCAAAATTCTTTCTTTGGGGAAGAAAAGGCTTCTAGGTAGATAACATTTGTTAAATGCTGGGTCAGACAGAATTCACTATGGGACTGGTTAGTTTTTATTTATTTTTTCATTTATTTTTATTAGTTGGAGGGTAATTACTTTACAATATTGTAGTAGTTTTTGCCATACGGGATGGGGAACACATGGTTAGTTTTTAATATATCAATGTGTATATTCTTTTGATTCTCAGCGATAATGTGTAAATCACGTTGACCACCAAAGTCCCCTTTAAAAATAGGCCAATTATTATGTGGTTTGGGAAATGCTGCCTTAACTGTTGCTCTTTAAAAATCTTGGTCCAGTTTCTTAAAAGATTGTTTAATTGGTTTGAGGTGGACTTCACTAAGTAACTGCCCATAGGGCTTTTACGTTTGTTTTAAACAACAACCTTACTGTCCAGCATGGCAGCCTGTGCTTGCTTGATATTTCTGCCTAAATAGAAGACTGTCCCACCTTGGTGCAAGGTGAACTGCCAGCAGACCCACCTTTTTTATGTAGGTATGGGCAAAATTTTTTTCAAGCAGCCCTTTGATGTGCTCCAGGAAAATACTGTTACTGAAGCCCTCTATTAATCATGCAGCATGAAAGGAAGAAGTGAGAGTTTAGCTTTGGAAATAGAGGGCAAAGTTAAAACTCACTATCCTGGAAGTGTTCCTATGGATCAGAACATTGAACTCTTATGTAATCCTCTTAAATCTGCCATGATGAATAGCCCCTAGATAAACGGCAGCCAACTAAATGAGTTGGTTTGTTGAGTGTAGTTGGAATTAGCCATTAGATTGTCTGAAGAACGTTTGCCAAAAGCAGCTCATTTGGTTATAGCATATTTGATTGATCTGGTATCTGATAGTAAGTGACTACAGCATAACTTGCTTCTTGAGACTTCTTGAAATGTGCTAGTAATATCAGCTTAAAGAGAGGTGACTGAATTTTTAATCAATATGTAGGAGGGGAATCACATACATGATTTGCCTAAAAGTGGCATAGATTAAGTGCAAGTTAAAAAAAAAAAAAGCCTAAGACATAGCCCTGGTTTTATTCCACATATATGGAGAATTTCTACAATTTTTCTGTTTCCCAATAGAATTTTTGTATTGTTGCCTTTACTACAGTTTCCTTCTTGTCATTACTAAACGCTCTTCTTAAGACTATTAAACTTGATTAAAATCAGCGTGTAGCTGTTTTAAAAGTCATGTCTTTTTCTACTCAACTAAATTGTCACACCTTTTTCTTTTTCCTGTGCAGACTTAGCTTTGGAATCAAACCCTTTTGACCACCCAAGGGCAAGCACAATTTTCCGGAGCAAATCTGAAACGGACGGTAAGACAGTGTTTTCCCCCCCTGAGAAAAAGATTGAAAACTGTTTTTGTTTTGTGTATTATAGGAAGATACAGAAAAGCACTTAGAATGGTTTAATTTTTTTTTTTCATATGTGATAATATTTTAATATGTGATGTTTTATTTTAATATGTGATGATACATTTTTCATTTAGGTGTCACTGTTTTAATGAGGAAAAACACCCAGACCATCTGTTTATACACTTTGCTATTTCTTTATCAGCAGTCAGCTTGCCACATGATTTAGTTGTGGTCTGTTTTTCCATGCTACTTTGTCCTTTTCCTTTCGCTCCAAGAGCACATGAGGTAAAGATGAATGACACGGTTTAGGTCACAGTTAGGTCTTCATAATCAGTTGTTATGTATGGGAGTCGAGGCTTGTGATTTCGGCACCATTTTGCACAGTGCTCAACCGGGTGAACCTCTCTCACATCCAGATTCATGTGAATTTTTAAGTTCTTTTAAAAGTTCTTATAAGAACTTTTAGCTCTTCAAAGTTCTTTCATCCTGATGTAGTGCTGGGTCAGGGTAATCAGACCAATGTGCCTGCCATATGGGATTTTCCAGAAGGTTATCCTCAGTGTGGGAAACCTTGTGTAAATTTCCAGTGTCCTGCTTGTTTTAAGATGAGAATCAGAAGTTTTTGCACTCCTGCTTGTCTTGCCTGCTTGTCTTCCTTAATATATGTTAAATCCTAGTTTATTTGCTAAAAAGCCATATATGATCAGGTTTTTCGGTTGTTTATGAGAGCAGGAATACCAGAAGTGAACGTTCTATAATATTTGAAGTAATGCAGCACAGTAAAAAATAGAGGGTTCTTTTCCTCTTTTATTTTCATTAGATTACTGGTTTTTATCAAAGGGTCTGTCTCAGGAACAGCCAGACGGAAGAGGGCCAGGCATGGGGGCAGGGCCCAGAGTGTACCACATGTTCTCCAACCTGGGAGCTCCTGGGGTTTCTAGTTTGCATTTTCTTAAAGTGTGTGTACTTTGCCTTGAGGCAATTATTTTTAGTTAGGATTACTGTATTTCTCAGTCTTTTCCAGACTCCTGAGCTGCTCACACTGTAGAGAGACGGTGGAGAGAGTAAAAGAAACACTCTCCCATGCCCCTGTCTCTCCTCAGTCTAAAGGAATTCGTGCTTGTGATGCCATGGGAAAGTGTATGGCCTAAGACCCTCTTTGAGCTTATATTCTTCTGGCCTTTGTTGGAGCAAAACAGTTCTATGTGCTGTCGATGTATGTTCAGTGAGGTCAGCACGTATGTTAAAATTTATAGATTACTTTCCAGTGTGTAAAGAACCTGTATTTTTTAAGTTGGGTGACCAATAAGTGGTTCGGGATGCTTCCAGAGACACGGGTGCTTGACCAGAAACTGGAACTTGGAGTTGTCATCTGTTAATCCTGGTGACTAAAGTACATGTAGAACTAGAAAATACTACATACTGTGCAGCTGGTATCAGCTAAATATCTCACCTGGCCTAATTTGCTTTGTCCTTTTCTTTTGTAAATGGAGAGTCTTTGATTTGTACCTAATACAGAGTATCTGTTAGTATTAGTCAAATAGTAAAACTAAGTTTTTAAATATTATTTATAGGATTCATTTTGCTGGGTGGTTTAAATTATATATTTTGTTGGAAGTTATTTTAAAAAACAGAATGAAATTTTAACTCATTGTGTATATTGGTAATCCATCAGATAATTAGTGACTTATTTGTCTATGGTAGTTTTATCAGAATTCATCAGTTAGTTTTTTTTTTTTATTCTTAGTGCGAGAAAAGAGGAAGAGCAACCATTTAAACCATGTGAGTAAATAGTTGAAAAGTTAAGAAATCAATAGTTTGATTAATTAAAAGTATGTCTGCCATGATTCCTAAAAAGTATGATGGATCCAATACTGTTAGCATTTAACCTCTTATTTATAAAATTTCTGAATCTCTAGTTCCTAATTATCAAGTATATTCAGAAAGGTTTTTGACTTAGTAGTACCCTTTTTTTTTTAAGGGTCCTGACATTTAAGTTAAATTTCAATAATATGGTTATAGCATAAAGATCTACCTTAAATTCTTTTGCCTTAAATTTTTTATCTTAGTTTTTAACCAAAGTAATAAAAGTGTAATAGGTAATTTAATTTTTAGCACCGTCCATTGACTTCTTGGCACAACAGGTGAAAGCTTAACCTCCTCGTCCACCGTGATTTTATTTCCCTCCTTCTGGTCCCTTTACATGCATCAGTTTTTGTTAAATCGGAATCACTGTTTACTTTATTATGACTAAGCAAGTATTGTTCATTGCTGAGCCATATAGTTCTCTGTGCCACCTCCTTATACACCTTTCATTCTTTTTCTTCAATATTAATGAAATCTGAGCACTTCTACACTTCTCAGGATAATCCAGTTCTGCTTTTTCTAGCAAACATGATCTCACACAGCCCAACATAGTTGAGTAGCTCCCTGGCCAGTCTCCCTGTTTTCACATTCTTCATTTTTGTTCTGTGGAATTAATTTCCTGACTATATTCACTCTATCAGCTATTTTTTCCCCCAAATGTTGTAACATTTGTCACATGCCTATCAAAAATATTTACCATCCAGAAAACCACATCTGTTCCATTTCTTCTTGGAGACACTCTTCGCCAACCTTTTGTCTTCCTACCTCCTACATACTAATGATTCCTGGACTAGCTCTGTGCCTGTTTTCCTGGGATATCTATGTGAAGTCACCTGGGATCTCACATCACTGCTCTCTCGTGTTGGATCGCCTATGTCCTAGATTCTGTTTCCCTCTGTCCTGTTTTACTGGAGCACATTTTCCTGGAAAAAGGCACATGAGCAAAAATTTTATAAAGACCTAGCCTCTGTGAAACTCCTTCTATTTGATACAGTGTAGAATTCTAGGTCGAAACTAATTTTTGCAGTTTTAGAGACATTTCCCTCTTGTCTTCTCATTTACAGTGTTGCTCTTAAATCTATTGAATTTGATACATTGTATATTACCAAGTTAGTCTTTTCTCCATTCCTTCCTCCTGTGGAACTTTGTAGTACCCTCTGTCTTTGTGGGGTTTTGAAATTTCATAACATGGTTTGGTATAGACCTTGTCACGCTATTGGGGCATTTAAACATGCAGAACATCTTTTCTTCTAGTGAATTTTTTTGTGTGCTGCTTTGGTATTTTCTATTTTTTTCTTTTGGATTCCTGTTAGATGTTGAAAATTTTAGAGCAATATTTCTGTACAGATTTTTTTCCCCTTCTGTTTTCCATTTTGTCTTCTTGTCCTACTTCATGGAGGTTTCCTTGACTCTGCTCTAATCCTTCTATTGAATATATTGTTTTGTCTACCTTATTTTTTAGAGTTCTCTTCCATCCTTTCATTCTTTTTTTCACTGATGCAATTTCTCATCTTTCTGTAGATGTTGAAGATTTTTTTTTAAGTTTTTATTTGCTCCTGGATTTTTATCATTCCCATCAGTTCCTTCTCCCTGCTTTGATCTGTGACTTCTTGGAGGTTTCCCTCAAACATGTGATGGTCCCTCGCTGTCTGTTAAGATCTAATTGGAAGCATCACTTTGCTAACTGATAGACCTCACTGCACAGATTTGGCGACCACGTCTCTGAATTTTGAACCTGCCTTGGGTTCTGTAAGCCAGATTGGTTTTGTTGTTCCTGGCCCAGTCACTCTGTAGTTCCAAGGTTGTGCTTCCTCTGTTATGCCATGTCAGTTACTACTCCTTTATCTCATTTTTTCATCTTTCAAACATCAAAAATCATCTGCAGTTTATCCTGTCTTGGGTACAGCTTTTTTGACAAAATACTTTTAATTCTAATGAGATGATATCTCTGAAAGAAGGTGGGAAAAGAAGTAGATTTGTGGTTGGTCCACTCAAAGTTGGATTTATACTTTGAATGTAAATTCTCAGTTTAAAAGTTTTAATTCAGTATAGTTAATGATACTGACTCAGACAGTACTTTCTATTATACCTACAATTAGAATACTGCACATTTCTACTAAGGCCTTGATAAGAATCCTGTTCAGACTACTCATCCTGCCACATTGGCCATTAACGTGCAGTAATGTGGATGGAGTAGTTTCCACTCATGCACTTCTTGTTGTTTTGTTGCTAAGTCAGACATGACTCTTCTGCAACCCCAGGGACTGTATCCCACCAGGCTCCCCTGTTCATGGACTTTTCCAGGCAAGAATACTGGAGTGGGTTGCTATTTCCTTCTTCAGGGGATCTTCCTGATTGAGGGATCAAACCTGCGTCTCCTGCATTGGCAGGTGGATTCTTCACCCACTGAGCCACCAGGGAAGCCCCACGCTAATGCATAGAATATTACAAAATTTTAAGTTAAAGTCTTAATAATTATTAATAAACACATCTAAAGCTTGTGGAAAGGGGAAGAAAAAAGTGAATTTCAGCTTAATTTTTTTGATGGGTTAAACTCAGAGGCAGTAGGCAGGATGGGAAGATTCACTTGGGTGGAGGCAGAATTTCAACAGGTGCTTGACTTTTAATGATAAGTTTTGGGGGGGATTGTTACTTATTAGTCTTCCAGTATGATGATTTTCTAGTCTTTGCCATTAACACTGAAGTCTACTAAGTAAGCCTTTTCCCTTCTTGTAAAGATTGTAGAAGTCCATCTGTTCTGTCCTTAGCTCTGAATGAAGGTAAATACTCTTCTTCATTGAACATTAAACTATCAGTGAGTGGGTTCTGCTGTTTGATTTTTGTATTTGCATTTTATATCATTAATCTTTGTCAGTGTAGTTTATTGAGGTTTTGAGCCAGTGATGATAAGGCTTTAATCATAAAGGACAGTTACCTTAAATTTTAAAGTGAGATGAGGGGAAAGTAACCTGTTGGCAGCTAATACATCCAGGCTTTGCTCAGAGGCTTTAATTCTGCCATCCTTTAGTGAATAGTAGATGCCAAAAGTTTGAATCGCTTCAGGAGTAGGCCTGGAGAAGCGTTCACTATTTCTTTGGTAGGATCTAGCCAGTAGTCTGTAGGTTACTGATAGACTAAATGAGCGCCCGTAGTCTGTAGGGCTACGTCTGATTAAACTTCTTAAACGTTTCAGCACTAATATTTCCAAAGATAAACAGATATAATTCATAATAAAGAAAAAAGTTTTAATAGAGAAAAACGGGATAAATGTTACCCAAAGCCAAAGCTCTACAAACTAGTCTATATTTTGGTGCATTTTCTTACTATTTTTATTCCCCTCATAGGTAGATTTTATAGTCAGAACTGACTTTTACTGTGTGTAATGTGTCATACTCTTAATAGTGGTGACCTTTTAAAAGATAACTTCATTTAGAATATAACTATTTGAATGAACAGTTTTCATGCTGTGTCTCTTTTGAGATTCTGAAATTACACATTAACCAGATGGCTTAAGGAATATATGAGTTTCAGTTGAAATCATTTCTAGCTTGAAGGAGAAATTCTCCCAAATAGTGGTACTTTTCAGGTATGTTATGTGTAGAACTTTTTGTTAATAAGGAGTAAGTGGCCTTGCCATAAAATACCTGAAACAAGCAAAACGGTGGCTTATACACCCATTTGGATAGTTCTTATTATTGGCTACTGGCAATGTTTATTTAAATGCTCTGTATTTAAAAAAAAACATTGACTAGACTTTCTCCTTGTTTCACCTTTGATGCGTTTGTGGAGGACATGGATAGAGTGTGACAGCGTGGTGAAAACTATTTTAATAGAAGGAAGGAAGGCTCATCTGAATTAGTAAACAAAACCCAAGAAAACCAAGTGTTAAAACTGTTTGTGTTCTGTGGTATTAAAGAATGCTATTACTCAGAGCTACTGACAGTGACTGGGATTTGATTATTGGCCTTTACTTAAAGGAAGAGAATTGTCCTCACATAGTTCAGGCTGTTTTAGTATTTGACTATGGCTGTGTTTTGGGCTCTTCACAAATAAATGGATACTTCTAAAGTGTTTTAAAGATAGCTTGTTCTCTAGAGGGTCTGACAAAGCTCTTTGTCACCTACCCAGCACCACTGCAGATAGTTTGAATGTGTATCATTAGCATGATTTACCTTCCAGTTGTAATCGATCTTAAATAATTGGTCAAATGCTTCTTGATTCCTAATTTGTCCCAGATTCTGTTCTCAGCAGCTGGAGGAGGAGCAGTAAGAATCTGTCACCTGGAGGAGCTTGTTTGCTTACTTAGGAGGGGGATACCAGGCAAGCAGTTGAGACCATGTAACAGGTGGTGAAACAGAGGTGTAAGTGTGCAGAAAGGTAGAAGTTTGGTGGTGTGGCTGCTGGCTGAGGTTTGCTGGAGGTCGATGGGGTCAAGCTTGCTGGGACAAGGAGGAGGAAGAAGCCACTGCAGGCAGAGAGCAGCATGTGCAAGGCAGCAGAGTGCCATGATGAGTGGCAGATAACATGTAGAGTAGAATTAATAAAACTGTGAGATGAGTGGAAAGTATTCTCTGAGGCTCTCCCTTGTGTAATATAATGGCAGTCTTACTTAACCGTGAAATTCTCAGAGCTGCTTTGTCTGTTTCTTGGCTGTGAGAGAATCTTAAAGCTATACCCTTTCATCCTCCAGATAAGGAAACTGAGGCTCAAAGAGATTTATGGCCTTCAGGTCACTAGTGATAGAGCAGCCCTGGCATGCCCAGCCTCTGATTCAAAAACGCTTGTTTCCTCACACTGTCTCCCAAACTAATACATTTATGATTGGCGTTCATTGACTGCAATGAAATGCTCTCACATCGATATTATATAAAGCATTGCATTTTATTGTAGTAAATGAATAGAAATAGAAATCTCCGCTGCATTTCATTGCTTAAGGAAGAAACACTGAAGTCTTACTAAAAGCTTTCTCATTACTATAAAGGCAATTTATAATAGGTGCTTTCCAGGTTCATTTGTGGGTCCTTTTTCAAGAGCAGCAGTTTATACCACATTTCTCAGATCTTGCCTGTGGAAGTGAGAGTACAGAGGTTTCCCATGGAGCTGCACGTGATGCCACACTCAGCAGTTCATGGAGTATAAGGAAAATCTTAATGCTTTATCGTTTGACATTTTAACCAAGGAAAAAACACACTTTTATAGGTTTAACTTACTGTGACATTTTCTTCTATCTCCCTTCCCCTTCAGGTATCTCCAAGGAAGCTTACTAAAAGGTATAGCTCATGCCCAACCATATTTCCAGATGACAGCACAGTCAGCGAGCCTAATCTTAGAACCACAATAAAATGGTGAGTACAACTAGGTTGCCAAGGCTGAGTGGCAGACCCCCTTCATGCTGAAAGCATCCTCGCCATACATTATTTCATTCGTTTGGTTTGTCCTTTTCAGTGATCAGGTTAAGAAACTGGTGTCAACTCTATGTTGGCTTCAGGGACCTCTCAATATGAGTCTTCAGTTTCCATGTTAATCATAGAGTACATGATAGAAGGGAAAGTCAGTTAGCAAGTGAGAAATCCCAGGAAAAATGTAAACCTCATTTGATTCATTTCTATTGTTAAGACAATGTTGAACATAATGAGAAACAGAGGTACCTGTTTATTGTATGTTTCTAGAAAAAAAATTATTTCTTTATGAGTTGGGAGAGTCCTACAACTATGTATACTAGTTTGGAAGCTACCATTAGAAGAAGGAACAGCTTGTCCCCTATTGGCACTGAAGTGAATCTGCAGTTAAATTTAACTGGACTTGGTCAGATTTATCCCACCGTGCATTTTTTTCCTGCAATATTTCTGTAGGAAATTTTACTTCTCCTTCCTCTCCCCCAAAGAGGGGGAAAATATATCAAAACCGTTTTAAGGGGCATACTCTCAAGCTTAATTTCTCCATAGATGAAATTTGTTCAACTGAGATTTTAACTTAATAGACACATTAAATTTTTGTTTTTGTTTTGTTTTTTTTAATTTTTGTTTATATATGTGTATCTCTAACACACTGTATCAATCAAAGCAGAGAACAAAAAAAGAGATGAAGTTTCAGAAACAAGGCTGTGGCCAGGCTTATACTTAAGAAGACACGAACAGTGTTACAATGACGAAAACTATTCCTCAACTTCTGGAAGCCCCTCATAGTCCACAATTGGAGATGCACAGTTCAAAACGCCCTAATCATGGGAATGTTCAAGTTTATTTAAGAGAGAGAATTAAAAACGAAACAGGATGCAGACCTTCCTACCTCCCTTGGGGTTGTCCATGGAACATTAAATAATGTCTTCTTAGCATATGAATGTTGACTTTCCAGAACAGTTTGGGAAATGCTACTTGAAAATATTAGTATCCTAGTTTCATTCTTTTACAAGTGGTTGACCAGCTTTCCCAGCACCACTTGTTAAAGAGGTTGTCTTTTTTCCATTGTATATCCTTGCCTCCTTTGTCAAAGATAAGGTGTCCATAAGTTCATGGATTTATCTCTGGGCTTTCTATTCTGTTCCATTGATCTGTATTTCTGTCTTTGTGCCAGTACCATACTGTCTTGATGACTGTGGCTTTGTAGTAGAGTCTGAAGTCAGGGAGGTTGATTCCTCCAGTTCCATTCTTCTTTCTCAAGATTACTTTGGCTATTCGAGGTTTTTTGTATTTCCATACAAATTGTGAAATGCTTTGGTCTAGTTCTGTGACAAATACCGTTGGTAGCTTGATAGGGATTGCATTGAATCTATAGATTGCTTTGGGTAGAATAGCCATTTTGACAATATTGATTCTTCCAATCCATGAACACGGTATGTTTCTCCATCTGTTTGTGTCCTCTTTGATTTCTTTCATCAGTGTTTTATAGTTTTCTATGTATAGGTCTTTTGTTTCTTTAGGTAGATATACTCCTAAGTATTTTATTCTTTTTGTTGCAATGGTGAATGGTATTGTTTCCTTAATTTCTCTTTCTGTTTTCTCATTGTTAGTATATAGGAATGCAAGGGATTTTCGTGTGTTAATTTTATATCCTGCAACTTTACTATATTCATTGATTAGCTCTAGTAATTTTCTGGTAGAGTCTTTAGGGTTTTCTATGTAGAGGATCATGTCATCTGCAAACAGCGAGAGTTTCACTTCTTCTTTTCCTATCTGGATTCTGAAACTAGAACACTTTCTAACACCATACACAAAAATAAACTCAAAATGGATTAAAGATCTAAATGTAAGACCAGAAACTATAAAACTCCTAGAGGAGAACATAGGCAAAACACTCTCCGACATAAATCACAGCAAGATCCTCTATGACCCACCTCCCAGAATATTGGAAATAAAAGCAAAAATAAACAAATGGGACCTAATGAAACTTAAAAGCTTTTGCACTACAAAGGAAACTATAAGTAAGGTGAAAAGACAGCCGTCAGATTGGGAGAAAATAATAGCAAATGAAGAAACAGACAAAGGATTAATCTCAAAAATATACAAGCAACTCTTGAAGCTCAATTCCAGAAAAATAAATGACCCAATCAAAAAATGGGCCAAAGAACTAAACAGACATTTCTCCAAAGAAGACATACAGATGGCTAACAAACACATGAAAAGATGCTCAACATCACTCATTATCAGAGAAATGCAAATCAAAACCACAATGAGGTACCATTACACGCCAGTCAGGATGGCTGCTATCCAAAAGTCTACAAGCAATAAATGCTGGAGAGGGTGTGGAGAAAAGGGAACCCTCTTACACTGTTGGTGGGAATGCAAACTAGTACAGCCGCTATGGAAAACAGTGTGGAGATTTCTTAAAAAACTGGAAATGGAACTGCCATATGACCCAGCAATCCCACTTCTGGGCATACACACTGAGGAAACCAGATCTGAAAGAGACACGTGCACCCCAATGTTCATCACAGCACTGTTTATAATAGCCAGGACATGGAAGCAACCTAGATGCCCATCAGCAGATGAATGGATAAGGAAGCTGTGGTACATATACACCATGGAATATTACTCAGCCGTTAAAAAGAATTCATTTGAATCAGTTCTAATGAAATGGATGAAACTGGAGCCCCTTATACAGAGTGAAGTGAGCCAGAAAGATAAAGACCATTACAGCATACTAACACATATATATGGAATTTAGAAATATGGTAACGACAACCCTATATGCAAAAACAGAAAAAGAGACACAGAAGTACAGAACAGACTTTTGAACTCTCTGGGAGAAGGTGAGGGTGGGATGTTTCGAAAGAACAGCATGTATATTATCTATGGTGAAACAGGTCACCAGCCCAGGTGGGATGCATGAGACAAAGTGCTCCGGCCTGGTGCACTGGGAAGACCCAGAGGAATCGGGTGGAGAGGGAGGTGGGAGGGGGGGATCGGGATGGGGAATACGTGTAAATCTATTGCTGATTCATATCAATGTATGACAAAACCCACTGAAAAAATAAATAAAATTTAAAAAAAATATATTAGTATCCTTATCATTAATTTTACTTTTCTGTCTTAAAAGTATAATTAGCTTATAAATTTAATTTAATTTTTAATGTGCAAGGCTTTTTATTTTTTAGCTATTTAAATGATCAGTAACTTCTAACTTTAATTAAAAACAACCAGTTCACAATCATAATAATGTAACTTTCTTATAATATTAGTTTCGGTCAAATCGTATTTCAACAAAAACTGAGCCCCATTGCTCTTTAAAGTCCTGAGTTTTGGCACTTCTCTCGTAATCACTGAATGTTTTTATTCAGCCAAGACTCTAAATCTGTGGGTTAAAAACTACTCTCACTGTGGCTCGACTCACAGCTTCTTTTGAATTCAAAAGAGCCTGATGTTCCAGTATATAATTCAGAAGTAGTTTTAAAGATTAACCTTGCTCAGACAAGTAGGTTTCATGCTTTTTATTCTCAACCTAGTCTTAGTGTTTGGAAATAAAGTAAATTTTTTTCTCATTAAGTTTTAAAAATGACCATTCACATTCATTATTGATGAAATAAAGGTTTACTGAGAAAATTAATAGGGCAAATTGGCTTTTAGGAATGATCTTGAAAAATACGATGGGATTAGTTTTCATTTGGGGTAGGTGAGCCTTATTAGAATCACTTGTGCAACTTTTTCAAGATGTATGTCTCTGAACACATACATGAATTCCACCTTTCCTCCCTGCCCTCAAGACACAGTCTGTGGGTCTATCTGCCTCTCTGTCCCTGTGTCTCTTTCTCTCACACACACACCCCTTTTGACAAGCTGAGGAATGATGTGTGAGGCATGATTTCATAGACAAAAGCATCCTGAGAGATTCTGATCTTAACCCTGACTCATTCATTCCTAGACTTGGCTGCACGTTGCAGTCACCTGGGGAGCTTTAAATACAATCCTGTTGCCCAGGTCGTACCTAATGCAGTTAAATCAGAACATTTTGAAGCAGAAGCCAGGCAGTGTTTAAAGCGTCCCGGGTAATCCAGTGTGCAGCTGACCTTGGGAACCACTCTCTGCTTTGAGGGTAGGAGAAAGAGAACTACTTCTGATAACTGGTGGGACGTTGAGTAAGTCAATTTTAAGCCTTGATTCTCTTATTTGTAAAATGGGTTAAGTATCATATTAGGTTCAGTTGCCCTTTTTATCGTGTAACTTTTAATTCTGTGACTTTAAAATCAATTTGAAGAAACTTTGAAGCACTATAGAAGTATCCATCTTTGATGCTAACAGTGTTACAGGCCTTTCTGCAAATGCTAAGATTCTATAGAGGAGTTACAAAATTCAGATTTGCCTTCTCTCTATTATTTTGAGTTTCATTTTAGATACTGAGAACAAAGGGAAGCAAATAACTTAACCAGAGAACCCCTTAATTGCCTAATACACAGCATCTGTGAATAACTTAGGGCTATAGTAGTGTAAAAACTATCTGAGGACTTGTACCTGTTGGTTAGTTAATACTTTATTTAAAATAATGTGGAAATACCTGTCATTAATAGTGTACTGTGTTGTATTGTGCTGCCTTATTAGCAGTGCTTATTTCAGGATAACTAGGCCTATCATCAATTTTGTGACTATAAAATTTTGCTATTAAATTTTCTAATAATTATGTATGAAAGTGATTTTAAATCCATTTTATTTGATATGGAGCACTTGTATTACTTACTTTTAGAGAAATAATGGAAAATAGATGTGTTAGGGGGACTACCGAACGGAATCAACTGAAATGCAGTGCCTAACAAAAAGCCACACGCACAAAATCTGTATGGCTTAAATTTAACCATGTGGATAGATGATGTAACTTGTATGGGATGAAAGATTCTGTGCATAGAAGGACAAATGACCGGGGAAATATGTAAGAATTTATATATTATAATAATCAACCCAAACATGTCTTCTAAGAGCACATCTATATTTTGGGTCTCCTAATTTTGCTAAAAGCCAAAGAACCTAAAACATGGGGGATACCACCTATGGGTACTGCTCTGAATTAGGGGGTGTGGGGGCCACCGGGCATCTGGATGGTCTTACCTCTCTACCAACCCTTTAAAATGTCTTCAGGCCTAATGTGATAAAAACCAATTATTACAATATTTTTTTTTCCTCCACAGGGTGAGCTTAGAAATATATAACCACATAAAAAACAGGTGAGCTCTTTTAAAACCTGTCTTGTTATTCCAGCTAATTAATTTACACAGTATCAAGTTTAGTGTTAATAACAATGGACAGTATTAGAGTAAGCTTTTACTGTTAGGAGTCCTTTCATTACAGTATTGAAGTGAATCATTTATTTTTATTTTGAGACTCTTAATTCTTTAAGTTTTATGTGGTTTACATGGATATTTACTGTATTAGAAATTGAAATTTAAAAAATTAAATCCACTGTATGTGAAAACAGGCTTTCCTCAGCACTGCTGAAGTTCTGAGCCGGATGAGGCTTTGGCGTGGGGTGCCACCCTGTGTGCCGCAGAGTGTTTAGCAGCACCCCGGCCTCTGCTCTGTAGGTGCAAGTAAGGTGTTCTGCTTCTCTCCACATTAGGACAGGAACACTGTCTCCTGAGGGATGAGATCACCATCTGACTGGGGACCCCAGTGTTTAACATAAGTCATTTTTTTAATGAAAAATAACCATTTTCCACAACAAAATAGTGGAGAGGATAGTATCTCATTAATAGGAGACAGTTGATTCTCATGTCAACATTGTCTTCAGTCATTTGCTTTGAAGAAGCAATATGAAGATCCAGCTACATGCAGACATATAGTTGGGAAAAGGTGAATTTTTAAAGCCTTGAGATAATTGGACATATTCTTTGATACTGTCCCCAAAATCCACATGTGCCAGTTTATTAAATTAGTTAAGATGGAGTTCCAAGTCATTATCAGTGAACTTGAGGTAGATACTATGTTAAATTAATGCCCATTGATCTGTCATGCATACTGAGTGGATCTTTTTATCTGTACATGATTTTATATTATACATTGTCATTTGCAAAGTATTGGTTCACATGTCTTCAGACAGTGTCAAAAACTCACTCTTGTTAGTATCACTACCAGTCTTATCAGGAAAGTCTTTAAGTATTGATAAATCAAGCTCACCATAAATAACACACTGGAAGGTACAAATTTTCCAAAAATCCTAATATTTTTAGCTTGATGGTTTGAATTTTATCATTGGCAACAAATAGTTTAGAGTTTTCTTTGAAGTGACAGGCTCACTTTGTTCATTTTTGAAAAAATGACTGTCAATTGGCGTTTCATGAAAAAAGTGGTTTAAATATGATGTTCTAGGGGGAAGAAAGTGACTTGGTTACCAGTAAGTTACAAATGCTCTTCCTTAGCACAGCCATATTTCAGTCCATACAAGCGCTTAATGCATACTTTCCGCTTACTCAGAATATGAAGAAGAAGAGTAAAGGTTTAAGAACACTTAATTTTTACTCTTTCATCATGGATGTTCTTAAGTGAAGCAGATTTTTTACATTCATTTGGCCAGGAATAAGTGAATGACTTCTAATTTAGTTTCATACCACTGCCTTGATTCACACTCAGAAATGAGCAATTTTACCCACTTTTGCTTTTATACAATCATAGTTAAGTGTCAAACAGGGTAAAGGCAGGTGATGTCTTGGTATTCTTATAAAACACGTTTTGACCTCTTGGACTTACAGGATTTCTGAAGAGGGGCCAGGGGAGATTCCTATAGAGGCCTATAGACCACATTTGCAGAACTACTGTTTAAATGGGCACAGTGTAGTAGTGTGGTGGAATTTAAAAGAAAAAGCCTGGTCTCTCTTAAAAGACAATTAAAATTTTTAACTCAAACTATTTAAAAGAGACAAGAAGAAATAAACAATAAGAATATAATATGAAGAACAAAAGCGGGGTGGAGACAAGAAAAAATCATGAATCTCATATTTACATTCATTGAAGTTAGAAGACTTTATTGCCTACTACTACCACTTTATAAAATGTTCTTGTATATTCCATTGTGAGGTTAGTGAAGTGGAAATGTATTGGTCTACGAACATTGCCTGTTAGAAGGGGTCTGTGTGGGTAAAGGCAGCTCTGGCTGGTTATAGAAGAGATTTCATGCAACTTGGTGTGCTGAGTATAAAATAGGTCAGAAAACCTTTCTAAGGGCAGAATCCAGGAGAATATGTAAAACTGTTTGCTTTATTAAGGTTAAGCTTCCTCTACTCCTCTCTCTACTTTTAGCAGATATTTTACTAAGCTAGTAACTCCTGAATTAATTTTTAAAATACACATTCTTATTTTATAGAGATTCTAATAGGTCCTTGGACATTTTTGATGAGAGATCACATCCACTCACAGTAAGTGTCACTTTTATTGAAGGTGTATTTTTCTCTTATTACAGTTGTGTTTATTTCATGCTGATTTGCTTTGAAATTAATTACTAGAAGAAAATTATTGCCTCCAGCTCAAAGCCAAGATTGTCTTCCTTTAAGTCTTCTTCCCCCACCCCATATTATGTCAAGTAATTTTACCAAAAGCATGTTGTGTCAGGGGTGTGACTGATAAGAACCAAGTTACGCTTTGTATGACGAATGAGCAGGTAAGTAAACATACACAAGCAACAGAAAATGTAGGTTTTTAAAGGATGATTTTCCATAGCGTCACACAATATAAACATTTCCTAACACATATGTAAGACCTCTAAGGAGAAAATTTAAAAACTGTTTAAATTTTAAACTAATTAAAATGACAGGGTTTAAAAACTCACTTCTTCAGGTGCTCAGTAGACACATGTGACTGGTGACCGCTGTGTAAGAGAGCACACTCTTAGAGCCTCTGGTTACAGGACACTGGAAAGGTGTTTTCATAGTTGACTGCAGAAAAGTCTGATGACGTACAATGATCAGCAAGACTTTGAGCCTAAAAATAGTTTGCATTTGGTTAGAATTCTTTGGGGAAGAAGGTGAAAATACATTTTCTGAGGTTGTGCTTGCATTTTTCTTTAATGAATGGTAGTGAGTATTGAATCACTATGGTACTTTAGGATCCAATTGTTTATATTTAAAAGACTACAAGATATGTCACCTAGTCAAAATTATTTTAAGTAGCACGTGGGCCCACGTGTGAAGATTGCTATCTTGAGGGTACTTTTAAGTATTTTTCTTCAGTGGATACTTAACACTGTGTTTTTTCTTCTTTCAGCGAGAAAGGGTTCCGGAGGAGTACTTTCAGCATGATCCTGAACCCAAATACATCTACAGATTTGTGTATGCTCTCTTCAGTGCCGCCCAGCTGGCTACTATTAAATGTGCAATAGTGACTTTGGTAATATATTTTTCTCTTAATAGAAGCATCTCTAGAAATTTTTTTCTTGTACAGAAGGTATGGGCCTGTTTTTCAAATGAAAGTAGGTTCCTGAAATGATCATCAGAACTTTATTAAAGAGAAATGTATCAAAAGGAATGAAAACATACAGATTTGAGCTTTAGTAATCATCATGATTTAAAATGTTGCCACTGCTTTTCTCATCACAAAACAATTGATGTTAAAGGCAGCAGGAGAGACTTCTGGTTTCTCCTTCCACACCTCAGGATGCATGCACACACAGGGCACACAGGCGCACACCGGCAAAGTGTGCTGGGTGGTAGGATGGAGGCGATCACTGAACTTCCTGGCCCACGGCAGGTGTAGATTCAGTGTGTTTCTGAGTCTCAGGCTGTGTTGCCTAGGCAGTGTGATGTGTGTCTTGATTGAGACTGACTGCCTTCACCTCCCTGACCTTGGACGACAGTGTTAACCATCTCTACTGTCCCCTGGTGCCGGCGTGTGAAGGTACCCAGGACTGGGGTGTCAGCAGTGCTTGGAAAGGCTTTACTCAGGTTAGCCTGCCGAGCTCCAGCTATGTGAGGACCTTTCTGTCATCCATACTGAATTCCTGTGGTAAGATTTCATCATTTGACTAATACATCATATTCAGCTGAGAGGTCGTTGGGATTGCCTAACTCCTCCCTATAGCAAACCCATAGGGGAAGGTCAGCTGCATGGTCTGGAGGGAGGGCCTGCGTCCACCGCTGCCCGCGCCCCTGCAGGCAGAGTGTAGGAGAGGAGGCTTCCCCTCAGTGGGCCCGGGTCAGACGCAGGCCTTTTCTTGGAGCTGCGAGCCAGGTACAGGGCTCAGTTGGCATGTGCTTGAGAGAGGCGGGAGTGGCGCTGGCACGTGGAGAGCTGGGAAATGCAGGCAGGAGAGGGTGTGTGGGTTGGAAGAGGGGCATTTCTTTGTAGACAAGTTAAGCCCGATGGACCTGTGAGACAGCAGAGTGACAGTGTCTAGCAGTCATTTGACTGTATGGGATTGGAGCCCGAAGCTGAGCAAGAGGCAGGGAATTACGTGTAGCTGTTCAAATGCAGAGAAAGTACATTAAATAAAAGTTGAGGAGAAGATAGATCTGTGGGGACTGTCAGCACTCACAGGACACATCCCCAGAGGAGTGGCCGGAGTGGTAGGAAACCCAGGACAGAATCAGAAGAGCTGCCAGGAGAGCTTGAAGAAGGAGAGCATGGTGCACGTGCTGAGTGCTGCCAAGGAACTCCTTAGGGCATACATGGGCACCAGATGCCTGCCCGTGTCACGGTTCTAAGTGCTGGGCATAGAGGAGAGTTCTTGCCTTTCTGAGGTAAGTATAGCAGACATAAGGGTTTTGTTTTTCTCTAGTTTTTATGGAGTATGGTTCATTTACAGTGTGTGTAAGTATCGGGTGTACCACAGAGTGTAAGACTTTTTAAAATGAGTATTTTTAAAAAGATGACTGTTTGAAGTAGTAGTGAAAGCTAGAAAGAGAAAGCAAGGTAAAGGGATGGAGAGATTCGAGGGGCTTCCCTGGTGGCTCAGACAGGAAGCAGTCTGCCTGCAGTGCAGGAGACTTGGGTTCCATCCCTGGTTTGGGAAGATCCCCTGGAGAAGGGAGTGGCAACCCACTGCAGTATTCTTGCCTGGAGAATTCCCCATGGACAGAGGAGCCAGACGGGTCCATGGGGTCACAGAGTCAGACACGACTGAGCGACTTAACACATGCACGCTAGAAAGACCAGGAAGAGCCTCTTTACAGAGGTGAGATCTGAACCAGGACCTGGCTGGACTGAGGAAGATGAGGGGCCTGAGAGCACAGGCAGGGGGCAGAGCACGAGGCGCAGACAGGAGCGGGTTCTGTGCTGAGGGGTCAGCAGGGTGCCGCTGTGATCAGAGTAGGGAATGAGGGAAGGCACAGGCAATGAGGGCACAGAAGGACAATGGCATCTCACCCAGGGCCTCGTGACTAGCAGGCCACAGAAGTGACCTGTTTGATGGGAGAGCCCTGGCAGATGTTGAGCAGGCCCGTGAAGTGCACTTAATCTGAGAGGCTCTCCTGGCTGCTCTGGGGAGAACAGACTGTGGTTGGCTTTCAGTGGAAGCAGAGAAGTTAGGAGGCAATGGCAGTGATAGAAGCCAGAAGTGACGGACAGAAGAGCAGAGCCGGCAGGTGACCAGTGAAAGTGGAGATAAGAATTCCCAACAGATGGTAGTGAGATAACTCAAGTGGAGGTCTTTGGTCCCGGCAGCCAGGCGTGTGGCAGTGTCTTTCGGCTCTGAGGGCATGCCTGGGGAGTGGGGCACTGTAATGAAGAGCGCTGGCTGTTTGTCATGAAGGCAGCAGTGACCATGCCTCAGTAGTTTCAGGGGGGCAGTGGCGGCCAGGGGCAGACTAGATGGGCTAAGGAGAGGATGGGTCATGAGGAGCCAGTGTCAGAACATTTCCTGAAGGAAGTGTTCTAAGGGGTGGTGACGGATGGGCTGAGAACATGTAAGAAAACATTGGAGAAAATCTCTGACAGAGAGGGGGTTGTTCAAGAAGAGATGAATTGTGGGAACAGTGTTCTGCAGAAATGAGAGGTGGGACTGACTTCATTCATAGAAGAGTTAGCTTCAGGGAAAAGAAAGAAGTGTAACTTCCACTGAGACAGGAGGGCAAGTGGTGTAAATGAGACCAGGTTTGCCTTTATAAAGTGAAGCTGAGAGGAAGCTGAGGGACTGCCCCTAAGGCTGAACTGCCTCTGTCAGTGCCATAATACAGCAGAGGGGCGGACCCTGCGGGAGACTCGTTCTTGGAGAGTACTGGCGCGTGTGGAGTTCTCTGGGGAGTGGGGTGCAGAAGTTCACTAAGAGTATATAATCTCAGTAACCGTGTTTGAAACACAATTGAGTTTGGAGAGCTTTGGCAGATCGGAGCTGTCAGTCTGATAACGGGACATTTTTCTTTTTGTCAAATGGCATATATTTTCTTCTGCAGAGGTAACACCATCACAACTTATGTCTTTAGTCTTTACTCAGCTGTTAACTTGGTCTGGTTCTTTATAGAATAGCCATTTGACACATATAAAAGAAGCCATGAAGTCATCTCACAAACTACCTGGCAGATTTAGAGGAGCCCCAGGGATTCAGACATCGGCAGCTCTTAACCACCTTAGAACCAAACAAATTGACTAAGTTGCAGAATATGTAAGACCAGTGAGTTATGAAATAATGGAGATGTGAAAAATCGGGGTGTGAACAAAGAGCTCTTTGTGCGTGAATCTTCCCTGAAGAGGCCCTGAGTGTAAAGCACAGCTGCTCCGTGCTGCCTGCCCTGTGGGGCGCAGCAAGGAGGCTCCTTGACCTGGGAGGCTCCTTGACCACCAGTTATTATCTTCAAGTTCACCCTCTGAAGAGAAGATAAAGAAATGCTCAGTCTTACCAGAGTTTTACATACTCAAGCTTTATGTAAAATTGCCACGTACCCACCACCAGTATGGTAGGTACATTGCACACGGTAGGCACTCAAGCATTTACTGAACGGTTGAATCAATGCTGGGCCATACGTGCTGCCTTTTACAAGTGGGAAGGTAATAACACAATGCCTGTCTTTAGAATGCTGAGATGTCCTTTCATTCCTGCGACCAAAATTGGGTTGGAAATTCACATGGGCAGAGTAGAAATACCAGACTGACAGAAATATTTGCCTTACAACTGTGACCTGGCCTTTGGCCTTGGCTGGCCAAGCAAAAGTCTCTGTAGAACCAAAGAATAAAAGATATGTTAAAAACAGATGAAACCTATCATTCCTAACAATTCTATGACAGCTTTTAAACTGAACTAAAATCAAAGGTCAGTCCTCTACTTTTGCAGGTTTACTTAGAAAGGCTTTTAACTTATGCTGAGATCGACCTTTGCCCCACTAACTGGAAAAGAATTGTTTTGGGAGCCATTCTTCTTGCCTCCAAGGTTTGGGACGATAAGGCTATTTCGGACTACTGCCAGATCCTAAAGGACATTACACTTGAGGACATGTGAGTTTGTAAGGTTACGGTGAACTGTCTAACCATTTTCCAATACCTTATTTGCTCCCATAAAGTTTACAGCTTAAGAAATGTTACATTTTAAGAAATGTTACATTGTGCAGAGAGCTGAATTAGGTATAAATATAAAATTAGACTTCTTTCTGTCTAGCTGTAGTATAACCATTTGTATTTCCCATCATTAATTAGTTAAATCTTGGTGTGTTACTGTTGTAATATTCTGCTTGATAAATTGAAATTACTTTTCTGGTCGTTTTTGCCATTTTACAAGCTCACTACCAGAACAACATGATGCAGTAAATAACTTCACGTCTTTCTTAAAGCTGTCTACCAGGTCCAGTCTGTTTTTAAGAGACACGTGTCTGGCCTTGGAAGTTAAGTGGTCACTGCTGAGATCTTAGCACCTCCAGACTACTGAGGTTATAACTTCAACTTGAGTCACACATTGTATGTTTGTTTTTGCAGGTCTTTTCTTTTGTAATCTGAGGTTGTCTCTAAGGTTCTGTTGTTACGGAAACCATGATGTACAGATGACCAAATAGAAAGGTTTCAGATCTCTGTGTTCTGTCTCCTCCACTGTCAGGAGTGTTCCCCATGTTTAGAAGTAGGTCTGCTGAGTTAGGAAACTCCTTTGTCTCAGATAGCCCAGGAAGTGTCAGTGGGGCCTCACCCGGGGCACTCAGCAACCACAGTGGTACTTGGTGGGGCCTCGAGTTAACTTGGGGGGTTCCTCACAGATGGCATGCTCCCATGGGCGTGAAACATCAGGCTTGCTGTCTGGCTGCAGGGAAGGGCCTCGAGGGTGGGAGGCAGCAGGAACCAGAGAGGTATTTGCAGCAGACTCTAGAAGTGCTCACTTGACAGGAAAAATGTCCTTGTGGGTGGCATTTAGGAAAACGTAAAGGGGCACCTCTTTATTATACTGAACAGCAGAGGACGATCAAGGTCATGGCAGGCAGTGGCAAGAGTTTGTTCCCTTTGCCCCTGACTCTTAATTCAGATTTACCAAAGTGCATATTTACAACTGAAGCAAAGAAGCTTGTGACTAAGAGAAGGGACCAGTGATTGTTGGTAGCTGTCAAAGTGGCTTTTGGTGAAAATGTCCACTTTGATGATAGAAAGTGTCATGGTGATATTGCTGGTAGCCACCTTAGTGTTACGGCAGATAATTCGAGATAAGTAGAAGTACTTTTGGAATTTGTAGAAACTAAGGTGACGTTGAGCACCACTATCATCCATCTTTAAACTGGTTCCTTGAAGGAAGGAAAATGTGTAATCATAAACACCAGGTCTGCCATGATGGCAGCTGAAATTTTCTCAGAACCTGCAGCTAAGCTGACGGGGGCTCTGGGTCCAGTTACAGCATCAGAGAACATGCAGGGAAGTGTGTGGATGTTCATAGATGTGAGCCCAATAGCACTGATGGCAGTGTCTAGCTACAGGAAGAAGCTAATTGTAAACAGCCCTTTTCTGTGTACAACAGAATCACCAGGAGCTATGTTCGTAATAGGTTGCTTTTGTTTATGATCTTTGGAAACTGGAAAGCATTACAGCCAAGTGTTCAAGTCACATTTGTCTCATCCCCCTGCTGTTGGCTGCTATTTGTAATGGTCTCATTTTGAGTCTAAATTGAAAAATTGGCATCTATCAGCTTTTCCTTAAAAGTTTTCTAACATTCATGTATCTTGTTTGAATATATTGAGCAGCTGCTGTTCAGAAAATTTGCTGCACCTATAAATGGCATGCTCTTCAGTCATCTAGTCATTTAAAAAAAAAAAAAAAACGCAGAAGCGTATTCTGTAGTTCTAATGCCTTTTTCTTCAGTAAGTAAAGCTCTGTTAATAGACATGTTAATCCTATGAAGTACTGTATTTCCACACAATTAAAATGTATTAGTGGAAGAGAATATAAAAGGGATAGTGAAGTGCATTTATTCCCATAATAAATTAAGTCCTCATTAGCTGATTATCAAAACATTATCTGTTTTACATTTCTATAGACTTATGGCCATATGAACAGGAAATTAATTTTGGAGGTAGGTTCAGTTAGGTTTAAAGTTCAGCAAATGAGAAACCTCATTTCTGCTCACACTCTGCTCTCCATGCAGGAGAACATCAAACATTTGATGACTTACCAATGGATAAAATATTAACACTTTAAAACCAGGAAACAAATATTTTGAAAAATAAGTCACTTTCATTTGTCTGGGTATTTATCATTTGTATATAATTAACTCTTTAAAGTGATTGCTGTGAAAGTGGTAAGACTTACTCTGATTTTATTTACTTAAACATTAGACAAGCTAATGACTGTGTATGGTCCCACAGGAAAGACCTGCTCCCAGGACCCTACTTTCCCACTTCATTGAATTCGCCCCCTGCGTGCCTATGCACCTTCTGTCCTAGTCAGGGCCGGCGGACAGAGCGCAGGGGGAACTGCTCCATCGGGGTCATTGCTCAGGTGCATTTAGTCTAGCCAAGACGTCTCCCCTTAATCCTACTGCCTCCCATAGCTTGAAAAGTGTATCCCATCCTGTCCCAGGAACACCTTCTGGTCCTACTGGGATTAAGAGGAACAGAAACTTGCATTCTGCCCTTTGCCACAGTCCCCTGCACTGGAGCGGGGGGAGGGGATTCCCTTTCGCATCGCGTGTAGCTTATTTATTTATTTATCTGAGATGAATCCTTGTTGCCTCAAGAGTCTTCTCCCCTCAGAGATAATAGCAGTGGCTCTCCATGGCCCCATTTGTTGCCGTGGTGATGTGCCTACTCCTTTTGTTGGCGTGTCTCTACTTCAATAAGCCCCTTCCTGTTATCTGTGGGAATGTCTGCAAGTTCTCCAGAGCTAGTAAACAGCACACATCATTCCTGTCATCTGATGACTGTAGCGGGGCCGTGTGAGCGAGCGTGGAGCATGAATGCGCAGCTGCACTGATGGAACTCTGAGGAATGAGCCCCCGAGTCAGCAGCATGGGTGCATAAGAGGGCCGTAACCTCCCCCCCTTGTCCCAAACTCCAAGTGCCAGGACGCAGGAAGAACCACCAAGAGCTGTCCCTTGTTTGAACATGAGTGTATTAATCCAGCTGGGGAGCCGTTATTTGTTTCCAAGCTGTATTTAGAGCTGTTGTGGCACAGAATGGGGTTTCTGAAGATAGCCCAGTTGACTAAAATTGTCCTATGTTGGTTTTGTCTTCTCCTCCCCCAGGAATGAGGCGGAACTGCACTTTGTGGAGCTCCTCCAGTTTCATCTTAAGGTTTCCACCAGTGTTTATGCCAGATACTACTTTGACCTTTTCTCCTTAGCAGATGACGACAACCTGAGTTTTCCAATTGCTCCTTTTAGCACAGAAAGAGCACAGAGCCTAGAGGTAAGACTGGGGATTCACTAACTGGGTTTTCTGTCAGCCACCAAAGCCAGCGTCTGTGGCTGACTTACACTCTGCAGTGACTGACAGTTTGCAGAGCTTATTAACCCATTGGCATCTTATTCCCTGTGTCTTTTATGGGTTAGACAGAGATATCACATTATTTTTTTTAAAAAATTACAGATATCTTTTATGTAACCATAATTCAGAATATTTTAAATCAGATTTAATTGTTCTTAATGGTTTTCCATTTGAACCTCCACACTTACATATAACCATACAGGAATAATTCTTATAATTGTGTCCCTAATCATATGTACATTGATAATTACTTACCATTCTTAACTGCCTGAGCTTGTAGTGTGTGTTTGTGTATCACAGTTCAGCCCCATGAGTTTATTAGACCAGAAGCATCAGGGGCTAACCTGTGAGACCTATACTTGGAAATTAGAATGTGGGTTCAGAAACTGGATGTAGAAAGTAGGTGGGTTTTTAATGGAAGTGGTAACATACATGGGATGAAGGAATTTGTAGTAGTGATTTGAAGAGTAATTTGAAGTAGTTTGTGATTTCTGGTGGGTATACAGCAAAATTTACAACTGAAATGAATACATATAAAGTTGACACTTTTTCTGGTACCTTGGTACTTTAGAAATAAGACATTTTTCTACAATAATTTACATGCATGTGAAATAGCACCTTGTAGTGCTTCATCACTAGACCTTTCTTGCCTTCAACACACACCTACCCTCATTAAAATGTTCGTAGTGTAGTAAATAATGAAGACTGAATAGAAGTTGAATAGCTGGGTAAACACTGATTTTGCTCAGGTGTGTTCATTATGCTTAAGGACCTAGTATGTAGGTAACATCATATTGCTGTTAGATGGGGCCTATTTTGGGAACCCAGTTTTTAAATATGTTCCTCCCTGCCCCAGCAATCTCATCATAGCCCTTGAAGAATATTATCTTAGGGAATCAGCAGTGTAGATATGAGCTATCCAAAGTAGCAGCAACTGTCAACCTAAATGAATGCAGATGTGTGGCTTATCAATGCTGCTTTCTTTAAGGTTGGAACTTTTTTCCCCCAATTATACTTATGTTCTATCTGATTGACTTTCTTAGGCCATCTCCAGACTGTGTGAAGACAAATACAAAGTGGGCAGAGTTGCTGTGAGAAGGTCTTTCAGCGCTGATCATTTCATTGGTATTCAGCGCTCCAATGCCATCCTCTCATGAACAGAGAGAGGTGAGGGGTTGTAACATCATGAACCCCTCGTAACAAGGACTGGAGAAATACCACCTCTCCTGCTCAGAAACCAGCAAAGTTAGTATTTCACCCAGAAGAAAGACACTGAATTCAAGAGACTTGCAGACAGCAAAGGTTATGGTCATAGGAAAAAACTGGACCTTGTCAAGACAACACACTCTTCTGTCCTTTTTAATGTAAACAGAGTTACAAAAACCACTCCAAAGCTAAAAGCTCCCAACCCACCCACAGATATTTGCTTACTGTGTAGGCCGATAACTGTGAACTATGTGAGGTTTTTTTAATAGTTTAAATTTTTAGACTTTAAAGACACTAACTGTGTAACTTTTACTTTTTCCTATTTTTCTCACCCATATTGCTGCATATTCCTTTAGAATCAGTGCAGTATTGCCGTTCAAACACGGGACTCCTGACAACTCATATAGCCACTTAGGAACAGACTGCTGTAGCACTGTTAGGTTTTGAAGGATTCTTCCTCCCTATTTCATTGAAGCTGCTAGTCATTTTTGGCAATCAGTTTAAACCAAAAAGCTGCTGAATAACACTTGTCATTCAGTTTTTTTGCAAGCACTACTTATTAGCATATTAGCATGTTTGGGATCATAAGCAGAGAAAGTATGTTGTTACCTGCTTCTATTGGGTCCCTGCTGCGTTTCTTGTTAACTCTAATGGTGCTTCTCATTTTCTGATGATTTTCCTCTTTGTTAAATACTTGTATTAAAGGATATTTTCATAATTGCAGCCAACCTGTTAGTCCAGGAATAAGCAGATAGTGAAATAGAAGGTGTCCCAAAAGTCTTGGTGCAATTTTAAGCTTTAATACAGTGTGCTTGGACACTCCAGGACACTGCCGTGGAAGTATAAATGCTACAGACGCAAAATGTGACTTGAAAGTTTACTTGAATTTCTTCTAAACTCATTTGGTTTTGTAAATCTTAGATGTTAAGCTTTTAATTTGAATTTTTTGTTTCAGTCCCTCTTGAAGATGGCAAACAATAGGCTAAAACAAAAGATTAAAATTAAGAGCTTAATGTTTAAAATTTACAAAACTAAATAAGTTTAGAAGAAATTCAAGTAAACTCTCAGGTGATGTTTTGTAAGTTTGTAGCATTTATATTTCTACAAGTATCAAAGCTTCAAATTGCACAAAGACTTCAGGAGGATATCTTGTATCTTTATAGACCTGGCCTCCTCTTTTTAAAATAGTCCTTTGCCTGGCTGGGCTGTTGATCTGCTTGAGCCCGGAAGTTTCTTTTTTATAGGTTTGGTAAAGGAATTACGAACAATAGCATTAGTTATCGATAATAAACTGAAAGGAACTGGACCCTAGTAGTAGTGACAGGGAAGTAAGCGACATGAAACAGCTTTTCTGTTCTGCGTGTTAACCTGGCTGTAGGTGTGTCAGTTCAAGTTGTTACTTGAGGAAAGATAAATCTTAGGAACCCTTACCTCAGGCTTTTTAAAACACAGGGTACCACTTAGCCACCAGGAAGCCCATTAAAAGACAGGGAGGTCCAGTAATCAGTCTTTTAGGAAATTGGTAATGATGTCACCTAAATGTGAAACATTAAAAAAAAAAAGTGTTCTCAACTATGTAAAATCTTTCTCCTACCTTCTCAAACATAATCCTAGGAATTTTGCCTGTAAACAAAGCATTTCTGGGCTATAAATACTTTCTCTCTTTATAGCAAGGCTTCACATTATATTGAGTGCCACAGGTTCCATCATTTTTAAAGGACAGAGACATAAACGATAAATAATGGATATAAAATATTACAGTCTACCACCTCAAAAAATGTTGTTTATGGAGCTTGGAGATTCAAGTATCGATTGCAGTTTTATTTTGAAAAGGATGCTACAACTTGTGTGGTTTTTCTTCCTCATGTTTATATTAAAAGAAAAGAATAAAAGTATTTTAATTAAAATACGTGGCTGTTGTGCACCTTCTCACTGCTCACGTAACATCACGGCTCTGCTTAGCGCAAATGTTCTCAATCCGCTCTGATAGGCAGGCCTGAAAGCATTTTCCGACTACCCATTCAAAAGTTTCTTTGACCGTTGCCTTTAGTTAAGAGGCATTTATTTCTTCGGCTTATGTTCTTTTCAACCAGAAGATAATTTAGTACACTTAAAATCACTGGCTGTGGTGCTCAGTGGCATAGTGCATTAGATGGCACTTTGGAATTGTGTGTTATTGTACCAACAGGGGAAAAAAGCACATTGGAAGATAAAAGGTAAAACACAGAAAGGAGTTACAGAAATACTGTTGAATCAGAACATGAGTTACTTGAGGATTTCAAGCCACTGAACAGGAAAGAAAATGGAATAAGAGGAAGTAGAACTGAGGTTGTTGTAAAGAGGGTGATGTTAAACAAGCCATGTGATGAACCAGATCACCATCAGGTTTCTCTAAGACCCTAGTCACTGCACTCGCGCAATATTCCATCACTCCTGATAGTATTGTTGTGTCTTCATCCACCTTAATTCACTACCTAAGGTCAGATCTTTTAACTTTGTTCTTGGTAAGTTGTTGATTAGGAGAAATAATCTGAATTAGTGCAGAAGGAGAGAAAAAACTATGACAAATCACTAAGATAGTTTGTACCATGTAATAATATGCCAGTTACTAAGCAGAAATGCTGTCACATCTTGAGTGGTCAAAGGTTAAAAAAAAGTGGGGGTAGGAACACTGCTTGGACACGACTGTAGTTTGAAGACAAGTTAGAATCACTAAACATTGCTCTTTCAGTGTTAATTCTAGAGACAATTACAGCCATTTTGATAAATGGAAAACTTAAAGATTCTCATAAGTACTATAGGGCATGAAAACTAGTTCCTAGTAGGGGCAATAGGGTAGTGTTGAGATTTTATACCTAGGAAGAGTTTATTCCCTAAAGTACTAAGACTATAAAAGAATACCTCAACTCAAATTTATTTTCATTTTTAGTTTTTGGAATATACTGACGGTGCAATTTTAACTGGAATACTGTGAACTGAACTTTATAAGGACAAGACAAAGGTTTCAAATCTATGTATGAACCAAATGAAATTGTCATTTTTCTACATTAAATTCACGTGGTTCACCCTAAGACAACTTAGGGCCCAGTGTTTCTGAGAAGTTTTTTCCATTCTGTATCAGATTCTATCATGACCCTATTCTATCACATCTAAAGTACCCTGTATGCCCATTATTGAAATTCAACCTTACAAAGTCCTGGTTTTATAACAACTCATGTTTCATTTGTTAGTTTTCCCATTTTATAAGATATACCATTACTTGATTTTTTAAAAGTGCTGATGAAGTCAGTATTTACTGGAAACTCATTCACTCTATATTTCAGGTTATGCAGTGTTTTGGGAAGTGTTTCCATACAGCATGTAGGTTACCTGAACTCTTTGATCACACAAGCCTTCTACCACGTGTAGAGTGACTAGGACTGTTCCTCGCCCAGAAGCCGTGGTCTGTGAGTTCAGAGCTACTAGGTAAAGCACCTGATGGCTGGCAGAGCCTCTCTCAGGCAAGCGCTAGTTTCTGTGCAGAATCTGTCGATTATCCCTAGCATCTACCAAGGATTAGATCACCTAAGATCTCAACTGTTGGCTACTTATCACCCTGGCCGGCCTGACACTGCCAGCAAAAATAAAATCCAGGAGCCCTTCAGCAAAGTCTGGTCCCTTGTACACAGGTGCAGTCTGGTTTCGGAGGCAATTTAGTCTATTTTAAATGGGTTTGGCAGATGAGAGAACAATTTAATGTGAAACAAATTTTAAGAATACCAGTTTGTGGTTTAGGGAACTCTAGGATGCAGAAAGAACTAGGAAAGTGAAACAGAAATTAAGAGGAATCCAGAGTCAAATGAAAAGTGGTTAACATTCTTTAAAAAAGGCCCAGGTATGCAAAACAGAAAAAGAGACACAGAAATACAGAACAGACTTTTGAACTCTGTGGGAGAATGTGAGGGTGGGATGTTTCAAAAGAACAGCATGTATACTATCTATGGTGAAACAGATCACCAGCCCAGGTGGGATGCATGAGACAAGTGCTCGGGCCTGGTGCACTGGGAAGACCCAGAGGAGTCGGGTGGAGAGGGAGGTGGGAGGGGGGATCGGGATGGGGAATAAGTGTAAATCTATGGCTGATTCATATCAATGTATGACAAAACCCACTGAAATGTTGTGAAGTAATTAGCCTCCAACTAATAAAAAAATTAAAAAAAAAAAAAAAAAGAAATTACCAAACAAACAACACGTCATTTCTGTTTTTTCAAAAATACAGGAATAACATTGGTGCAAGATAAACTGCTAAGTTAGAAGCATAAAATGGATACAGGAAAGTAATCTTCATAAAAAAAAAAAAAAAAAAAAAGGCCCAGGTAAATGTGAAGGGAGCTAGTAATTTGAATATTAGAAAAATTCAGCGACAGCCTCAGAACCTAAGGTACTCAAGAATGTGTCCATATCTACTCAGATTGTTCTGACTTTTTCTTAAAACATCTATTCCTTCATCCTAGCATTCTCATTTCCAACCTTTACTTCTGGCTCCCCAGACGGTGGCCCTGTATTCCCACAGTTCCCTGTGGGAACTGACCCTTCCAAGGGCAAAGGTTGAGTGTTCGGTCACCTCCCACTGGCCTCTCTCAGGATCATCTCAGCTTCACCCTCTGATTTTCTGCTAGTGCCAAATGTGGCAGTGCTTGATGCTGGTTACTACTGTGATCCACTTCCAAAGCCTTAGCAGGTTCCAGGAAGTACAGGATTTATATGGCTCACAGGCTAACTGGTCCCTGTGATCCCCTTTAATCAACTGCTTGGGCCCTCCTCAAGGTGCTTGTTCCCCATCTGCTGCACTCAGTCCCCTGACCTGCCCACAATTCTAGACGTATCACCTCAGGCTAAGCAGCAACCCCACGTGCAGACTCCACAACTTGTTTCACCTGGCGTTAGGAACAGATGCCTCACTCTTAAGGTAACCCCTCTCATCCAACGGAGGCAATTCCATCCCAAGGCTTAAAATCAAACTGCTATATCCACCCCCATCCCCTCCAGAACCTCACCAGTTTATTCCCTTCTGCTTCAAAATTGCATTCATCTTCCCAACATGAGGATAGGGCAGTTTGACCTTGCTTGGTCCTTTACATGTCCCAGTATTTCACAAGATGTGGTCTCTAGACCATCTTGCCTCTCATGGGCTGAAAACTTGTAAGAAATGAGGGGAATCCTGGAACAGATAAAGAAACATTAGTAGAAAGTCTGGTGAGATCCAAATGAAGTCTGGAGTTAATAGTAATATGATAATCTTGACTTCAGTTTAACAAAAGTGCTATGATAATATGTTAATATTAGGGCAAGATGTATATATTTTTGCAACTTCTGTGTAAACCTAAAATAATTCTAAAAGTTTAAACAAGCAAACAAAACAAAGAGAACCACTTCCTGGGCCCTAGACTAAACGAATCTCAGTTCCTGGAGCGAAGCCAGGAAATCTACATTTCTAATAGGAACCCCCAATGATTCTTACACAGACACAAACTTGAAAACTAGTCTTTCAATTCTCTCCCATCCCATGCCTGAATGGCTGCTTCCTCCTCATTTTATTGATACTTACCTTAACCTGGTTTAATCCTTCAGGTCCTCTCAACTCTAAAATATAAATACTATCATTATCGCCCTTTCACAGATGAGAAAGTGCTAAGATGAGAGTACTAAAAGGTTAAGCCATCTGTCTAGGATCAAGCAGCCCATGATTGATGGAGCTGGAATCTGAGTCCCTCGTCAGTCTAGCTCCCAAATCTATGCATAGAACGCTTATACTGCCTCTCCTTCTGCTGGATGTGACCAATTAAAGAGCTGTGCAACTAAGCCACTAAAAATGCATTATGACCTACTTCTCTAGCCACCCAAGTCTAACAGGCCCCTTTTCTACTGGTGGGGAATAAGCAATGTCTTAGAAAGCATCAGGAAGATGTGTCAACTATGGAGACCTGTATGGGGAAGGCACAGTGGCTCTTCTACCAGGATCCAGCTCAGCTGCTGTATTTTCTATTCTCTCAAATGCCCTAATGTGTACCAGTCTAACAATGCTCATCTTACTTTGACACTACATTCTCTCAGGTTTGCTAAGCATCTGTCCATATTGTCAGGGAAGTGGCAACTTTAAATCAACTTACAATAGGTCCTCTGTACCCACAGATTCTGATCAGTGGATTCAATCACCATGGGTTGGAAATACTTGGGGAAAAAATTTAAGAAAGTTCCGAAAAACAAAACTTTAATTTGCTGCATACTACCAACCATTTGCATTATACTTAAAACAACTCCTTACTGAGGATTTGTATTAGACATTAGAAGTAATCTAGACATGATTTAAAGTATATGGGAGGATGCAGGGGGAAGACGGAAGGACTGTGTGTAGGTTATATGGAAATATTGCACCATTTTACATAAAGGACTTGAGCATCTGTGGATTTTGGTATTTGCAGGAGGGAAAGTTCCTGGAACCAGTACTCCACAAATATAGAGGGAGAATATATATCTCCTTATCTGGGCTCCTTGACTGGTGTTTAGACCTTAATGAAAGTGAAGGTGTTAGTTGCTCAGTCATGTCCAACTCTTTGTGACCCCATGGACTATAGCCCACCAGGCTCCTCTGTCCATGGAATTCTCCAGGCAAGAATACTGGAGTAGGTTGCCATTTCCTTCTCCAGGGGATCTTCCAGACCCAGGGATAGAACCCAGGTCTCCAGCATTGCAGGCACATAATTTACCGTCTCAGCCACCTGGGAGGCCTTCATACCAAGTTGTAAATTGAATGATCAAGTTTGGGGAGTTCATGACTGCCAAGCAGACACACAGAACAGCACCGCTTCCATCCAAATTGCTTCAGCAGTCTAGACAGAGCTGACAAAACAACACAATGTCAGGCAGTGCCTCTGCTCTTGTGTATTTCCCTTCTTCCAGTGAATCATAAAACAATCACAGGATTGGCAGGAGAAACCTAAGAAGTATATTCAAGTAAAACATGTTTTCATTAGTTCTGCTTCTGTGATTGGAGTTTGCTTAATTTCATTATCAACAAAAAGGTTGCCACTCATATCTGAAAAATCTGATAATTAAGTTAGAATCCACATAGCGCCTTCAGCCAGCACATGCTCATTCATGTCCAACTCTGTGAGATGCCGTGAACTGTAGCCCACCAGGCTCCTCTGTCCTTGGAATTTTTCAGGCAGGAATACTGGAGTGGTTTGCCATTTCCTACTCCAGGGAATCCCTTAGAAAGCAGTGTGTCTCTTTGTAAAAAGCATGAGGAGAAAAATACTTGTGTAGCATCTTTTTACTTACTTTACCATTGCTTTAATGCACTTTAAAATTTATCTATATTGGGAACAAAGAAACAAAAACAGACATTTCTTTGTTTTTCATAAATAGCTACTCTCCATATTTGATAAAAATCTCAAACCATTATTTTAGCTTCCCACAAATATAATACATACAGATTTTTTATCTGAAATAGTGTCAGCAAATTAAGTACCTTGAAACTAACATAACCACATGCAACTGCTGTTCTACTGACTTCCAGGAACAAAACAAAAAACTTTTTATCAAGATGCTCTGGATTTCCTTTTGTTAGTGTTAAGAGATTCAATATTATAATCATCTGCCAGTAATAATTTATAGATTTGAGTTGATTGTCTACAAATAAAATACCACTGGCATTGCTTTATGAGTTCTGGATTTGACATGACATCGACAATACCTCATGGGACAGGCAATACACATATGTGGAAATCAGAAAAAGTAGTGAATGCCCTGGGCTCAAACTACTGACTCGGTATGTGCCTCATTTGGCTCAGTAATAAATTCACCTGCACCAAACCCGTATCAAAAGTCACTAAATCTCCCATATATAAAAATTATTTATATACACCCACAACACATACATACTATGCATACAGTTTTTAACAACATGAAGTAATATTGTCTTCAAATGATGTACCACAGACATTATCCTGGCTGAAATAAATCCTGTAATTGTCATCAAGCTGCTAGAAGCTTTTGAGAGTTCTGAGTCGGGTTACTTAGTTACTTTCATCCTGCCTACCCTTCACCCTGCTTTCATGTCCTGGTAGCTTTTTCTTTCAGAACCACCCTCCTCAACCCAGGCAGATTTCTTTCCCAGGATCACTTGATTGGACTTTGGAGGCAAGAAAGGGCACGCTGAGGGAGCAGGCAATTCTCAGCCACTGTACCTCACACCTGCCTAGATTTGTGATGTTCTCTGTCCTGTTGGCCCCATTCAGTGTTAGAAAGCAGTGATTCAAAGCTTTGTCCCTCCTACCCGCCTTGGTCTTTCTGTAGAGCACAAAAGTGAAAGAAGCCTCTTTAGCAGGGGTGGCAGTTCATTAAAATATACAACTACGTCTCCTAGCTCTGGGGTTCCCATTCTGTACTTGAGACTGCGGGTCACGGATGCTGTTACTAAGGTTCGGTGCGGGATCCATGAGGTTTTCTCCTGGCAGCCGGTGTCAGGATTAGTGCAGCCCTAGCCCAGGAGGAAAGGGCCTAATGAATACCAACTTGGAAACAGGGCTGCTGGCACATTATTTAAGCCTGTACATGCGCACAGTGACACACAACACACACATGGGCCCGTCGTTGGAAGCGACGGCAAGAAAGTATGACAAAGGTTTGCAAGGATAAACCAATAAGGCACCAAGAGAACTTTCTTCCAGTCAATTTAGACAGCTTCAGAATGTGAGGTTAATAATACATAGTAAAAAGACTTCCTAAGGCTCTTGTCAGCTGATTCACTGATAGGTCGCATATTAGTTCCTTCTAAATCTTCACCCTCCTATCTATGCTGAGAGACATTGCTTAAAATTGAACCACGAAAGGGACAGCCCAAAAGCTGTGTATGAGACTAAACTGGGCCTTAAATCCTCACTAAAATCAGAGCTAGCTGTAAAGAAGTTGCTAAACTACCTCACATCCTTTCATTTTATAATTGCTTTCATGAGTATGGATGGTCTGCCTAATGAAAATAAAAATCAGGAGAGAATTGAGTATGAGATGGAAACAGGGGGTGAGCATAAATAGATGGGTTTCTCTGCCTGGGTAGGGGGAGGGGTGGCTGATGCAAGACTTCAGGAAGCAGTGGGCTTAATCTTTGAGGGAAGGGAGAGCAGGGGTGAGAGAGAGACTGAAAACAGGCAACGCTAACAACTGGGATGAACCAAAAAACCTCCAGTGCATTACCTCTATTACTGCTCTTTGCCTTAGTATCTTTTCTCTTAACTGTCTTAAATTGTTTTTAAAGTAAATTGGTTGTTCTTTTTAGGTTTGGTATGTTGCCGAAATAAAAAAATAATTGTTTTAAAAGTAAGAATTAAATCACTTCAACCACATCCTCTCACAACTTTTAGATAAATTCTGCATCATCTTTACACTCTTCCACAAAAGAAAAAAAAAAAAAGGAAAAGGAACAACCCAAATTAGACACAATGACTGAAGGCAGCAGAATAATCTATGTATTTTCTGGGAAGAGGTCAAGGTGATCAGAAAAGGTCCTCATTTGAAAAACAGGAGAGGAACTGGCCCTCAGGCAGGGGATCTATTTCAAGGTTCTAAGCAGCTGCAGAAAAAGCAGACGAATTAGATGTGCAGAAAGTTCTGTAGCTCGGTGTACCAGGTTTTGTCAAATATACTGAAATTTAATTTTGATTTAGGTGAGTGTTTAAGAGCAGTGCATTTTTATAAACATGAACAGCCTTTGAAAGTTCATGAAGACTATTAACATCATGCTTCTTTCCATCAGCATAGTGCTTAAATCCATTGTGGAAAATACACACTTGTTTACTTAATATCCATAAAGTAAAAGCTGCCCTGGGCTTAAATCTTACTTTTCCAACTTTGGTATAAATGAAGTGCAAATCGTTATACTTGTCATTTTTCTAGAGAGGCCTTCCCAAATTTTAATTGCATTTGCCATTTTAGCTTCTTAAATCTAGTCCCCAGTATTTTACTGGAAAATGCACTGTCACTCCCTTCCCCAACTATAGCCTCACACTCTTCTTGAATGAATGGTTAAACAGATTAGAAAAGCAAACAGCATTTTTAATAGTAAAGTGTGTGTGTGTAGTGTGTGTACGTGTGTATTCAACAATACGCAGGCTTTCATATAAGAATGAGGGAATGGTTCAACAGATTAGAAAAGCAAACAGAATTCTCTAACAGTAAAGTTTGTGAGGGTGTGCTCACCAATATACAAGCTTTCTCAGAAGAGGAGGAAAAGAAAAATATATTGAGGTGGGGTGGGGAAAACGGCTTTCCTTTTGCTACACTGATTCACGTTTCAAAAGCTTAAGCAAGTGTGTTATGGGTCTCATTTGTTGTCAGAGGCTGCAGAGAGCAGTGTCTCGCTGCTTTTGAAATATCTGGCTGTAATCTAGTCCAATGTCCAGGGACAGTCATTTTCCCTCATTGCTGCCAATGTTTGTTCACAGGTAGCCAGCCTCCCTTTCAAGCCCCTCATTCAAGGATGGGTGTGGTTTCTAATCACAGCTCTCCAGGAGAGGAGGAATAAGAAAAGCAAAAGGACTGTTTAACATGATAAAGGAGGTGGGATGGGGGAGGAGCAGATAAGAGAAGTGTTGGAAATTTACTTAATTACAGGAGGTATATCCAGTTTAGTCCTTAAATGTAAAAAGGAGACCCCTTCAGCTCTATCACTAAGTACTTTCAGAAGAAGGAAGTGGGCTCATTTTTACCAAAATATAACACAAGTTTTTTGTTGGTTTTTTTTTAAGTAAGATCACTAGAGTCTATTAAGAACCACCCACTCCTCCAGCACAAAGCTGCCATCTTAACAGTCTGGAATTGAAGTTCAACCAATCGCCATCCCTTAGGTTAGCACTATTCCAAACATTTATTCTGGACACTTACAATGCTACCTCTAAGTCATTCAAGCAAAGCTGGCACTGTTAAGAATGAGAATGATTACAAGGACTACAGAAAAGAAACTCAAGCTTGCTAAACAAAGCTAGGACGCACACAGAAACTCTCAACATTTCCTAACCTTGTCACTTTCTGGAGGTGTAAACCCATTATGCTCCCCCTCCTCAGTATGACTTAGGGTGTCCCCAAAGTTAGGGAAAGGGCCAAGCAGCTCATCTTAAAGCATCTGGGACACTTTAAGCAGTGGAAGGAGAAGTAAGCTGGAGAAGCCCACGAGAAACTTCCCGCTCACAGCAACCTAAACTTTCACTGTTCACATTATTTTTAAAGACACAAGTATAGGAAATACATTTTCCCAATTGAGACCACACAGTTCACAGAACCCTGAACCAAGTGGACCTTCATTATAATGCCAACCTCAGGATTGTAACTGCCCCCCCAAAGCAAAGGTAAGTTTTGTTGCCAAAATGCAACAAAGTTAAAAATTAAGAAAACGACATATAAATTAAAAACATGGTTCCCCTCAAAAAGGCAGGAAGATAGAGCAGACGTCAGCTGAGCCCCTCTGAGAAGTCCTGGGACAGGTGCCCCCCTGGAAACAGCCCCTTCCCCTCCTCTCCAAGTTGCCCCAGGAGCGGGCGTCAGCACCATTAAGGTAAAACGGAAGTGACCTTGGCAAAGCTACCAACGGAAAACAACCTAGCTCCCTCAACTCCCGCCCGGCTCCTGGTCCCTTGTCCGCCTCCTCCTACACGTGCGACAGGGACACCTACTTGTGGTAGGTGGCGGCGGCGGCGGCTGGGCCGGGGGGCCCGGTCCTGCCCGTGAGCGCAGCGCTTGCCTCAGCGTGGTCCCCCACGGCCGTGGTGCTGCACGTGTCGTGGCGGTCACCGGCGTGATCGGTGGCTCGGGCGCTGCTGTCATCATGGGTGTCGTGAGTGGAGGGGGCTGAGCTGGGGGTGACGGTCCTCGCCTCCGGGCAGGGTGAGGGAGTGGCAGGCTCTCTGGTCTTCTCCTTGACTCCTGGTTCTCCTGCTGCTGAATGGTATCCCAAAGCCAGTCAGGAATAAGCAGGGCTGGCGGGAGGCATGTGTTCTTGGCTGCTGAGGTCGGAGGAAATGGCCGGCCTCACAATGATGGTGCGGGCCCCCATCTTGGGTTCGTTGGTGTCACTGCCACTGCTTGTAAGCCAGCCCTGGATCTGGTCCCTCCACCAGCCCAGTATCATCCCCACTGTCACCCCAGGGTGCTCTTCACAGATTCTATATCTGTATCATCTCCATCTATTCTACATCTACATCTATATGAACTACATCTATTCTATGTCTCTATTATTTCCATCTATTCTATATCTATATCAACTACACTTATTCTACTGTTAGCACACATTCCTGTGCATGCACACTGGGGTCAAACAAACTGAAACATCAGAGTTTGAAGCAGAGAAAGGTTTATTGCAGGGCTATGCAAGGAGACAGGTGGCTCACACCCTAAAAGCCCAAACTCCCTTAAGAGTTTAGCAAAGCACTTTTAAAAGCCAGGTGAGGGGGGAGGGGTGAGCTGGTATACAATTCTCTGATTTGGGGAGGGAACAGGGTGGTGTCACATTATCAGTCCTTAGGCTCCAGGAGGCCTGAGGCTGTGTGCTTTTAGTTGTCAAGTAATTAGTGTCTTCTATTCTGTGGAGCCATGAAATTAAAAGATGTTTACTCCTTAGAAGGAAAGTTATGACCAACCTAGATAGCATATTAAAAAGCAGAGACATTACTTTGCCAACAAAGGTCCATCTAGTCAAGGCTATGATTTTACCAGTGGTCATGTATGGATGTGAGAATTGGACTGTGAAGAAAGCTGAGCGCTGAAAAATTGCTTTTGAACTGTGGTGCTGGAGAAGACTCTTGAGAGTCCCTTGGACTGTAAGGAGATTGAACCAGTCCATCCTAAAGGAAATCAGTCCTGGGTGTTCATTGGAAGGACTGATGCTGAAGCTGAAACTCCAATACTTTGGCCACCTCATGCGAAGAGTTGACTCATTGGAAAAGACCCTGATCCTGGGAGGGATTGGGGGCAGGAAGAGAAGGGGACGACAGAAGATGAGATGGCCGGATGGCATCACCGACTCAACAGGCATGAGTTTGAGTCAACTCCGGGAGTCGGTGATAGACAGGGAGGCCTGGCGTGCTGTGATTCATGGAGTCACAAAGAGTCAGACACGACTGAGCGACTGAACTGAACTGCACTGAATCTGTGGAGGGATTTTCACATCTGCAAAACAACTCGGGAAATGTGCATCAAATCTAGGTACTTTAGAGAGAAGCATACGGCATCGAGGAAGGCTTGTCTGAAAAAGCCCCCTAGAATCCTACTCAGTTGCACTATATCTATACCATCTATTAATAAGTCTATTCTACATCTATATCATCTATGTCATGGTCTGTGTGCGGGTTGGAAAAGGATTTCCAGACATGAGACAGAATGAGAGGGAAATAAAGTTTATTAGAGTGGAAGAGGCTGTTAGAACAGCTGGCCAGCCCAAGAGAGAAGGGATGTTGAAAAGGGGTCCTTAGCTCACTTTTATACCCAGGGTACAATGAGTGTGATAGGGGACTTGCGGGTCACTTGCTGATTGGACTAGGCACATATATGGTGTGGGAGGAAGAGTAAGGCAAATACCTTCTCACTATTGGGTAGGAGGGAGACAGGTTATACTTCTCAGGAGAACCTGAAATCCATTAATAGTTACAATGTGGGGGAAGGAAGGACAATAAGGGTCTGGTTTTCTGTTCCTGAATTCCAGGACCCTCCTTGGTTTCATCTGCTCATTCGTCCTTGGGTCACCACATTCCTCCCTCTCTTTACTTTTAGGACCAAATTTTTGGCCCCTGTTGATACTCTGCTCACGTCTAACTATCTACCTATTTTCCTTTTCAAGCATTTGGGAACCCAGTCTCAAAGGAAAAGAGGCGATGACCACTCTGGTTTCTTCAGGCTGTAGGGGCATACTGGGGCTCTGGGTTTCAGTTCCCTTTGCCTGCTCTCTGTCAGGGTGCATTTATGGAGGGAGATGAGAGTCCATGGAATAATAAAGTGGCTTGTTTCAGCATTGTCTAGGTGTTGGTCGGGAATATTCTTGTCAAACTATCACTCGGAGATTTTTTGTTTTCTAGAAGAAATCAGCTTAATGAGAAATTTAAAGATATATGGCCTAAAGACTAATAGAAGTAGAAAAGATTCTGAGGAGCTAGCCAGGAGAACCAGGACTAGACTTTGGTTTGTGACATTAGTGTTTTTCCAGGTAAGAGAAGATGCAAGAATTTGGGCTCATAAAAACCTTTACCTGAAAGCATCTGACCCTCTGAAGGCCAGTTCTTTTGGGTTTTTCCCAGAGCACAGAGTGCCTTATTTCTGATCTCCACCCTGAATTTCTTTCAAGGGGTGTTGAAGGTCAACAGCTTGCAATGGTCATGATGTAATCTTTGTAGAGATAGCTGGCAAGCACCAATTTCCAGTCAGCAGGATCCCTTCATAGTCACATATTTGACCATGTTTGGGGGGCATTTCATGGCCATTGTGTCCCACGGTGCTGGGAAGGCTCATTCCCAGGTCTTGGGAAGATCCCATTGAGAGGCCACTCAGTGTGCTGTTATTGGACCAGACCTTGAGAGTAGCAAAAGTCTCTGGACCATACCTGTCTTACTAGCCTCTTGGTCCAGGAAAGTATTCCCTCTTGTTGCTTCTTCCCAATTCTAGAGTTACATTATTACAATCATTGATCTCATATGAAACTGCATATCAGCATTTTATCACAGGCTCAGGCACACATTTAGTAACATAAGAAACAGTTCTGAAACAAGTGACACAGAAAATAATATAGCTAGCAGGTATTAGTAAGGTCATAAGCAAGAATTTTGGAGAAGGAAATGGCAACCCACTCCAGTATTCTTGCCTGGAAAATCCCATGGACGGAGAAGCCTGGTAGGCTACAGTCCATGGGGTCATAGAGTCGGACACGACTGAGCGACTTCACTTTAAGCAAGAATTTAAGTCAAGAACTTTCATTAGGTATAGCCCAGTATACCCCAGGTCATCTGACTTAGTTAAATGACTATAGCCATGTGTTAATCTCCTGGTGTACATCATGGAGCCTCTGACCTTTATCCAAAGATTAGTCGTTGAGATAAGCTTTAGAAACAAACTTAGAATGTCCTTTCTAATAACTTAATTAATTAAACCTTTTAGCAATATAACATAACAACAAGGAACTATCTCAGAAATGAATCGTACTAAACCAGGCCTTAATTAGCAAAACTAGAACTTAATATTAAGTGAAATATAATTTTTTGTCATTGTGAGGACATTAACCCTGTAGCCAGGGAAGGCTTTAACTCATCAAATGAAAATGAGGTTTGTCAGGGAGCAAGGAAAGCCAAGCGGCCACCTTGGATTTCCCACAGCCCTGACTCTTTGATTTACAGCTATTGTTCACCTATTTCTAATTCCCCGATTTAGGAGTAGACTGTTGCCATGTTTTAAGGACATCAGGATAGCAAAGGTCTAACAGTGAGGACTTATTTTTTGTAGAAGCAGAATGAGCTTTGCCTATATGTACCATAATCTTAAATAATACTTATTTACTTTATCAAAGTAACAAAAGATTTTAAAAACAAATATAAATCACTTAAAGGCAAAGAAATTCATAATCCATTAACAAAAGTTTCATTCTAAGAAAACTTTGTTCTCTTAACAAAGAGAGTAGAATAAATTCCAGTCTGTTACCAGTTTACCAGATAAGAAACAAAGAAAATTTGTTTATTGGTTAATCTTAGATAAGTCTTTTCCATAAATCTTGAAGTAGCAGTATTCTTGCAGTTATCAGAGTGAAACCATAGAAGGCATGTTTAAAATCTGATTAAATTCCAATTGACAAAATAGCCTGGTCATTGCTGTGAGATGTAACACTTCAATATGCTAACTAGCATTATAGTTAACCACATTTTCTCAGGGTATATCAGATCTATATGAATTCCATATAACTTTAGGATATCTATATTAATAACATCAACCATTCAGTATAACCTGAGAAGATTTGTCACCCCTTCAATAGTACTTCCCATGTACTTTAACATGTCCAATGAACCCAGGTAGTTTAATAGCTCCTTGGGATGTCTCAGGGGCCCTCTGAAGCATCCCAAAGTTAGCTAGAAGTTAAGTTATTTAAGAAGTTTTGTCGATAAATATCAAAAGGGTTTATAACAGTCAGATAGAATCATATAGATCACTGTAAAACAATATATTCATTTAACCAAAGTATTAAGGAAGATTTCAAAGGTAAACATAGAACATATCACTTCAGAGGTAAAGAAACTTAAAATCTATTATCAAAGGCAGTTCAACATCTCAAGAAAACTTGTATTTATGCAAAAAACTCTTCCCTTGGGGTCCACTTTCCATAAAATCTTCTTATCACTATCTGTACCCATTACTTTCCTCACCCATCCTGAAACAGCCACCTATAAGTCAGACCTACTCATGTTTCCATTTATAAAATGTAATTTCATTCCTCATACCTTCTTTACTGAAAACACACATCCTACCTTCCTCAAGCAACCAAGAAGTGACTTTTATATTAGCATTCTATAGATTGGTGAACATAGACAATTTCTAAAAAAAAAAATTCTATAGAACATCTCAGGATGCCATCAAACATTATTCATTAATAGTCCAAAATCTCTAGTTTCTCTGTAAGAGGAAGTTAGTATTCAGTAATGAATGTTTCAGAATCTTATTTTATTTGGAAATGACCTATCTATTCAATAAACTTCTGTTACTTAGTTTAGCACAACCCTAGAAATTCAGGTTACCAAAATCTAGAGAGACTGTTTTAGACAGACATTTCTAAAGTATGGTTATTCTTAACAGAGTTTATCTAAAAGCTCATATCTCATTTACATATTTTTTGGAAGTTTCTTCTCTTGAGGTTCTTTCCTTGTGGATAAACTTGTAATAGATAATAACAATATAATAACACATAACTTATAATAAACCTAGGGACAGTGAAAATAGTATGCTTAATGTTAATAACTCTTGGACATGCCTATATTAGGTTAACAAGCAAACATTAATACTAGATATCTAATACTGAATATTTCCCAGTTCATGTGAATCTTAAATTCATTTAGGTTAATTTCTCTTGTATTTAGAATTATCTCACTTGTAAGTGCTTACTTTTCTTTAGGCCAATTTAGAACTCATTTACAACTTCAGCAATATTATCAAAAAAACAAAACACAAAAGACACACACTGAGACATGCATAAATCCAGACAGACAGACAGAGATCTCAGTTTTCTGCAAGATCTCATAATTTTCTGCTTGAGCTTTAAAATATCACTTTGACACCACCTCCCCGGCCCCCACCCTCTTTTTTGGCTTGCAGTTCTAATTTGGCCAAGGTTGAGGTCTCAAAGTTGGTTGTGTGTTTCAAGGACATGGAAGGGGTTAACTTCAAGCTTTTCCCTAGGCAGGCCTTTTGACAAGCTAGTTTTTTTTTAATTGCATATGCAAAAAGAATTGGTCTTGCAATTTCCAAGAAAAAAAAATTTTCATTTTAACCAGATTTCTCCAGAGTCTAAAGAATATCATGGCCATCCTGTGTCAAAAAGTCATCTTTCCTTTCTGTAGTCATAGTTCTATAGCTAAAATATAGACCAAATAGTGCTCAAACTGACTCTGATATCAGGCGATATCAGCTGATAAAAATCTCTGGTGGGAAGGGAGGTCTTCGTCACATCAGAAGAATCTGAAGGGTTAAGGGAGTTTGCAGGAGTGGGGGAAGCTTGGTATTTCTCTACCCTGAGAAACAGAAGTAGTTAGAAGGGAATTCTTTAGGATGTTCAGGAGTGGGGAAAGCTTGGTTCCCTCCACACCCGTGAGATGAGTGTAGTTAGAACATTCTTTAGAATGTTAGGAGAGGTTTTAATCCTTCAGGCTTTTGAATATAGGAGAAAGACTTGGACCAAAGGGAACCTCAGAATCCTTTCCTAGAAATCATGCGGATATGAAAGGTCGAGTAGGGGTCGCCTAGGAAATCTGGTGGAGAGAGTCAGAGGGGGACGGGAGATAAGGAGGCAACAGACAGACACGTGAGGCATGAGTCCTGAAATCCGAATTCTGACTGAGGGCCATGAAGGACTGAATGTGAGGAGATTCTGGGTCGTTTCCCTGCTCTTGGCAAGAGCTAGTGTGCCATTCAGAGGCCATTTTGGGGGCGTCCCCCAGTTTGTATTGAGGCCAGACCTTTCACAAGGTCAGAATTTTCCCGTCTCTGAGAATGTAGCCAGGGGGTGAGTCTGAGAGGGCTCCCAGGACACCCAGAACCCACTCTTAGCCTACCTGCCATAGAACGTGGGTCCTGAGAGTCACCGGCTGACAGAAAGGCGTCCCTTTGTCCCAGGGATCTCTCTGTGCCACTAACGGCATAAAAATGGCTGCCCTTCCCCACAGCCGTGTCCGACAGTGAGAGGCGACCCCCGAGAGCCGTGCAGCTAGGGCACCGTGTGACCCGGGCAGAGAAAGACAGCTTCCCGGGAGCAACAGGGTGATGCACGGCTGGGAGACTCCCTGAAACGCGGAGGGCACTCTTGGCATGGCCCAGAGGCAACACCGAGGCTCCTGTAACCGAATCCGGACTGAAAGGGAAAGAAGGGAGAGTGACAGGGAAGAAGGCTGAGGAATCTGCCTTCCGAGCCTCCTGGGGAGGCGGTGACCAGGGGACAGTGGGCTCTGCTTTGCGTTAACCACTGTGAGCCTGACACGGTGCATGGAAGTTGTCTTGCTGTGGGCGGAGGCCCTTGTGGCCTGATCTGTTCCGTGTGCCCCTTATCCTCACACGGGAGTCTTCATGTGGCTTTTAAGTGCCTAACCTGTGCTCACACGATATTGGTTGGCCTAGTCCTCAGTTGGAAAGAAGACAAAGGAAAGACCCTCACCCGTTCTGGCAGCAGCTACTGGGGCGCAGCGGGCAGCGGGCCCTTTGGAACACACCAGAGGATAACCCTGGCCAGAGTGCCTCAGTTGCTCCACAGCACTTGTGTGTTCGCAGAGGGTCCCTTTGAGAAAGGAGAATTGAGGCAGTGGGGAAGAGACCCCAAGTCCCCATACAGGCCCCAAAAAGGTCGTGGTCCGGGCAGTAGTAGGAAAAGAATTTCCAGACATGAGACAGAATGAGAGGGAAATACAGTTTATTAGAGTGGGAGGCGCTGTTAGAACAGCTGGCCAGCTCAAGAGAGAAGGGACGTTGAACAGGGGTCCTTAGTCCACTTTTATACCCAGGGTACAAGGAGTGGGATAGGGGTCTTGCGGGTCATTTGCTGATTGGATAAGGCACATGTAGTGGGTGGGGGGAAGAGTAGGGCAAATACCTTCTCCCTGTGGGGTAGGAGGGGAGACAGGTTACACTGCCCAGGAGGACCTGAAATCCATTAATAGTTACAACATGGGGGAGGGAAGGACAATAAGGGTCTGGCTTTTCTGTTCCTGCATTCCAAGCCCCTCCTTGGTTTCATCTGCTATTTCAATCTTGAGTCACCACAGTTCCCACTCTGGCTACCAATTGCATTGAGATTGTTTTCCTCTAGGGAGAAGGACTATTACTTATTGACCACCTGCTATTAGACTAGCTTGTTCTATCTTGTGTATTGCCTCAACCTTCACATCTTTTGGAGGTGGACATAATGGTCCTTTATAGATGGGGAAATTGAGGCTCAGAGAAATGAAGAAATTGAGAGAACTCAACCGTAGAAATGAGAGTGTGACAGACTGTATCAGATAATTAAGGATATGATTTTGTTCAGGCTATTGCAACAAGGACAACATTCATTAATGAAGAGCATCTCATAAAAAGGAAGAGAACCTGGGTTTTGTAGAGCAGATAAATAAGGAAGTAATCTACAAGTCTTATGGAAGTCAGGAGAAAGGATGGGAATGGATCTTGGAGTATACAAAGGAAGGATTAGGGGGAAGGTTTCTTTTTTGTTTGGTTGGTTGGTTTTGGATTTTTGACTTTTGGCATTCATTTTTACTTTACTTTTTGAAGTATAGTTGGTTTACAGTGCTGTGTTATTTTCTGGTGTACAGCAAAGTTATACACACACACACATATGCACAACTAATTTTCTTTTCAAATTCTTTTCCATTATAGGCTATCACAAGGTGTTGAATATAGTTCCCTATGCTACACAGTAGGACCTTGTTTATTTTATATACAGTAGTGTAGGGATTTCTTAACTGTTGCAACTTTCTGAGAGCACAAGTTTCAGAAAATAATTCAACATTGTCAGAACCCCTTTTTTCCAGACAAGCATCATTCATTGCTGAACAACTCAGAGGTAATTATAAGCCTCTTGAGAGGGCAAGGTAGAATCTAAGAAATAGTCTCCCAGGTGTTGCAGGAAGGTAGTTGTTAGAGAAAACACTGACTGAAACTGCCTATCCTGGCCAGCCACCACAGTAACAATTTGTGTGAGTTATTTGATGACAAGTGATCCTGGTAAGGAACATGAAACTAACAAGCCACCAACAATGATTAATAGAAGAACTTGGGAAAGTCAAAAGGAGGTGCCAATTCATTTCCAAGTGTTAGACAAGAATCCACTCTCAGGGTCCCTCTTCCTGCAATGCAAGCATTCTTGTTAATGCCATTCATGTAAGACCAGGTGAACCATCTGTTGAGAAGTGGTAGCGAAGATCAGTCGTTTTAGGGTTCTGGAGATCAGGCATCTTGAAAGAGGGATACCTAAAGTTAGAAAGGTAAATATTAGCACTGAATGTTGTATTAAGGTAAAGAGCCAGAAGCTGAATTCTAAGGGCAGCTAGTCCAATGGACTCCAAGAGGTTGGAGAAGGTTGTTCGGCAGTACTCGATTTCTTAAAGTTCTCCAGTTGGGACGTTGTTGTTCTTGGTGATGTTGTCCACTGTCTTGGTTACATCTTGTAAAAGAGCATGTATGACCTGAACTTTTCACTGCACTCACTTAGTGATCCAAACACAGCTTGTACAGGGAGAATTCTGCTGCAGTGGTGAGCCCTTGGAAGTTTATGGCAAGTTGCTGGGCTTCAGCTTGCAGGGCCTCTTCAGATCTTGGGAAATAGCACCACCTACAAGGCAATCTAGTATCCTAATAGGGATCTAGGCAGTCAGATTTCAGTTCTAGAAGTTATCAGATTTAAAGTAAAGAAATAAAGTTGCAACAAAGTTAAATTTTTTTTAAATACTGAAAATATGACTAATACTACACTGATGTTATCTAATATAAGGCAATGAAGAACCAGGAATCTGATAAATAGAAACATACTGTAGAAAGCAAGGGCACCGACAGATCTCTAGGAACTTCCTCTATGACATACAATTTAAAATGTTTGTATTAATAATATCACCCATACAAATTTACCTAGGGAAGGCTAAGCATCTCTTTTGATTTGACAACTCTTTGCCTTTCATCAATAGTAACATAGGAAATAAATTTGATTATTTCTAGCACCTCTCTTTTGATAAGGTGAAAGAACAAATTCTCTGTGAGTTTCTAGGGGCCCTCTGGGAAATCTCAAAGGCAGTTTTAGGTGTAAAGATATCATTTATAACTGTATTTTGGAAATACAAAACTCAAAAGTTGTTAGGAAATTTGAACATCTAAGATAGAATTGCATCATGAGTGCCTGAGACATTTTGCTTCTTGTTTCAAAGTGACAATGGAACATCCAAAAATAAACACCGAAGGTAACGTGCTTTTTCCTAAGTGATAAGCTTTTATTTTCTTAAATCTTCAAAGATACATTAAAACCAACATTAAACCATAGAGGGTTATTCTGTTAAGACACAAAATCTTTGTGAACTAAAACATTATGCAGAAGGCAAAGAATAATATTTTAAAACTTCATGCTAAATGGACAGAAAATTTTGCCGTTTTAACAGAGATAAAAACAATCTCAATTTTGCATCAGCATAATATTTGACACTCGGGCTTCTCTGGTGGCTTGGATGGTGTAGAATCTGCCTTCAATGCAGGATACTGAGGTTTGATCCCTGATCCAGGAAGATCAGGATCCCTTCTCCTGATCCTGGAGAAGGAAATGGCAACCGCCTCCAGTATTCTGGAAATCCCAGGGACAGAGGAGCCTGGCACTTTACAGTCCTTGGGGTTGCAAGAGTCAAACATGACTTAGTAACTAAACCACTACCACCAATATTTGACACTAAAAGCCCTTTTTGAAATCTTATAAGAAACCTATCAAAGTTGAGATAGCACTGACCACAACAAATAAAATTTCCTTTTCACAAATTTTCTATTAGGTTTTACATCCATTTAGGTTCGGCCTTCCTCTTTTCTCTTTCTCATTCTGCAGCAACCAGTGATAGCTTAGAACCAAACCACTCTCTTGCTTCATTAACAAAAGCACATCCTACCTACCTTGCATATGGAGTTAGTCCTCTCTGGCATCTCCTTCACATATATTGATTATAACTTTTAACCACAGCAACTTCTATTCCAGAGGGAAAATTAAGAGGCTGATAACTGAACAATCTGCCACACACCAGCATTTTGCAGCACATTAGCAGAGCTCACAACTTCCTGTAACCATACATGTCCCTTACAATACAGTGTCTCAAAGTGGCAAAAATTAAACATGCTCATTAACAACCCAAAGTAGAAAACCTCTCTGCAGTGTATAAAAATAAGAGGCAAGTGTATTCAAACTTTAAATTATGATTAGTAATTAATGTTTTAGTACTCTATCTTACTTGGAGGTGATGTATGTAAACTCAATTTAGTAGAAGTCTAAAGTTTTAAATCACCTAATATTCTGGGAAATTACCTTCAAGCTTACATATTACAAAAGATAATTACTGTTGAAATAAAGTTTTCAGAATAGTGATTCAATTTGGGAAAATATAAATGTATGTCTTTCATAACCTTAAGCATTAAGTAAAAGTAATGTTAATTATCTAATAAGTGAACACGTGTATGTTTAGAAAACCCATAAAGTACAACAAAATATATGCTATTTTTATACTTACTGTCAATAACTCAGAAAAACAGCTGTTTTTATTAAACCAAAATTATACAAGTCTTCTTTGTGAAAGATTTACCTAAATTATGTTAACTTGAATTCTTAAATCATTTCTGAGTTCATTTACATAGGAATATCTCTTTTTCACATTGAAAATATTTGGGGCTTAATTTCCTTAATTTCTTGGAATTTTAGGAATATTCCATTTACATAAGCACTTATTTACCTCTAAGGTAATCAGAATAGAGCTCCTATAAAGAGATTTATAATCTAATTTAGTAATACAATTCAGAAACAGGAAAACATTACACAGTCACACAAAGGAAAGGTGAAGGTCTTTCTGAATCATATATATATAAACACACAAACACATACAGAGAGAAATAGCTTCAAGTTTAAAATGTCAGCTATGGATCAAGCATAAAAACAGAAATACAAGACTCGCTGGTCTGTATCAAGGAATTTTTCCCATACAAATTCTTAGTTAATTCAAATTCAAAACAAACAAAAGACAAACAGGAAAGACTAACAATTCTGATTCTGTGCTATCTTCCATCCAATAGAGAAAAGAACTTTTTCATGATGTTACATCTGTTACATTTACATTAGTCTATTTACAGAGAACACCAATTTGTCAGACAATAAAACCAAGAAAAGCCAGGACTGGAAGTCGAGTGAGTACGCAGAATCAGCACCAAATCCTTACTCAGCTATTAACAGGCAAGAGCCCAGAATACCAGCCAGGAGTCAGGGGCACCATGGGGGTCCCAAGTTAGAAGTCAAGGAGGGAGCACAGCTGACTCTGAGAAGCTTCAGTATGTAGATAGAGTAAATGTGAATTCAAAGATGAGGTCCAATCTTGTTTAAGTCACAGCACCGAAACTGTGAAAGACAAAATGCATTGGACAATTAAGGATATGATTTTACTTATACTATTGCAATAAGGAAAATGGTAATTAATGAGGAATGTCTCACAGAAAAATAAGGGGACCTGGGATTTATAGAGGCAGGTAAGCAAACAACTTATTAGGAGTCTCATGGGAGTCCTGGATAAGGATGGAGACAGATCTTATCTCAGAATATACAAGGACCTCCTTTGTTGTTAGCAAGTCCAGGAACACAAAAGCTTCCAGGAGTGCAGGGCTCATATAAAATGCAACACTGTCCAAAGATTTGTTCTTTCAAAGATGAACTCCTGGACTTCCCTGGTGGTCCAGTGGTTGAGAATCCACCTGTCAATGCAGGGGACACAGATGCCATTCCTGGTCAGAGAAGTTTCCACATGCTGCGGGGCAACAAAGCCCCTGCACCACAACTACTCAACCCACATTCTAGAGCCCGCAAGTCACAACTGCTGCAGAGCCTGTGCTTGACGGCTAGAGAAGCCACTGCAGTGAGAAACACTCTTGCCACAACCAGAGGGTAGCCCCAACTCGCTACAGCTAGAGAAAGCCCGTGAGTAGCAACAAAGGCCCCATAGCCAAAAAGTGAAGAAAAAAAAAAAAATGAAACAGTTTTCAGGCCTTTTACTACATTCCTTTATATTTCCTGGTTTTGGTTGCAGGCAGATAGAAGGTGCATAGTAAATGCTTGCTGAGCTAACTTTAACAGAATATGATGATGAGGGCTCTGCCTGCCAGAGGGGACTTGGAGAGAAAGGTGCTGTGCTGCCCAAGGAGGGGACTCAGGTCAGTCTGTGAATGTCAGCAAGGAGTAAATCCATGATGGAAGTGGACACTTTTCAAAGGTTCATCTCTGCTACAGGGAAAGTTCAATAATTTTTTGGAGACTCATTTTTTTCTCCCTAAAATGGAAATGCAACATATTTCATAGATGTCTCTGAAACTTCAGCCACATAATAACACTAAAATGCCTGCCATATGTTAGGCACTCGGTGTTTCTTTCCTTCTCCCCAGTCATCCCCATGCTGTTTACAGAGCACATTTTTTTTTTTTTTTTATAATTAGGTTATAGCTCAATCTACAGTACTGGGATACTCTCTCACACCACACTGCAAACTCTCTCTAGGCAATGAATATAGGTATACACCTTTGAATCATCTTTGTACATCAAGCAGAACAAGTGCCTTGTGAAAGCCAAGTTTATTGCTCTTAGATAGGCATAGGCTGAGATGCTACCAAAGAGCCTGTAAAAGAAAGTGACTTGAATAAGACAAGTTTATCTCTTTGTCAGGAATTAATCTAGAGGGTAGCAATCCAGGATGATGGAATGGTTCCATGTGACTTCAGAGATCCCATTCCTGCTGTGTGTGGTTTTGTGTTAATATAGACTCCTAAAGGAGAGTCAGCAAACTGAAGTTCGTGAGCAGACCACCTGTTTTTCAAAATGAATTTTATGTAAACACAGCCATGCCTACTTGACTGCACACTGTCACAGCTGCTTCCGTGACAACAGCTGCTTTTCTATCAACAGCAGAGATGAAGAGCATGTGTGGAGACCGTAAGGCCCACAAGCCCAAACTGTCTGTCCCTCAACAAAAAGTCTGCCCATCTTGCCCTAAGGCACAGTTTTCATATACATGGCTGAAGCTGGGTAGTTGCAACAGCGTGTTGCGTGAAGAGGGAGAAGATGGAAATTCAGAACACACAGTTTTTGTTTTCCTTGGAGATGATTCAGGCATAGCATGTAGGATTTCTGCTTTTATCTCATTGCTCTGAACTTTGCCAGATGGCCACACCTAGCTGCAAGAGAGGTTGGGAAAAGTAGCCAGATGCCCAGCTTAAACCCCAGAAGTTTAGTACTAAGAGAAAAGACTGCAAACCACATATCTAATAGAGGATCAGTATCTGGAACATACAAAGGACTCTCAAAACTTAAATAATGTTTAATTATTCTCAAATGAGCAATCTAATTAGAAAATGAGCAAAAGATATGAACAGACATTTCAGTGAAGAAGATATACAGATGGCAAACAAGCCCACAAAAATATTCCACATCATTAACCGTTAGAAAAATGCAAATTAAAACCTCAAGGAGATACTACATATCTATCAAAATGACTAAAACAAAAATAGTGACAGCAAATGCTGGTGAGGATGTGGAGAAATTGGATCATTCATACACAGTTGGTAGGAATGTAAAAATGGTACAAGGCACTTGGGAGTTTCTTATAAAACTAAACATGCCACTACCATACATCCTAACAATTGCACTCTTGGACATTTATCCCAGAGGAGTGACACTGTTGATTAAAAAACTGTTATCAGATGCTCATAGCCAAAAAGTGAAAACAATTACATATTCCTAAATGGCTGAATGGTTAGAAAACTGATGCACCCACACCTTGAATATTACTCGACAATAGAAAAATAATTTTTAACTAATTTTCATTTATGTATAGTTGTTTTACGATGTTGTGTTAGTCTCTACTGTATAGCAAAGTGAATCAGCTCCCCTTTCTTTTTTGCATTCCCTTCCCATTTCTTGTTCAGTCACTCAGTCGTGTCCAGCTCTTTGCGACTCCACGGACTGCAGCACTCCAGGCTTCCCTGTCCCATTTAGGTCACTACAGAGCACTGAGGAGAGTTCCCTGTGTATGTATCATTGTTGATATTATGTAAAAAATAGATAATAATGAGAGCCTACTGTATAGCTCAGGTCCAGTTCAATTCAGTTCAGTCGCTCAGTTGTGTCTGACTCTTTGTGACCCCATGGACTGCAGCATGCCAGGCCTCCCTGTCCATCACCAACTCCCGGAGTTTACCCAAACCCATGTCCATCGAGTCGGTGATGCCATCCAACCATCTCATCCTCTGTCGTCCCCTTCTCCTCCTGCCTTCAATCTTTCCCAGCATCAGGGTCTTTTCAAATGAGTCAGCTCTTTGCATCAGGTGGCTTGCCCAATTTATCCCACTTTCTCCTTTTCCCCTTGGTGTTCATACATTTATTCTCTACATCTGTGTCTCTATGTCTTTTAAAAACCAATTACTGATAATATGAAACAACTTGTATGAATCTCAAGGGAATTATGCTGGGAAAAAAAAGTCAATCCCAACATGGTGTATACTGTAGGATTCCATTACACATCTTCGAAGTGCCAAAATTATAGAAATGGAATAGATCATGGTTTCCAGGGATAAAGACACAAGTGGAGGGCCAGGGGTTGGTTAGGCGAGGAGGGGAGAAACAGAAGGAAGATAGATGTGTTTATAAAAAGGCAACACTAGGGACCACTGTGATGACAGAATCACTCTCCACCTTGACTGTGAGGATGGCCACAAAGACCTACACGGGTGATAAAATAACAAGCCCACCAGCGAGGACAAGTGAAACTCCATCTGTGAAAAGGAAGAAGGAGACGATTGCCAGGGGACGGTAAGCAGTCTCCATAACAGTTAGTGTTCTGGTGCAAAGACCAGGGACAGAGGGATACTCCTATCACTCTGCCCTGGCTTCTGCCCATTTCTTCTTCTGAAATTTGCCACATGGCATGAGAGTATTAGCATGTAACCAACAGTATCTCTCTTCCACCCTCCCCAAAAAGGAGAAAAGATGACAGCAGTAGCTATTTCTCTGCTAGTTAAATAAGGGATTTTTATTATGCTGTTAAGAATTTCCCATGGAAAAGATTAGAGAATTAAACTCCCCCTTTTTACCAGATAACAAAATAATAAGATGAACCCTTGAGGGCTTTAATAGAGCAAATAACAAGGAGATTGTTTTCCTCTTTGTAAAACTTAGATGCATGAATCATTTAAATTGCAAGAGGAGTTCTTGGAAGTGGCAAATATAAACTCTTTTAATCATCTGAGCTTTCCAAGGCAACAGGAATCACATAATAATACATGGTCCAGAAGGAATTAAAGTCTGGTAAGGAGTATGTCAAGGCTGTATATTGTCACCCTGCTTATTTAACTTGTATGCAGAGTACATCATGAGAAATGATGGGCTGGATGAAGCACAAGCTGGGATCAAGATTGCCGGGAGAAATATCAATAACCTCAGACATGCAGATGACACCAACCTTATGGCAGAAAGTGAAGAACTAAAGAGCCTCTTGATGAAAGTAAAAGAGGAGAGTGAAAAAGTTGGCTTAAAGCTCAACATTCAGAAAACTAAGATCATGGCATCTGGTTCCATCACTTCATGGCAAGGAGATGAGGAAACAGTGGAAACAGTGTCAGACTTTATTATTTTTGGGGGCTCCAAAATCACTGCAGATGGTGATTGGAGCCATGAAATTAAAAGACACTCACTCCTTGGAAGGAAAGTTATGAGCAACCTAGATAGATATTAAAAAGCAGAGACATTACTTTGCCAACAGAGGTCCATCTAGTCAAGGCTATGGTTTTTCCAGTGGTCATGTATGGATGTGAGAGTTGGACTATAAAGAAAACTGAGTGCCAAAGAATTGACTGCAAGGAGATCCAACCAGTCCATCCTAAAACAGATCAGTCCCGAGTGTTCATTGATGTTGAAATTGAAACTCCAATACTTTGGCCACCTAATGCAAAGAGCTGACTCATTTGACAAGACCCTGATGCTGGGAAAGATTGAGGGCAGGAGGAGAAGGGGACGACAGAGGGTGAGATGGTTAGATGGCATCACAAACTCAATGGACATGAGCTTGGGTAAACTCTGGGAGTTGGTGATGGACAGGGAGGCCTGGCGTGCTGTGGTCCATGGGGTCACAAAGAGTCAGACACAACTGAGTGACTGAACTGAACTGACCAAACTAAAAAAATACCTTCTGCTCTTGAATGTCCTGGGAACACCTTTGCTACCCAGAGAGAGTCATTCAATTTCCCATCTATTAGTTGTGTACATTAATGCAAATTGGTTTCTTCTTCATTTCAATATGACAAGAAGAGGTGCAGGATTTTCTGTCTGAGGCACCCTGTGAAGGAACAGCAGTCAAGGGCTCTGACTGTGAACACAGGTGTTGGACCCACTCCAATAACCTGAACTGGAGGTCAAACGGGGCAGAGGTGGGCTCTGCAGGCTCTTGAATGGTACTTCCTTCTGCTCTTTGGCTTCTTTCTGAATGCCAAGGCACTATTCACCATGTACCACACTCCTGGTTTTCCAGAAAGATTCTAAAAGGAGGCCAGGTTAGGGGACTGTCTTCTCTCTTAATGAGGGTGAATTTATCCCTGAGTTAACTGGGAGGAGGACTCCAACCCCAGGGCCTGAGTAAGGGATTTGGTCTCTCTGTTCCCACCAGAAAGGATTGTTTTATTTATGCATCTTACATCTGCTTATTGAACATCAACTATGTGGCAGGCTTCATGAGGACAAAGATTAAATTGCAGACAGGGGTTAAATCCTAAGCTGACCCTGACACCTAACATCACAGATTCTCTCTCTGTCCTGTTATCAGAGTCTATGAGAAACTGAGACTGGCTGGTCACTTTGTGGCCAGTGTGGGCATGTTTGAGCCTTGGCCACCCTCTACATCTTTTGTTACTCTGGTAGTCTTTAGAGGGGGTTTCTTAAAAAATGCTGCTATAGACAAATATCATATGATATTGCTTACATGTGGAATCTTAAAAAATGCTACAAATGAACCTATTTACAAAACAGAAATAGAGGCACAGATGTAGAAGGCAAACTTATGGTTACCAGAGGATAAAGATGGGGAGGGATATCATGGGAAATTGAAATGACATACACACATTACTAACATAAAATAAATAACTAATAACCTACTATACAGCACAGGGAACTCTACTTAGTACTCTGAATGGCCTATATAGGAAAAGAATCTAAGAAAAGGAGTGAATATATTTATATACATGACTGAATCATTTTGTTGCACAACAGAAACTAATACAACATTGTAAATCAACTGTACTCTGATAAAAATTGACTTTAAAAAAGGAAATGCTGCTATATGTCATTAATGCAATCAAGAATGACTTATCTAAGCCAGTGGTTCAGTTTACTGTGCGTCAGAATCACTTGGAGGGCTTGCTAAAATAGTTTCTGATTCAGAAGATCCGGATGAGGCCTGAGAATTCACATTTCTAGCAAGTTCCCAGACGCTGCTTCTGGTGCTGCTTTAAGGGCCACGCTGGGCAAACCACTTACACCATCTCCTTAGAACACCTCCTTCTACTCCTTTCCTCACTCTTAGCCATGCATGATACAGTCCCAAGCGGACAGCTCAGCATTGCTTCTCTGTGTAGGTAGAGCCAGCAAGTCCTTTGAACACAGAACTTTATTAGAGAAGAGTCTTTGTGATAACACTCTCGGCTATGTAACTCTAAAACCAGAAGGCATCCAGGAGAGAAAGATGGAAAAGGACTTTGTGGCCTGATGTCTTCCTGGGTCCTCTTGCTGTGCAGAGCCCTGGGAAGGGAATGAATGCTTTTGTGTAAGGAGTCTGGGGGGTCTGCTGGGTGGGAAGGGACTCAAATTTAGTGACAAACAACATCCACTGATTATCTGGTTTCTGCAGAGAAATCTGCGCTCTGCTGAGCAAGATTTTCTGCCTGAGGGGCTGAAGTCAAGGAGTTCACCAGGCTGTGTTCCTTCTTAGAGCTCCGAGTCCTCTTCCAAACACAGGCAGTTGTAGGAAGAATTCAATTTGTTGAGATTCTAGGACTGAGGCCCCTATCCTCTTGCTGGTTGGTGACTTGGGCTGCTCTCAGCTTCCAGAATTTTACTGCAGTCCTTGCCATAGCACCCCCCACCTGCACTCAGCTCCACTGACCCTCTCACATTTAGTATATCTTCCTCTTCCCTAAGGTCAGCAGGACCACAGGTTTCTAACTTCTTTTAAAGGCTCTTCTGATGAGGTCAGACCCACTCAGGGAAATCTGTCTTTTGTTGAACTTTCGATCACTAGTCATGAAAGTGATACCCTATCACATCCACAGATTCCCCTCCCCCCCACAAAGGAGAGAGGATTATTCAAGGCATCTACCCAGGGTTGGGCATGAGGTGGGTGAGACTCAGAAAGGTGAAGCTTGAGAGACACCTTGGGATTCTTCCTAGAACTCCATCCTTCCTAGAATCTCCACCCTGAGATTCAAATTTATTAAATCATATTGAAGAGGATTCAAGTGATTCTGATCAAGGTCAAACTGACAAGCAAGGATGCCTAGGGACTCAAAAGCACTCCCACAAGAAGAAGAGGTTGGGAATGGTGACATGAAGGTTTAAAGGCTCCTGGGAGAGCTGTTTTGGGCCCAGTAATTAGCTGAGGCTGCACTGGGATTTACTTGGGAACAGTGACCAAGCAAACTGTATAAGAGTGGAAAGGCGAGAAGAACCCAGATGCTGAAGGACTGTGTGCCCTAAAGGCAACTGGATGCCATTTTAACTAGGTGAACAGTGGTGTGGTCAGCCTTATGTTCTAGAAGGTCTCTGACTGTTGCTGCTGCTGCTAAGTTGCTTCAGTCGTGTCCGACTCTGTGCGATCCCGTAGATGGCAGCCCACCAGGCTACCCCATCCTTGGGATTCTTCAGGCAAGAACACTGGAGTGGGTTGCCATTTCCTTCTCCAATGCATGAAAGTAAAAAGTGAAAGTGAACTCGCTCAGTCGTGTCCGACTCTTAGCGACCCCATGGACTGCAGCCTACCAGGCTCCTCCGTCCATGGGATTTTCCAGGCAAGAGTACTGGAGTGGGGTACCATTGCCTTCTCCTCACTCTGACTACAGACTAAGAAATTGATTAGATAGTGATAGCAGCAAAATTGGGGGATCTAGGAGGCTTTCGTAATAGTCCAAGTGAGAGATGGCAGGGCTAAACCAGAACATAGTACTGGGGACAGAAGTTAAGAATATTCAGCATTCCTACCCACCTCCAGCAGGAACAGCTTTGTTATTTAGTAGTTGATGAACGCAGTGTCTGCCTTCATTCAGAACTCATCATCTTTGCACTTGATTGTGTCAACAGCCCATTCCATCTGTTGTTTAACAGCTCTGTTTTTAGGAAGGCCAGATCCAAACTTCTTGGTTTAGTATTCAAGGCTCTTGTGAGTTGGCCTTGTTCTCCTCACCATCTTCAACTTCTGTCTTCCTTCATCATACAGCTTATATTCTGGTTACTTGAAAGATTTTCGTATTTCCTAAGCAGGTGAGGCTTTCCATATTATATCCCTTCAGCTAGAATAATGCCAGAACTCATTCATTCCTCAAGGTCCAGTCCCAATACCCTTTTCTCCATTCTATAATTGTAGTAGACTTTATAATGACTCCCAATGATATCCAAGTTATAATTCCTGGAATCTTTTACCATGTTACCTTAAAAACCTCTGGCTTCCCTGGTGGCTCAGAGGGTAAAGGATCTGCCTGCAATGCAGGAGACTCGGGTTCTATCCCTGGTTCAGGAAGATCCCCTGGAGAAGGAAATGGCAACCCACTCCAGTATTCTTGCCTGGAGAATCCCATAGATGGAGGAGCCTGGTAGGCTACAGTCCATGGGATTGCAAAGAGCTGAACACAACTGAGCGACTTCACTTCACTTTCACTTTATATGGCGAAAAAGAGGACTTTGTAGATATGACTGAGTTAAGGATCTTGAAATGGGGAGACTATTCTAGATGAGGTGAACCTTAAATGTCATCACAAGACTCCTTATAAAAGAAAGGCAGAGGCAATTTGACTACAAAAGAAGAATGAGGAGATGTGCAACAAAAGCCAGAGGTAAGAGTGATGCAAGGAAGAGGTCATGAATCAAGAAGTGCAAGTGGCCTCCAGAGGCTAGGAAAGGCAAAGAAATGGATCCTATTCTAGAGTCTCCAGAATAAACCACCCTCTTGGCACCTTGATGTTGACCCAGTGAAACTGATTTCAGACTTCTTGTCTCCAAAACTAGAGCAGGGAAATGTGTACCATTTTTTTTTAAAGATTTATTTATCTTTGGCTGCATTCTTTGTATCACTTTTGTACCCACCCCCATCACCCTTTATTCATTCCTTGCTAAAGGTTTTGTTGTTTCTTTCTGACCATGGCACTCCAACAACACAAATGGAGGGGTCAGGAACTTAGGAAGTTGAAGAGGAAATGTGCCAAGAATATGTTCTACTCTTTCTCAGGTCAAAATGCACTCTTCCAGAACACTGAACTGGATACTGTATAGTGATTCTGATCAAGGTCAAACTGACAAGCAAGGATGCCTAGGGACTCAAAAGCACTCCCACAAGAAGAAGAGGTTGGGAACGGTGACATGAAGGTTTAAAGGCTCCTGGGAGAGCTGTTTTTGGCCCAGTAATTAGCTGAGGCTGCACTGGGATTTACTTTGGAACAGTGACCAAGCAAAGTGTTTGAGAAGAGTGGAAAGGAGTTTGAAGTCCTTAACTTCTGTCCCCAGTACTATGTTCTGGTTTAGCCCTGCCATCTCTCACTTGGACTATTATGAAAGCCTCCTAGATCCCCCAATTTTGCTGCTATCACTATACTGGATAGTATCCACTGACTGGATACTAGAGAAGATTGAAAAGTATTTCCTGGGGAAAAATCACCCCCACATGAGAACCATTCAAGATTCTCAAGTGAGGGAATGCTCTTGTTGCACTATGAGGAATCTGTATCAAAGTAAAACCTTTCTGAGGACCCACATTCTCATGGCTATAAGGTTGGTTTTGGTGAGATTGCACAGCCCAATTCCTTCTTCCCAGATCCAATGCAGCCTGGTCATTTTGCCAAACCACTGTTCCAAAGGATTATTCAACAAATATTTCCTGCAGTGAAATCCAAGCCCGAGGTCATATCCTCAGCTGCACTTGAATATTTCCTAAGTTTCCATCAGCAGCATGTTTACAAAGCTCTTCTCAGGGTAGACTCCGCCTGACATGGCCAAGTGTATCCACTGTTTGCTGAGTCTTCCTGGTTTGTCTCTTGGATGATGACCTCATCTGCCACATTCTTGAAGCAACTCATTGCATACTCCAACTTTCTATTCCTGAGCTGAACCTGAACAGAGCAGGATTCAGAATGACAAATGCACTCAACTCTGCCAGGCACAATTTATGCAGACTGTCTTGTGTCCACTTTTGGATGTGGGGGTGGGAGGTCTTACATTAAATGTGCTCAATTATTGTTGTTGTCATTCAGTCACTCAGTCATGTCCAGCTCTTTGCAACCTCATGGACTGAAGCATGCCAAGCTTCCCTGTCCTTCACCAACCCCTGGAGCTTACTCAAACTGTTGTCCATTGAGTCAGTGATGCCATACAACCATCTTGTCCTCTGTCATTCCCTTCTTCTGCTGTCCTCAATCTTTCCCAGCATCAGGGTCTTTTCTAATGACTCAGCTCTTCACATCAGGTGGCCAAAGTATTAGAGATTCAACTACAGCATCAGTTCTTCCAATGAATATTCAGGATTGATTTCCTTTAGCATTGACTGGTTTGATCTTGCAGGCCAAGAGACTCCCAAGATGCTTTTCCAACACCACAGCTCAAAAGCATCAATCTTCAGCATTCAGCCTCCTTTATGGTCCAACTGTCACATCCATACCTGACTATTGGAAAAACCATAGATTTGACTAGGTGGACATTTGCTGTCAAAGTAATGTCTCTGCTTTTTAATATGCTGTCTAGGTTTGTCATAGCTTTTCTTCCAAGAAGCAAGTGTCTTCTAACTTCATGGCTACAGTGATTTTGGAGCCCAAGAAAATAGTCTGTCACTGTGTCCATGGTTTCCCCATCTATTTGCCATGAAGTGATGGGATTGTATACCATGATCTTAGTTTTTTGAGTGTTGAGTTTTAAGAGAACTTTTTCACTCTCCTCTTTCACTTTCATCAAGAGGCTCTTTAGTTCCTCTTTGCTGTCTTGCTTAAGGGTGGTGTCATCTGATATCTGAAGTTATTGATATTTCTCCTGGCAATCTTGATTCTAGCTTGTGCTTCATTCAGTCTGGCATTTCACATGATGTATTCTGCATATAAGTTAAACAGCAGGGTGACAATATACAGCTTTGACATACTCCTTTCCCAATTTTGGACCAATCCATTGTTTCATGTCTGGTTCTAACTGTTGCTTCTTGACATACATGGAGGTTTCTCAGGAGGTAGGTAAGGTGGTCTGATATTCCCATCTCTTTAAGAATTTTGCACAGTTTGTTGTGACCCACACAGTCAAAGTCTTTAGTGTAGTCAATGAAGGAGAAGCAGATGCTTTTCTGGGATTCTCTTGCTTTTTCTATGATCCAGTAGAAGTTGGCAATTTGATCTCTGGTTCCTCTACCTTTTCTAAATCCAGCTTGAACATCTGGAAGTTTTTGGTTCACATACTGTTGAAGCCTGGCTTGGAGAATTTTGACCATTACTTTGTTAGCTTGTGAAATGAGTGCAGTTGTGTGGTAGTTTGAAAATTCTTTGGCATGGCCCTTCTTTGGGACTGCAATGAAAACTGACCTTTTCCAGTCCTGTGGCCACTGCTGAGTTTTCCAGATTTGCTGGCATATTAAATGTAGCACTTTCACAGCATCATCTTTGAAGATTTTAAATAGCTCAGCTGGAATTCCTTCACCTCCACTACTTTGTTCATAGTGATGCTTCCTAAGGCCCACTTGACTTCACACTCCAAGATATCTGGCTCTAGGTGAGTGATCACACCATCATGGTTATCTGGGTCATTGAGGTATTTTCTGCATAACTCTTCTGTGTATTCTTGCCACCTCTTCTAAATATCTTCTGCTTCTGTTAGGTCCATACCATTTCTGTCCTTTTTTGTGCTCATCTGTGCATGAAATTTTCCCTTGGTATCTCTAATTTTCTTGAAGAGGTCTCTAATCTTCCCCATTCTATTGTTTTCTTCTATTTTTTTTGCATTATTCATTTAGGAAGGCTTTCTTATCACTCCTTGCTATTCTTTGGAACTCTGGATTCAGATGGGTATATCTTTCCTTTTCTCCTTTGCCTTTTACTTCAATTATAAGCATTACTTATTTTATACTGGTTACCACTGAGATGTTGGGAAGACACTCTTTTGGTGTTGGCTTTCTTTAAAGGTAAAGGAAGTACAAATGAGGTGAATCACGGAATTAATGGGGAAAAGGATCCCTGAGCATTTGAGTCAGAACTGGTCTATAGGTGGAAAGTGGCAAAGTCTGCTGAAGGATGCTGTGCTAAATGAAACTAGAGTTGTTTTGTAACTAAATAGATTAGATAGACTACTGGACCAACAGAAAGATGCAGTCAGCTGAGCAGTAGGCAAGGACATGAGGAAATTAAACAAAAAACTCGGAATTTAGGAGCCAAAGCAGAAGGTATGAGATGTCTCAACTGATTTTGCAGGACAGAAATGATTCCAGTACAAGGTCTGATAGTTTGCAACCTGTCTCCTGAAGCACACAGCTCTCCACTCTCCACAAACACCCCCATCAAGACAAGCATCATTATATATTTTTTATATTACTCCTGTCTATTTGCATACTGCTTGGCACAGAGATAGTCCATAAATGTTGATAGGTATTTTTTAAATCAATCATGATGCAAATATAAGAAAGTAGTTATTTATAGATGAGGAAACTGAGACTCAGATTCCTTTGCAGATTGAGGGCAGAGCCAGGACTCAACTGAAACTCTGGCCTGATGATTATAAGTCCATTTTTCATTTCTGCACAAATTAACAGTGATCACATGTATTCCTACAGCTACATTTTGGCTCTTCCTTTCAAATTATGCCATCCTAAATCATTTTACTTGAGCTAATATCAAGTTATAAAATGAGCATATTTCACTTTTCACTCTTTTTCTCTCCCCAAGTAGAAGCAAAATCATAGGTTAAAAAGGAATTAGGTAATAAACCACTGTATGATGAAAAGCTGGATTTCCCTAGAAGACCCACACATTTGCAAAACCAGGTCAAAATACTCAAGTTCTAATTTAAAGAGCTTCAAGGTAAGCACCAGAACAAATCTGGCCAAATGAAGTATAAACCTGTGATGCTTTGTATGAGCAGAGACAATAGGCACTGTGGAAGGATAATGGTCACCCTAGAGCAGGGAGATCTGAGTTTGATTCCGGTTCTGCCACTTCAAGTGGTGTGGCTTACACAGGTCCCTTAACTTTTCTCATGTTTTCCTTTATCTTTGAAACTGAGTTAGTCATGTCTATATTGTAGCATTGTGGTGAGGATTATATGAAAAAGTCATAGGGACATCCAGTTTCTGGTGCAGCAAGTAAAGAGCTTGGAAGTTGTCACTTAAGAAGTTTCCTAACAACAAACAAATGCTGAACAACCTGTATATATATATAGGGACTGCAATGAATATATATATATATATATATATATATATATATATATATATATATATATATATATACACATGCTATATGCTGTGCTGAGTTGCTCAGTCATGTCCAACTCTTTGCGACCCCATGGACCTCCTCTGTCCATGGGGATCCTCCAGGCAAGAATACTGCAGTGGATTGCCATGCCCTTATCTAGGGGATCTTCCCAACCCAGGGATCGAACCCAGGTCTCCCACATTGCAAGTGGATTCTTTACCAGCTGAGCCACGAGGGAAGCCCCAAAGATATATCTATATCTATCTATAGATAGATAGATAGATAGATAGATATTTTCTGGTCTAGCATGCAAATATATATATATATATATATATATATATATATATATGTAAATATATATGTATATATTTTAACATATATTTGCTGACCAGAAACAGGAGCAGAACCTGGAAGTCCTTAGATTTATCAGAGAAGTGAGTCTGTCCTATATTCAAGGCCAATCCCTCCTATTCACCAATGGCTACACCAAGAGAGGGTCATTCCTTTCATCTCTTTCCCTTCCCTCACCCACCCCACTGATCTTCCTATTTCCTAGAGAAAACAGAAGCCACCAGAAGAACACATCTATACCTTCCACCTACCTGTATCTTTGCCAGTATGTTCTGCCTTGCCTTCTGTTACCAAGAACATGTTGTCTTTCCTGTATTCAAGGCCAAACCCTTCTCAAGACTCTACACCCTCACACTCAAGGAAATGACCCTTCTCTCTCCTATGTCATCAGTTTTTTCCCTCTCTACTTCCTCATCCTCACCAGCATACAAACATGCAATCTGTTTTGTTTTTTAATCTCTTGATCCCATATGCCCTGCCTGATATTTGCCCACTTTCTTGCCCCTCTTCAGAACTCCCAAGTGGTCTGCGCTACTTATTGCTTTCTCTGAGTCCTCTCCTCTCATTTTCTACTGAGATTCTTCAATCAGGATGTTGTTCCCAAGACACAGAAACCAGGGACCTCCAAATTGTTAACTCTGTCAATTGTTCATTCTCATCTTACATGACCCATCCATAAATTTGACAGAGATAAACAAGCCCTTCACCTCAAAACTCTTTCTTAGAACATTATCCTCATCTGATCACCCCCGTGCCTCACCAGCTGCTCACTCTCACATCCATTGCTTGTTCCTCCTCATCTTCTTGACCTCTAACAGTGGAGTGCTTCAGGATGCATTCCTCAGCTCTCTTCTGTCCTCTGTCTACATTTACTCCTACAGAGAACTCATTTAGCTTCATGACTCAAAAAAAAAAAATCCACAAGCTGTGTAAGAACACACACACAATTCCCACATTTCTAAACCCCCTTGGCGTTTTCTTCTGCACTTCTTCTACATGCTCCTGCAAGTATCTGCTCAAATGTCACCTTCCCAGTGAGGCCTCACCCAACCACCTTTATTTAAATCTGGAACCTACCCTCATCTCACGAGACTGCTCCCCATTCCTCTCCCTTACTTTCCTTTTTCTTTATAATTTTTTTTACCTTCTAGTACCTCATACACTTTATTTACTGGGTTTATTTTGTGCTCTTCAATACTGGAACATAGGATTCCTGAGTGCAGGGGTTTTTATCAGTCTGTACAGCTGGATTCTCCAAACTTGGAATTGAACCAAGCACATAGTAAGCGCTCAAGGAAGACTCGTGAAAATGAATGCATGAATGTCCTCACAGGAGCTACCATAAAATTAAGGGGCAGAAAATCATAATTGGAAATACCTATTTTCACACAAATAGGTGAACTTGATTTTTAGTTGCACATCTGTTTATTTGCACCCCTGAGGCCTCAAGCCTCAAAGCTGTATGGTACAGTCAGCTCCCAAAACACCTTCACTGTGTTGCCTCCAGGATCCTCTAAGCCAGGTATTTGAGTCCCACAGAAGTCAAGGGGATACCTTGTATGACAAATAAAATGTACCACTGAAGAAGTCTACATCCTAATCCCCCAAACCTGTGAATATGTTACAATGTTCAGCAAAAGGGACTTTGCAGGTGTAATTAAGGGAGGTTAGCCTAATTATTCAACTAGACCCAATCTAATCACAGGAGCACTTAAAAACAGAGGACTTCCTCCAGCTAGAAGCAGAAGAGATTTGGCAGAAGGATCACAAGATTTGAAATGTGAGAAAGACTCTCAACCTGCCTTTGTTGGCTTTCACCCAAGTTTTACTGATATGACTGACACAAAAATTTGTGTAAGTTTAAGGTGCACAACGTGTTGATTTGTTATACCTTGAAAATAATCACCACCTTAGCAGTAGCTAACACCTCCATCATGTCATATACTTACTACTGCATTATGTGATAGGAACATTGAAGATATACTCTCTTAACTACTTCAAGTATTTAATTCAGTGCTGTTAACTATAATCACCATGCTATGCATTAGATGCCCAGAACTTATTCATCTTATACCTTGAAGTTCGTATTCTTTGACCAACACCTCCCCATTTCTCCCATCCTCCCCCTGGGCCCTGGTAGCCATTCTTCTACTCTCTGTCACTATGTATTCAACTTTTTAAAAAGCTGCATGTAAGTGGGGCTTCCTTGGTGGCTCAGCAGTAAAGAATCTGCCTGTAATGCAGGAGATATGGGTTTGACCCCTGGGTGGGGAAGATCCCCTGGAGAAGGGAATGGCAACCCACTTCAGTATTCTTTCCTGGGAAATCCCATGGACAGAGGAGCCTGGTAAAGGGTTGCAAAGAATTGGACATGACTTAGTAACTAAACAACAACAACATGTAAATGAGATCACCCCATATTTCTTTATTGTGTGACTTGTTTCACTGAGTATAACACCCTCTAGATCCATCCATATTGTTGCAAATGGCAAGATTTTTTAACATGGCTGAGTAATATTCCATTGTGTATGTCTATGTGTATATGTGTGTGTGTGTGTGTGTGTGTGTATATATATATATATATCCCCTACCTGTTTATCCACTTGTCTGCTGACAGACACCCAGGCTCTTTCTGTACGTTGGCCACTGTGAGCGATGCTGTGATGAGCATGTGGGGACAGACACCCATGAGTCAGGGCATACAGGTGGTCTCTAGAAGTGAGAGTAACTTCCGTCTATGAGTCAGGAAGAACACTGAGAAACTAAATTCTGCCAATGATCTGAGTAGGCCTGGAAGCAGATTCCCCCTCAGAGTGTCCCACAAGAGCCCAGCCAATACCACCTTGATTTTGGCACTGTGAGCCCTTGAGTAGAGAACCCAGCTGAGCTTCCTTGAGCTGTGAGATAATAAATGGGTGTTATTTTAAGCTGCTAAGTTTGTGATAATTTGTTATGACAGCAATGAAAAACTAATACATGCAGTAGTTATCTATCACTGAATGATCAGGGACCCTGAAATCTTTGGAACAAGTATGCTTTTGTCCAACCCAAGAATCAGGCCCACTTTGAGAGATCTGGCTTATCTTGACTTCCCAAAGACAACAAACTGATGCTTTCAACTATGGTTAGGATACCATTTTCAATTCCCCTGGTGTTAGAAATTTAAATTAACCAAAATAATAGAGGTTGTTCTATATCTTTTTTCAGGTTGTGGGGGAAACATTTGAGAGAGATTGTCCCCTTTGCATAAACTGGGCTATGTCTAACTAATAGTTCGATTTTCTATTAAGCTTCAGGGGAAGTGAGAAATGGTGGTTTTCATAGAATTAGTAAATGCCAGCAAAACTAAAGGTCAAACTAAGTTGACATTAAATACAGTATTTCCAGTGGGGCAGTGTGGGGTGCTTGAAAGAACAGTTCCAAGTCCCTACAATGCCTATTCTCTGAGCTTGTTATGAGTGCTAATGGAATCCAGTAAAACTCTGTCCATCCCCGGCCTTTCCACTTGTGACATATATTAGCCACAAGTCTGTTTTCACAGACAAAGTGCCCTTGGCGACCAACGTGGAGAAGAACCGTGTGGCTGATTCCACATTGCAGATGTTGCATTCATCCATGCAGGCTTCTCAGGGCCCCTGGCACTGCCAGCTTTCAGGATCACTGTGAACTCAACACTGATTTATCCCCTCATGTGGCTTTGGAGGACAGAGAAATAAAGGAGCATGGACACAGGGCAGATTACAGCTGAGTTGAGTTTGCACAGGAAACTCAAGCTTGAATTAAGGGCCTGGTATCCTGGGAGCTTCAAGAAGCAGAGGGAGGAAAGCTTATACAGAAAATACACACAGACTTGGGAACCAGACTGCTATAGGTATGAATCCCAGATCCACCACTTAATAGCTGTGTATCCTTAGTCTGGTGTCTCAGACGATAAAGAATCTGCCTGCAATGCAGAAGACACGAGTTCAGTCCCTGGGTTGGGAAGATCCCCTGAAGGAGGGAATGGCAACTCATCCCAGTATTCTTGCCTGGAGAATCCCATGGAGAGAGGAGCCTGGTGGGCCACAGTCCATGGGATTGCAAAGAGTTGGACATGAACGAATGACTAACATCCTTAGATGTGGGCTTCCCAGGTGGCACTAGTGGTAAAGAACCTGCCTGCCAATGGGGGAGACCCAAAAGACACAGGTTCGATCACTGGGTTGGGAAGATCCTCTGGAGGAGGACATGGCAACCTACTCTGACATTATTGCCTGGAGAATCCCTCGGACAGAGAAGCCTGGGAGGCTCCGGTCCATAATGTCGCAAAGAGTAGGACACAACTGAAGTGACTTGGCACGAATTCATCCTTAGATATGGTTTTAACCACTTTGATCCTCAATTTCCTCATCTGTAAAATAATGAGGAGATACCCCACACCCAAGGGCAAAGGTGAAGCCCCAGCAAGGTGGTAGGAAGGGTGAAATCACATTTAGAATCAAACCCCATACCCACCAGAGATGCTCAGAGGGCTCAAGGGCCCAGAGACCCTACAGAGACTGAGACAGAACTGTGTTTCAGTACCTCCTGAGGAGGTACAGGTCAACAGTGGACTGCTGCAGGGGCAGGGGCTCTGGATGCAGTAGACCTGGGTATGGCATAAATACTCTTGGAGGAGATTGCCATTAGCCCCACCACAGAACTGCCAGAATTTATACAGGACTGGGAAAACAGACTCTGGGAGGGCACAAACAGAATCTTGTATGCACCAGGACCCAGGAGAAAGGAGCAGTGACCCCACAAGAGACTGACCCAGACTTGTCCATGAGGGTCCAGGAGTCTTTGGCAGAGGCATGCATCAGTGTGGCCTGCTGCAGGGTTGGGGACACTGAGTGTAGCAGTGCATGCATGGGACCTTTTGAAGGAGGTCGCCATTATCTTCATTAGCTCCTCCATAGTTTGGCCCCAGGTCAAATAACATGGAGGGAACACAGCCCCACCCATCAACAAAAATTGGATTAAAGATTTATTGAGCATGGCCCTGCCCATCAGAATAAGACCCAGTTTCCCCCTCAGTCAGTCTCTCCCATCAGGAAGCGTCCATAAGTCTCTTATCCTTCTCCATCAGAGGCCAGACAGACTGAAAATCACAATCACAGAAAACTAACCTATCTGATCACATGGACCACAGCCTTGTCTAACTCAATGAAACTATGAGCCATGCTGTGTAGGGCCACCCAAGATGGATGGCTCATGGTGGAGGGTTCTGACAAAATGTGGTCCACTGGAGAAGGGAATAGCAAACCACTTCAATATACTTGCCTTGAAAAGAAGAGAAGCGAAAGGCAAAGGAGAAAAGGAAAGATACCCATCTGAATGCAGAGTTCCAAAGAATAGCAAGGAGAGATAAGACAGCCTTCCTCAGTGATAAATGCGAAGAAATAGAGGAAAATAATAGAAGGGGAAAGACTAGAGATCTCTTCAAGAAAATTAGAGATATCAAGGGAATATTTCATGCAAAGATGGGCACAATAAAGGACAGAAATGGTGTGGACCTAACAGAAACAGATATGCAGATGACACCACCCTTATGGCAGAAAGTGAAGAAGAACTAAAAAGCCTCTTGATGAAAGTGAAAGGGGAGAGTGAAAAAGTTGGCTTAAAGCTCAACATTCAGAAAACTAAGATCATGGCATCTGGTCCCATCACTTCATGGAAAATAGATGGGGAAACAGTGGAAACGGTGTCAGACTTTATTTTTGGGAGCTCGAAAATCACTGCAGATGGTGATTGGAGCCATGAAATTAAAAGACGCTTACTCCTTGGAAGGAAAGCTATGACCAACTTAGATAGATATTAATAAGCAGAGACATTACTTTGCCAACAAAGGTCCATCTGGTCAAGGCTATGGTTTTTCCAGTGGTCATGTATGGATGTGAGAGTTGGACTGTGAAGAAAGCTGAGTGCCGAAAAATTGATGCTTTTGAACTGTGGTGTTGGAGAAGAATCTTGAGAGTCCCTTGGACTGCAAGGAGACCTAACCAGTCCATCGTGAAGGAGATCAGTCCTGGGTGTTCATTGGAAGGACTGATGCTGAAGCTGAAACTCCAATACTTTGGCCACCTGATTCAAAGAGTTGACTCATTGGAGAAGACCCTGATGCTGGGAGGGATTGGGGGCAGGAGGAGAAGGGGACGACAGAGGATGAGATGGCTGGATGGCATCACCGACTCAATGGACATGCGTTTGAGTAAACTCTGGGAGTTGGTGATGGACAGGGAGGCCTGGCGTGCTGTGATTCATGGGGTTGCAAACAGTCAGACATGATGGAGCGACTGAACTGAACTGAACTGAGCAGAAGCAGAAGATATTAAGAAGAGGTGGCAAGAATACACGGAAGAACTATACCAAAAAATCTTCACGACCCAGAAAATCACAATGATGTGATCACTCACCTAGAGCCAGACATCCTGGAATGTGAAGTCAAGTGGGCCTTAGGAAGCATCACTATGAAAGAAGCTGGGGGAGGTGATGGAATTCCAGCTGAGCTATTTCAAGTCCTCAAAGATGATGCTGTGAAGAGTGCTGCACTCAATATGCCAGCAAATCTGAAAAACTCAGCCGTGGCCACAGGACTGGAAAATATCAGTTTTCATTCCAATCCCAAAGAAAGGCAGTGCCAAAGAATGCTCAAACTACCACACAATTGCACTCATCTCACATGCTAGCAAAGTAATGCCCACAATTTTTCATGTCAGGCTTCAACAGTACGTGAACCATGAACTTCCAGATGTTCAAGCTGGTTTTAGAAAAGGCCGAGGACCCAGAGATCAAATTGCCAACATCCATTGGATCATCAAAAAAGCGAGACAGTTCCAGAAAAACATCTACTTCTCTTTCATTGACTACTTTGACTTTGACTGTGTGGATCACAACAAACTGTGGAAAATTCTTAAAGAGATGGGAATACCAGACCACCTGACCTGCCTCCTGAGATATCTGTATGCAGGTCAAGAAGCAACAGTTAGAACCGAACATGGAACAACTGACTGGTTCCAAATTGGTAAAGGAGTACGTCAAAGCTGTATATTGTCACCCTGCTTATTTAACTTATCTGTAGAGTCCATCATGAGAAATGCTGGACTGGATGAAGCACAAGCTGGAATCAAGATTGCTGGGAGAAATATCAATAACCTCAGATACGCAGATGACACCAACCTTATGGCAGAAAGCAAAAGAACTAAAGAGCCTCTTGATGAAAGTGAAAGAGGAGAGTGGAAAAAGTTGGCTTAAAACTCAACATTCAGAAAACTAAGATCATGGCATCTGGTCCCATCACTTCATGGCAAATAGATGGGGAAACAGTGGAAACAGTCAGAGACTTTATTTTCAGGGGCTCAAAAATTACTGCAGATGGTGACTGAAGCCATGAAATTAAAAGATGCTTACTCCTTGAAAGAAAAGCTATGACCAACCTAGACAACATATTAAAAAGCAGAGACATTACTTTACAAACAAAGGTCCATCTAGTCAAAGCTATGGTTTTTCCAGTAGTCATGTTTGAATGTGAGAGTGGACTATAAAGAAAGCTGAACACCGAAAAATTGATGCTTTTGAACTGCGGTGTTGGAGAAGACTCTTGAGAGTTCCTTGGACTTCAAGGAGATCCAACCAGTCCATCTTAAAGGAAATCAGTCTTGAATATTCATTGGAAGGACTGACGATGAAGCTGAAAGTCCAATACTTTGGCCATCTGATGTGAAGAACTGATTCATTTGAAAAGACTGGGAAAGATTGAAGGCAGGAGGAGAAGGAGACAACAGATGATGAGATGGTTGGATGGCATCACCAACTCAATGAACAAGAGTTTGAGTAAACTCCGGGAGTTGGTGACGGACAGGGAAGCCTGGCCTGCTGCAATACATGGGGTCACAAAGAGTCTAACACGACTGAGAGACTGAACTGAACTGAACTGAACTGAAAATGAGATAGTATTAGATTAAAAGTAAGATAATTGAAGAAATGAACATTCCCCTACTTCATTGTTTTCTATTATTCTTACTTTTTATTTGTACATTTTACTTGTTACTCTTTTTTTCCCCCATTTATTTTTATTAGTTGGAGGCTAATTACTTTACAATATTGTAGTGGTTTTTGCCATACGTTGACATGAATCAGCCATGGATTTACATGTATTCCCCATCCTGATCCCCTCTCCCACCTCCCTCTCCACCTGCTCCCTCTGGGTCTTCCCAGTGCACCAGCCCCGAGCACTTGTCTCATGCATCCACCCCGGGCTGGTGATCTATTTCACCCTTGATAATATACATGTTTCGATGCTCTTGTTTATTATTTAGTATCTATCTCCCTATCAACCAGAATGTAAGTTCCATGATGTCAGGAACTTTGTTTGTTTACTTTGGTTGGCCTAGAGGCAACAAGGCAATAATCTTCCCTGGTGACTCAGTCGATAAAGTGTTCGCCCAGAATGTGGGAGACCTGGGTTCAATCCCTGGGTCAGGAAGATCTGGTGGAGAAGGAAATGGCAACCCACTCCCATATTCTCGCCTGGAGAATTCCATGGGTGGGCCTGGTGGGCTACAGTCCACTGGGTCACAAAGTGTCGGACATGGCTAAGTGACTAACTTAGAGGCAACAAGAGGCAGGAGAGCTTAGTGGTTAAGAGCAATGGCTTCAGAACCAGGTTTCTGAGGTTTCAATATGGACTGCTGTGTGAGCCTGGGACAATTACTCAACTTCTCAATTCCTCAGTTTTCCTATATTTAAAATGACAGTAATAAAACTTTCCAAGGGAATTCTACTGCCTTGTTTGTGGGAATGTAAATTGATACAGCTACTATGGATAACAGTGTGGAGATTCCTTAACAAACTAGGAATAATCTACCTTGCTTGCATGTATGCCAAGTTGCTTCAGTCATATCCCACTCTTTGTGATCCTATGGACTGCATCCCACCAGGTTCCTCTGTCCATGGGATTCTCCAGGCAAGAATACTGGAGTAGGTTGCCGTGCCCTCCTCCAGAGGATCTCCCTGACCCAGGGAATGGACCTATGTCTCTTATGTCTCCTGCATTGGCAGGCAGGTTCTTTACCACTAGTGCCAGCTGGGAAGCCCCTAAAACTACCATATGACCCAGCAACCCCACTACTGGGCATACTCTGAGAAAACCACAAATCTAAAAGACATATATACACTAATGTTCATTGCAGCACTATTTACAATAGCAAGGATGTGGAAGCAAGCTAGATATTCATTGATAAGTGAATGGATAAAGAATATATAGCACATTTATACAATAGCATATTACTCAGCCATAAAAAGGAATGAATTTGAGTCAGTTGTAGTGAGATGGATGAACCTAGAACCTGTTATATAGAGTGAAGTATAACTTCACTTATTTTTCTGACTGATGAGAAAAGAGAAAAATAAATATCATATATTAACTCATGTATATGGAATCTAGAAAAATATACTGATGAACCTATTTACATGGAAGGTATGGAGATGCAAATATAAAGAATGAACTTGTGCACACAGTGGGGGAAGGAGAGGGTAGGACGAACTGATAAAGCAGCATTAACCTATATACACAGTCATGTGTATGATAGAAAACTAGTAGGAAGCTGCTGTGTAACACAGGGAACCCAGCTTGGTGCTCTGTGACAACCTAAAGGGGTGGGACGGGAGAGGGGAGGGAGACTCAAGAGGAAAGGGATGTGTGTGTATATATATATATATACATATATATATATATATATATAATTATGACTGATTCATGTTGTTGTGAAGCAGAAATCAACACAGCATCGTAGAGAAATTTTCCTCCAATTAAAAAAAATAATAATAGAGAGGACTTCCAGTTCAAGATGGCAGAGTAGAAGGACATACGTTCATCTCCTCCTGTGAGAACACCAAAATTGCAACTATTGAACAACCATTAACAGGAGGATGCTGGAACCCACCAAAAAAAAAAAAAAAAAAAAAAAAAGAGACCCCACGTCCAAAAACAAAGAAACTGCAGTGAAAAAGTAAGAGGGGCGTAACCACGGTAAAATCAAATCCCATACCTGCTGGGTGGGTGACCCACAAACTTGACAACAATAACACCACAGAAATTCTCATACTGTTGTGAAGGTTCTGAACCCACATCAGGCTCCCCAGCCTGGGGATCCAACAAAGGGTGGGAATCCCCAGGGAATCTGACCTTGAAAGCCGGCTGGATTTGATTATAGGATTTCCACAGGACTAGGGGAAACAGAAACTCTGGTCTTGGAGGCACAAACAAAACCTTTGTGCACCAAGACCCAGAGGAGAGGAGTAGTGACCTCACAGGATACTGAACATTACCACCTGCTGGTGTTGGGGGGCCTCCTGTGGAGGCGTTGGTTGGCAGGGGCTCACCACAGGGATGGGGCACTGGCAACAGCAGGCCAGGAAGGTCCCCCTTGGTGTAAATTCTCTTGGGGTTCACCATTAACCCTACCACAGAGCCTGTAAACCCCAGGGATGGGTCTCCTCATACCATACAATGAACCCAAACCAGGAGGAAATTCAACCCCACACACCAGCAGAAAATTGGATTAAAGTTTTACTGAGCAAGGTCCTGCCCACCAGTCCCGCCCACCAGGAAACTTACACAAGCCTCTTAGCCTTCTCCATCAGAGGGCAGACAGAGAAAGCAAGAAGAAGCACAATGGCAAAGTGCTAAAACAAAAACCATATTACAGAAAGTTAATCAGGTTGAAAAAGCAGAAAGTTGTGTCCCAGATGAAGAGACAAGATAAAACCCGAGAAAAACAGTGAAATGAAGTGGAGATAGGCAAACTTCCAGAAAAAGAATTCAGAATAATGATAGTGAAAATAATCCAGGATCTTGGAAACACAATGAAGAAAATGCAAGAAATGTTTAGCAACGACCTAGAAGAACTAAGGAACAAACAATCAGAGGTGAACAATACACTAGAAGGAATCAATAGCAGAATAATTGAGGCAGAAGAACAGATAAATGACCTGGAGAACAGAATGGTGGAAATCACTGCCACAGAACAGGATATAGAAAAAAGAATGAAAAGAAATGAAGTCACCCTGAGAGATCTCTGGGACAGTATTAAAAGCACTAACATTTGCATTATAGGGGTCCCAGAAGGAAAAGAGAGAGGAAAAAGGACCTTAGCAAATATTTGAAGAGATAACTGAAAATTTCCCTAACATGGGAAAGGAAATAGCCAACCAAGTCCAGGAAGCACAGAAAGTTCCAGGCAGGATAAATTCAAGGAGGAACACACCAAGACACATAGTAATCAAACTGACAAAAATTAAAGACAAAGATAAAATATTAAAAACAACAAGAGAAAAATAAATAACTTACCAGGAAACTCCCATCAGGGTATCAGAATCATTTCTCAACAGAAACTCTACAAGCCAGAAGGGAATGGCAGCATGTATTTAAAGTGATGAAAGGGAAGAACATACAACCAAGAATACTCTGCCCAGCAAGACTCTCATTCAGATTTGATGGAGAAATCAAAAGCTCTCTAGACAAGGAAAAGTTAAGAGAATTCAGCACCACCAAACCAGCTTTACAACAAATGCTAAAGGAACTTCTCTAAGCAGGAAACACAAGAGAATGAAAAGACCTACAGAAAATAAACCAAAAACAATTAAGAAAATGGTAATAGAACCACACATGCCAATAATTACCTTAAATGTAAATGGATTAAATTCACCAAAGGAAAGACATAGACTGGCTGGGTGGATGAAAACATGTGCATGTATGCTCTGCCACTTAACACTGCTTGACCCCTCAAACTGTATGTAACTATTTTATATTGTTACATTAATAATGTTCCAATTATGGCTTGCAATTGTAATTATCTTTTGTTTTTTGTCTGGCTATTTTCTGTAAAAATCAATAAACATCTTTTACTATTGTGATTATGTAACTATTATTCCCTTAATACCATTGTATCACGATTGGTCAACAGAAGAATAATAGAACTCTATATCACCAAAACTATGATTTAATAGAAAACGCTACAATCACTTTTTTAAATCCAGATGCACATCAGAATTATCTTGAAATATTTTGAAAAATGTAAATGCCTAGGTACTGCTTTCTTTTTCTCCAGAGCTCCAGATAAATTTCTAATGAGCAGTAGTGTTTAAAAACAAGTGAACTATATGATGATCCTTTACTTTTAACTAGTTTGTTTCACTTTTTTTATTTCATATTCAGTGCTCCCATTACATTTATTTTATGTTTTCCAATTTCTCCATCTTTTTTTTTTGATGTTATTTCTCAAGCCTTTCTCAAGTATAGTAGAAAAGCTTTTGTATACATATGTATAAATAATACACATAATGTGTGTGTTTTAGAAAACTTATGAATCTTTGACCAACTAAAAAATTTATGAAATTTATTTTGATTCCACTTGTTTGACTTAGATTTCTATTTTAAAAAAATAAATATGCAACAAGCAGCAAAGGTTTATTGTATAGCCAGGGAACTACAGTCAATATCTTGTAACAACCTTTCAGTTCAGTTCGGTTCAGTTGCTCAGTCATGTCCAAATCCTTGTGATCCCATGAACCGCAGCACGCCAGGCCTCCCTGTCCATCACCAACTCCTGGAGTCCACCCAAACCCATGTCCATTGAGTCGGTGATGCCATCCAACCATCTCATCCTCTGTTGACCCCTTCTCCTCCTGCCCTCAATCTTTCCCAGCATCAGGGTCTTTCCCAGTGAGTCAAAGTATTGGAATTTCAGCTTCAACATCAGTCCTTCCAATGAACACACAGGACTGATCTCCTTTAGGATGGACTGGTTGGATCTCCTTGCAGCCCAAGAGACTCTCAAGATTCTTCTCCAACACCACAGTTCAAAAGCATCAATTCTTTGGCACTCAGTTTTCTTTATAGTCCAACTCTCACATCCATACATGACCACTGGAAAAACCATAGCCTTGACTAGACAGACCTTTGTTGGCAAAGTAATGTCTCTGCTGTTTCATATGCTGTCTAGGTTGGTAATAGCTTTTCTTCCAAGAAGTAAGCATCTTTAATTTCATGGCTGCAATCACCATCTGCAGTGATTTTGGAGCCCAGAAAAATACAGTCAGTCACTGTTTCCACTGTTTCCCCATCTATTTGCCATGAAGTGATGGGACCAGATGCCATGATCTTAGTTTTCTGAATGTTGAACTTTAAGCCAACCTTTTCACTCTCGTCTTTCACTTTCATCAGGAGGCTCTTTAGTTCTTCTTCACTTTCTACCATAAGGGTGCTGTCATCTGCATATCTGAGGCTATTGATATTTCTCCCGGCAATCTTGATTCCAGCTTGTGCTTCTTCCAGCCCAGCGTTTCTCATGATGTACTCTACATATAAGTTAAATAAGCAGGGTGACAATATACAGCCTTGACATACTCCTTTTCCTATTTGGAACCAGTCTGTTGTTCCATGTCCAGTTCGAACTGTTGCTTCCTGACCTACATACAGGTTTCTCAAGAGGCAGGTCAGGTGGTCTGGTATTCCCATCTCTTTCAGAATTTCCCACAGTTTATTGTGATCCATACAGTCAAAGGCTTTGGCATAGTCAATAAAGCAGAAATAGATGTTGATGATCCAGCTGATGTTGGCAATTTGATCTCTGGCTTCTTTGCCTTTTCTAAAACAAGCCTGAACATCTGGAAGTTCATGGTTCACGTATTGCTGAAGCCTGGCTTGGAGAATTTTGAGCATTACTTTACTAGTGTGCGAGATGAGTGCAATTGTGCGGGAGTTCAAGCATTCTTTGGCATTGACTTTCTTTGGGATTGGAATGAAAACTGATCTTTTCCAGTCCTGTGGCCACTGCTGAGTTTTCCAAATTTGCTGGCATATTAAGTGCAGCACTTTCACAGCATCATCTTTCAGGTTTTGAAATAAGCTCAGCTGGAATTCCATCACCTCCACTAGCTTTGTTAATAGTGATGCTTCCTAAGGCTCACTTGACTTCACATTCCAGGATGTCTGGCTCTAGGTGAGTGATCACAACACCATTGTGATAATCTGGGTCATGAACATCTTTTTTTGTATAGTTCTTCCATGTATTCTTGCCACCTCTTCTTAATATCTTCTGCTTCTGTTATATCCATACCATTTCTGTCCTTTATTGTGCCCATCTTTGCATGAAATGTTCCCTTGATATCTCTAATTTTCTTGAAGAGATCTCTAGTCTTTCCCATTCTATTGTTTTCCTTTATTTCTTTGCATTTATCGCTGAGGAAAGCTTCCTTATCTCTCCTGGTTTTTCTTTGGAACTCTGCATTTAGATGGGTATATCTTTCCTTTTCTCCTTTGCTTTTTGCTTCCCTTCTTTTCACAGCTGTTTGTAAGGCCTCCTCAGACAACCATTTTGCTTTTTCGCATTTCTTTTTCTTGGGCGTGGTCTTGATCCCTGTCTCCTGTACAATGTCATGAACCTCCGTCCATAGTTCATCAGGCACTCTGTCTATCAGGACTAGTCCCTTAAATCTATTTCTCACTTCCACTGTTTAGTCATAAGGGATTTGATTTAGGTCATACCTGAATGGTCTAGTGGTTTTCTCCACTTTCTTCAATTTCAGTCTGAATTTGGCAATAAGGAGTTCATGACCTGAGCCACAGTCAGGTCCCAGTCTTGTTTTGCTGACTGTATAGAGCTTCTCCATCTTTGGCTGCAAAGAATATAATCAATCTGATTTCAGTGTTGACCATCTGATGATGTCCATGTGTAGAGTCTTCTCCTGTGTTGTTGGAAGAGGGTGGTTGCTATGACCAGTGTGTTCTCTTGGCAAAACTCTATTAGCCTTTGTCCTGCTTCATTCTGTACTCCAAGGCCATAATAGAAAATAATTTCAAAAATAATATGTGTGTATATGTATAACTGAATCACACTGCTGTGCACTTGAAGCATTGTAAGTTAACTTCAATAAAATATATATATTGAGAAAAAAATAATAGAACCTCCCTCCTTGAATTATTACACTTAGAAGAATGCAAGGCACACAGTAGGTATTTGATAAAAACTACTACTAATGATAATGGAGCCTGGTATACTGCAGGCAATGACTCAGTATTGGCTGAATAAATAATAAATATTTACAAAATTCTTGGAATTATGCCTAGCACATAGCAAGCCTTCAATGAATGACAACTTTACTGAGAGGCACACTGGTATACGTTTAATGACTGATTCTCAGAAGGCGGGAGATGGATGTGTCATGTGTTGTGGTATCTCCATCGTGGCTGATTTCAGCCACCAACCTGACACCAGTGAAGACAGATTTGGGAAGAGGTACCCAGGAACATTCTAGTAAAGAGAATTAGAAGGCTTTGTCTGAATACAGGCATAGGCTGCCATACAGATATGATAAATACATATAATCTTGAGAATATAGGTAATAGGAAAACAATTAGGAAGTGATGAGTTTTAAGTATTTGCTGAAGCCTAAGTTGAAGATACCTTCCTTTTAAGGTAACATAATTATAACTATGCATAATGTAGTTTTACTAATTGCTGGATTTAATTTTCAACAATAGGCTCTCAAGTCTCCTGGAAATTTACAAATTTGCTCTTTTGAGCCAGTACAAGCTAACTCCAGTACATATCAGGCCTATATACCTGTAATTCTTCCTTCCACTATTAGGTACTCTTTCCTGGTCCCAAAGAAAGAAAGAATGGCATAAAAACTTATCCAGCAATTACAGCGGATTTCTCCCCCAGGCAAAGCACGGAATCATTCCCAAGAAGGAAATAAATTGATCTTGGCTGAACTTGGTGAAACAGGTCAAGTCCTAGGTCATTTCCTCCTAAGGGACAGCCCAGGTTTGCTGATTATGTTAGAATTTCATTGTCTCAAGTACTGCTGGAAATAAATGAGTTGATAGCCTACACTTGGATATCTCTGGATTATATGCGTTCATTTAAGAGATTAGACTTTAGGAATTTGTGTAGAGGAATGAATAGAGAGGGCAATTGTGAGGCTCACAGCTGTGTCAATAATCATTTCAGCTTTCTTACCTTCAGCTCTACATTCAAGAAATGAAAACATGAGATCCAGGGAAAACTCAATTTAACCTGGTAATCTCGCTTTGCTCCTGTGATTATAATTCCCCAGAATAATTTCTTCAATTACCCTGGGCCATTTCTTGGAGCAGGAACATTATGGTTCTGCACATGTCCTGTCAGTAGCATGACTGACTGTCCTAATTATCTAGGACACTCCCAGTATTAGCACGAGGATCCAAAGCCTCAGAAACCCCTCGGTCCTGGGAAAGCCAGGACAGTTATTCACTAACACTTGGCCCCCAGGCCAGGATTCCTGTGACCTTCAGTCTATCAGAAAAGCCTCAGACAGTGATTCTAGAGGGCTCTTCAGACAAAGGCTGTGAAGTAGGAACATGCATAGATCCAAGAGGCCAAGAATTAGGAGTCAGAGTGTCTTAGTCAGTTTGGGCTGCTATAACAGAATTTTACAGACTGAGGGCCTGTAAAATAAATAAACATTTATTTCTCATGGTTTTGGAGGCTAGAAGTGCAAGACCAAGACAAGGAGACTGGGAAATGTAGAGCACTGGGCAGTCATATGCCTCACTTGGCAGGAAGGCAGCCCTCTCCAACACACGTGTATTTGGGAAGAATTGTGATCCCTAGTCCTGCAGATGTGAAGTTCAGATACATAATAGATAAACCAGAATAATTTAATATGTTTTCCAAATCAGTGATTTCCAGTCAGCAAATCACAACTTCTAAGTAGGCAAGTGACTCTGCCCCTCCCTCTCCAAAGTCTACAGAATTCTCCCGGGGCTCCTTCACAATGTGCCTTTACTGCATCCTGTCCAACCCACAGATTCAGCCTCTCAGTCCATATACAACTCATGCCATCACTACATATGCTTGACATCACAGTCCCCATCAGGAAGTAGAAGACTTTGGGAAAAACAAAAGTACCATCTCAGTAGAGAGACCTAGGGATTCTGTACTAGACTCAGAGGCCAGAGCTGCTGCCAGTAGTAGAAGCTGACCCCTCACACTGTGTTCCAGGAGGTGCTGAGTGTTTCTCTGTTCCCCGAGGTTCCTCTTAGTCCTCTTCTTACAGTTGTAGACAACAGAAGTACCATGTGAGTAGGTCAGTTGTTCCTGTTACAAAACATTATTGAAGAGACTCCTTGTCTTCCAACCATTGCTGTTCACACAGAACAAACGGAGTGTTGGTCCAGGGCCACCTTTCAGGGGGTCATCACATATTCTGGTTTCCAGGCCGAGGAGGAGACTGTGCCAAGATGGGCATTATGTTTGTTACTAACTTAGTTGAACAAGTCTGTGTCAGGCCCTGTCCTAAGTGCCAGGAAGAGAGTGATGAACAAGACTTATGTATTTTTTTCTCTGTCTTGTATTGCCCATCTCTAACCCACATAGTGGAAGAGTGCTTTTCCTGAAACATAACCAAGTTTCATCACTCCCCTGCTCAGCCAGATCATCTCCTCAGCATCATCTTTGGGTCACTAAAAAAAGACAAGCCAAGTGGGGAATGATTTGGGGTGTGCAATTTAGAAATGTTGGCTTGCCATGGTCCCAGCTCCAGGAGAGTTTCCCTAAATGCAGCAATAGCTTGCTGCCATATGCAGAAGTCATACAAAGAGAGCTGCCAGTGTGCAAAACCAGGTCCTCAGCCTAGAAAGGCAAAGGGTTCCTCAGGGGCCATTCAAAACACGCTTTCTCTCCAACAGCGCTTCATCATAAAGTGGGTCTTCTCATCCCATTCTTTACACTCCTCCCTACCAGCAACGTTTTTCCCTGTCAGTTCCCCAGCTGCATCTTTCTAAAGGTGATTATGTACTCTCCATGACAACGCACAGACCTGAAAGCAGTTTGGATTGCTGGGGACATTTGAAAGACAGCCAAGAATCTTATGCATTCTCCCTGGAACTTGCCGCCTCGTCACCAAATGCAATTCCTTCATTTCTCCTGGGATCAGGCTCAAAAGACCACTGCCTTCAGGAAGCTCTCCCAAACTTACCTCCCCACTCTCCTAGCTCTAATCATTTATATTACTCTGTCACCTTCTAGCAATATTGTGGGTTATGTGTTTGGTTTTCATGATGTCGATCTCCACTTGTTGCTATGTTACTGCAACTACAGAGTCTTTGACTTTTATCCAAACCCTGTAAAATCAAATGTATTGTAGAATTCAAAACTTTTCAAATTGTAGAAAAATAATAGAGGTTCTGGGTAGCACCTATAATCAAACACATTTTTCAGTGAAACTTGTGAAAATTCACACCAAGTGGGATACATACAGATTATAATCATCTTTATTAGCTCAGGTTTACTTTGCCACAAATGAGCTCAGTATCTTAGAAGCATGGAAGTGAACGACTAATGACAGCTGCCACTACTGAAACCTCCTCTGTGCTGGGCCCTCTGCCTGTGCAGGTCATCTCAGGTACCCACAGGGGGCCATGGGAAGGAGGCACTGTTTTCCACATATGATAGATGAGATTCGGAGAGGTTGAGTAATTTGCCTAAGGTCAAATGTCTAGCAAATAGAGGAGCCAGCATTTAAACCCAAGGCTGTCTGGCCGTGAGCGTGATGCTCAGTGGCCAGGTCCATACCGAGTATGCTTCCTCCCCCTTGACCGTGCTCCATAGGCTAGAACACATAAATGCTTGCCAACAATGCAAACAGAAGAGCACATGATTTTTTATTTGTGGTTCACAAGTTATACTGTCCTTCTTTCAAAAAGACCATACAGGATGGAAACTGTCAGTTAGTTGTATAAGGCAAGCACCACACAGCTTGGGAGTCCAGATGCGACCGCAGTAGACAAAGGCACAACAGCGCAGCAGCTGGTGGGGCACATCAGCGGCACATGGGCCCCACCGACCGCCACGTTGTTCTCATCTGTTTACAGAGAATCAGTGGGCGGCATTCAGAATTCAGGGGATTTCAATTCAGAGTCCACATAGTTTCTCTAAATGTTAAAAATATGAAAATTGGATATTTCCACCATACAGTGTTTGTTTGTTTGTGTTTTCCTTCATTGCAATAATCAGCTCATGCTGAGTAGCAGTTTTAGGTGGGGTGAGTGCTTTTCAATCAGTCCCCCACTCTGCACATCTGGATTGTGAGGGGATTCTAGTTTGAGACCACTGCATCTGATAAAGTGAATCAGTATCTGATGGCTTGCCCTGACATCTTCCCTAGCAGGCTGGCAGTCTTGTTTATTGATGTGAGTGATGGGCTGTGACTTATATCTTCTATTACAAGTCAAGGATTTTCAGTAAAGATGACACTGGAAGACCATATTTTTAGTCATGAACATGTAGCAAGAACAGACTGAGAGAGAAAAAGAAAGAGAGGTAGAAAAGGGAAAGGGGAGGGTGGAGAAGAAGAACATTTATTTGTGCCAGATATAGAAAATAAATTCAAGGTGATGAAGGAAACTTAAAGCATGCCTACTGGGGCAGGGCCAGAAGGAGGCAGAGGTGACCCAGTGTCAGCTCCTAAAAGGTAAAGTTCCTCATGTGAAGCAGAGCAACCAGAACTGAGGTCACTTCTTGAACCCAGGTTTAACTACCCTTGAAAGAAAACTGAGAAAAGCTACCACAAATTGTTTCTGGGGGTTACGGCATATGCAAGGTTCTGTGATCAGAGGCCATAAATGAAACAGTAGCATAGCAAGACAAGGCCACAGCCATCTTTCATGAATAACCACCAAAAGGGCACAAATATAATTTCTATTTTCCTAACCAGCAGAAAAACCTTTACTTCTGATTTATTGGCTACTCCAAAGCCTTTGACTGTGTGGATCACAACAAACAGTGGAAAATTCATCAAGAGATAGGACTGCCAGACCACCTGACCTGCCTCTTGAGATATCTGTATGCAGGTCAAGAAGCAACAGTTAGAACCAGACATGCAACAACAGACTATTTCCAAACAGGAAAAGGAGTATGTCAGGGCTGTATATTGCCACCCTGCTTATTTAACTTATATGCAGAGTACATCATGAGAAATACTGAGCTGGATGAAGCACAAGCTGGAATCAAGATTGCCAGGAGAAATATCAATAACCTCAGGTATGCAGATGATACCACCTTTATGGCAGAAAGCAAAGAATTAAAGAGCCTCTTGATGAAAGTGAAAGAGGAGAGTGAAAAAGTTGGCTTAAAACTCAACATTCAGAAAACTAAGGTCATGGTTCCATCACTTCAAAACAAATAGATGGGGAAACAGTGGAAACAGTCAGAGACTTTATTTTGGGGGGCTCCAAAATCACTGCAGATAGTGACTGCAGCCATGAAATTAAAAGACACTTGCTCCTTGGAAGAAAAGTTATGACCAACCTAGAAAGCGTATAAAAAGCAGAGACATTACTTTGCCAACAAAGGTCTGTTTAGTCAAAGCTATGGCTTTCCCAGTAGTCATGAATGGATGTGAGAGTTGGACTATAAAGAAAGCTGAGTGCTGAAGAATTGATGCTTTTGAACTGTGGTGTTGGAGAAGACTCTTGAGAGTCCCTTGGACTGCAAGCAGATCCAACCAGTCCATCCTAAAGGAAATCATTCCTGAATATTCATTGGAAGGACTGATGTTGAAGCTGAAACTCCAATACTTTGGCCACCTTATGTGAAATGAAACTGATTCATTTGAAAAGACCCTGATGCTGGGAAAGATTGAAGGTGGAAGGAGAAGGGGACAACAGAGAATGAGATGGTTGGATGGCATCACTGAGCTTCAGGAGTTGGTGGTGGACAGGGAAACCTGATGTGCTGCAATTCACGGGATCACAAAGAGTTGAACACAACTATGCAACTGAACTGATCTGAACAGAAAGGAAAAAGATAAATAGTAGAAAAATTAAACTAAAAAGAGGAGAAATCAAGGAAGAATATACAGGAAAAAATTTTAAAGGTATTTCCTGGGTTTTCCCATTTTCTAAAATGATCACCCAACACCCAAGTTTGCCAGTTTTCTGACCTTTCTCAAGGTCAGTAAAAACACCTATATATAAGACACAGCAGAGTTCATGTTGGAATCTGTATGTGAGGAGAGGCAAGTCTTCCTTTTCCCACCAGTGGGAAGCCAAATATTTGCTCATTATAGTCTAAAGCCCACAGCACAGGAAGTGTCTACCTTCAGACCATCAATTTCTAGCACTGAGTCCCTTACAGGGGACATCTTGGATATTTATAGAATTCTCAGGGAGACTCTCAGGAATAAACAGAGGAGTAGCAGTAAAATCCAGTCAATTATGCCAAAGATTGTAAATGGCACCATGGTCAAGAGAACCTTGAGCAGATCTTCCCAACTATTGTCTTGTAAACAATGAGAGTGACAATAGCCCTTCCTCTGACACCAACTCCACTTCCTATCGGACACAAATATAACAGTGGTGATTGGATTCTGAATAAATACACCCTCCTGTCAATATTCTAACTGAATGGGGGCAATGAGCTGCTAGTCCTCTGAAAATTTCCAAATTTTCCAGATCTGCTCAGTTTCCTGGACCTAGGAAAGAAAGCTCAATGGGCTGTGTGCCCTGGCCTCCTGTGAGCTGAGGTACTGCCAGATCTCACCCTGGCAGCCAGAAATATAATGTAGATAAGGTAAATTGCATTGCTGTTTTGGTTTGGACCTGAGAGGCAAACATTCAACTGGAAATCAAATAAATGGATTCTAGACCTGAGTAAGCTTTTTAAGTAAGATTCACTCTAGCTCAGTTCAGTTGTGTCTGACTCTTTCTGACACTGTGGACTGCAGCATGCCAGGCTTCCCTGTCCATCACCAACTCCCAGAGATTGCTCAAACTCATGTCCATTGAGCCGGTGATGCTGTCCAATAATCTCATCCTCTGTTGTCCACTTCTCCTCCTCCCTTCAATCCTTCCCAGCATCAGAGCCTTTACTGATGAGTCAGTTCTTCACAATAGGTGGCCAAAGTACTGGAGCTTCAGCTTCAGTATCAGTCCTTCCAATGAATATTCAGGACTGATCTCCTTTAGGATGGACTGGTTGGATCTCCTTGCTGTCCAAGGAACTCTCCAGAGTCTTCTCCAACACCACAGTTCAAAAGTATCAATTCTTTGGTACTCAGCTTTCTTTATAGTCCAACTCTCACATCCAAACATGCTGCTGCTGCTGCTGCTGCTAAGTCACTTCAGTCGTGTCCAATGCTATGCAACCCCAGAGATGGCAGCCCACCAGGCTCCCCTGGCCCTGGGATTCTGCAGGCAAGAATACTGGAGTGGGGTGCCATTGCCTTCTTTGCATCCATACATGACTACTGGAAAACTGTACTTTGACTATATGGACCTTTGTTGGCAAAGTAATGTCTCTGCTTTTAAATATGCTGTCTAGGTTGGTCATAACTTTTCTTCCAAGGAGCAAGTGTCTTTTAATTTCATGACTGCGGTCACCATCTGCAGTGAGTTTGGAGCCCAGGAAAATAGTCTGTCACTTTCCAGTGTTTCCCCATCTATTCGCCTCAAGTGATGGGACCAGATGCCATGATCTTAGTTTTCTGAATGTTGAAAAAGTCAGCTTTTTCACTCTCCTCTTTTACTTTCATCAAGAGGCTCTTTAGTTCTTCTTCGCTTTCTGCCACAAGAGTGGTGTCAACTGCATATCTGGGGTCTGAAGATCAGAAAGATGCACCAGCAACATTCTGCCTGAACTTCCTTGGCTGAAGAAGAGAAGCCCCACTCCCACCCCACCCAACAAGAGGACACATCCATACTAGATATTGTTTTACATTTAGAAAAATACAGCCACAGGCTTAGGGAATAGGGGAGAGTCTTATACAATTTTGATTTGAAAGAAGACAAACTCAGCTGATAAAGAATCCACCTACAATGCAGGAGACCCTGGCTCAATTCCTGCATCAGAAAGATGCACTGGAGAAGAGATAGACTACCCACTCCAGTATTCTTGGGCTTCGCTGGTGGCTCAGATGCTAAAGAATCTGCCTGCAGTGTGGGATACCTGGGTTAGATCCCTGGGTTGGGAAGATTCCCTGGAAAAGAGAAAGGTTATCCCCTCCAGTATTCTGGCCTGGAGAATCCATGGACTGTATAGTCCATGAGGTCACAAAGAGTTGGACACAACGGAGTGACTTTCACTCAAACATAATTTAAATGTATAGAACCAATGTTTCTAAAATAAAAGCCGCCAAGGTTTATTGAGAACTTCCTAGGTGCTTGACAGACTTTCAAGTACTTAACAACTATACAATATTACCAAGTCTTTATTTGCAAAATAATAATAATAACAATCCCCCAAAACTATGAAATAGGTAGTATTACTATTCCTAATTTACAGATGAGACAACTGAATGACAGCTTATATGTGCTAGTGCCAAGATTTAAATCTCGGATATCTGACTTCAGTCTCTTCAACAAATTGTTTTCGGAAAACTGGTCAACTATGTGTAAAAAAAAAAGAAACTAGAATACTCTCTAACACCACTTGCAAAAATGAACTCAAAATGGATTAAAGACCTAAATGTAAGACCAGAAACTATAAAACTCTCAGAGGAAAACATAAGCAGAACACTCTCTGACATAAATCATAGCAAGATCCTCTATGACCCACCTCCCAGAGTAATGGAAATAAAAACAAAAATAAACAAATGAGACCTAATTAAACTTAAAAGCTTTTGCACAACAAAGGAAACTATAAGCAAGGTGAAAAGAGAGCCTTCAGAATGGGAGAAAATAATAGCAAGTGAAAGAACTGACAAAGAATTAATCTCCAAAATATACAAGCAGCTCAATACCAGAAAAGTAAACAACCCAATCAAAAAGTGGGCAAAGGAACTAAACAGACATTTCTCCAAGGAAGATATACAGGTGGCTAATAAACACATGAAAAGATGCTCAACATCATTCATTATTAAATTAATGCAAATCAAAACATGAGGTATCATCTCACACTGGTCAATGGCCATCATCAGAAAGTCTACAAACAATAAATGCTGGAGAGGGTGTGGAGGAAAGGGAACCCTCTTGCACTGTTGGTGGGGATGCAAACTGGTACAGTCACAAGGGAGAACATCGTGGAGATTCCTTCAAAAACTGGAAATTGAACTGCCATGAGCGTGTGTGCTTAGTCACTCAGTTGTGTCCAACTCTTTGTGACCCCATGGACTGCAGCTTGCCAGCTTTCCCTGTCCAAGGAATTCTCCAGGCAAGAATACTGGAGTGGGTGGCCATCCCCTCTTCCAGAGGATCTTCCCAATTCAAGGATTGAACCCAGGTTTCCCACACTGCAGGAGGATTCTTTAACATCTGAGCCACCAGGGAAGCCCAAGTGGGTAGCCTATCCCTTCTCCAGGAGATCTTCCCAACCCAGGAATTGAACCAGGGTCTCCTGCATTGCAGGCAGATTCTTTACTGACTGAACTACCAGGGAAGCCCTAGAACTGCCATATGACCTAGCAATCCTACTGCTGGGCATACACCTCAGAGAAAACAGAATTGAAAGAGATACATGTACCCCAGTGTTCACTGCAGCACTATTTACAATAGCTCGGACATGGAAGCAATCTAGATGTCCATCAGCAGATGAATGAATAAGGAAATTATGGTACATATACATGATGGAATATTACTCAGCTATAAAAAGGAACTCGTTTGAGTCAGTTCTAATGAGGTGGATGAACCTGGAACTTATTATAGACAGTGAAGTAAGTCAGAGAGAGAAAGACAAATACTGTATATTAACACATATATATGGAATTTAGAAAGATGGTACCAATGATCTTAGGGCAGTGAAGGAGACAGAGATGTAAAGAACAGATGTTGGACTCATCTAGAGAAGGTGAGGGTGGGATGATTTAAGAGAATACCAGTGAAACATGTACAATACCATATGTAAAATAGATGACCAGTGCAATGCATGAAGCAAGGCACCCAAAGCTGGTGCTCTGGGACAATCCAGAGGGATAGGATGGGGGGGGGAGAGGTGGGAGGGGGTTCAGGATGGGGGGGGGCATATGTATACCTGTGACTGATCCATATTGATGTATGACAAAAGCAATCACAATATAGTAAAGCAACTATTCTCCAATTAAAATAAATTAATAGAAAAATTAAACTCAAGAGTATAGCTACTAATCTATCTAGAAAGTAACCTTACAAAGTATTATTCCAAAAAAAAAAAAAAATTCAAGATCTACGAATCTCTTGATGTGTAAAATTGGCTATACCTTTTTTCCTTTCCCAGTGTTATCCTTGTCTGTAGTTTATGGAATTTTGCATTGTCAAAGAAGAAACATCTCAAAGAAAGAAGGATCTTTCTTCAGACCTAGGAGGGGAATTATGATTGGTTTGGGCCAGGCAGAACAATTTCGGTTTTCTTTGCTGGAAATTAGAGGACATGTGACACAGATCCAGTCATGAGACCCAGAAAAATCCTGTCAGAGGATTTTGGGAAATCCTGTCTAGGGAAAGTTTTGGTTCATGATAAACAGATAAATTGAGAGTCCTGTATATCTCTCATTTTTTGAATATGTATAAAACCTGATGCTCCTGGAGGAGGGCAAGGCAGTCCACTCCAATATTCTTACCGGAAGAATCCCCATGGACAGAAGACCCTGGCGGGCCAGTCCATGGGGTTGCAGAGTCAAACACAACTGAGCGACCAAGCACACAAAACCTAGCGCTGAACGTTGAGACAATTATTTTAGGCTCATCAGCCTTTGGACAGAAAAACCAATGTACTGAGGTTGGCAGGATAGAAAATTTAAAAAAAAAAAAAAACACACACACCTGAGTTTCTAATGACAAATGGAGCCAATGCATCAAATCTGGACTCCTCTATCTCTAGATTTCTTGCTGCAAGGATAGTTATACATCTTTATTGCTTAAGCCATTGTAAGGCATTGTGTCACTTTGCCTTTAAATGCATCCTAACTTATACACATATTCTTTGTCCATGTATAGACATATGTTATGTCTATACATTTTTTGCCTTTCTTTATTTCACTTGACTTGTAGCTATGTGGTCAAATAAAACCAGGCAGTCAAGGAAGGAAAGGAAATGTATTTGAGCAGCAGTTTATCAACACCGTTCTGGAAAAAAATACTCAAGACTGCTGCACTATCATTTGCCAGTCTCCTACCTCAAACATTGCTGAGATACACTCACCCACAGGCTGTGACTCAGCAGTAACACAGTAAAGTATATCCCTAGTTTCCTCATTAGTAAAATAAGCAATCTGAACCAGGGGACCCTTAGGAAAATTTTAGCACTGACATTTTATACTTCATGCTCTGTCTATTAAGAAGGTTATATTGGCATAACTTTTAGAGTTGCTCTATAAATAATAACCACATCTTTAAATACTTAATAAAAGTTATAATAATTTATCTCTGTTATAAGTTCTCCCTCTCTGCAGGCCTGAGGTCTTCATCAGGAAAATGTGGAAAATGAAATGGATGCTCTTATGGCCCTTTCCAGCTCAGACACTCTTGAATCTGGCCAGATTCTTAAATATGTGGTTCTAATTCTCACAGACTTTCTGCAAAGCTTATGCAGTCAGGTCTGATGATGTCTGAGTCAGAGATCTTTCTGGAGCACAAATTTATGATAAAAGTTAATTGATTCAGACTGTAGGCTCCTCATTTCTCTGCTTTTCCATGGTGCCCAGCACACCATGTGGCATATGTATGCTCTCAGTAACTGCTGGTAATTCAATAATTGTGCTGTGGTTTTTGTTTGTTTGTTTTTGCATCTACTATTTGACTGAGATATTAAATAGGGTATCTCAACTCCTCATCATAATCCTTCAAGGGCAGTATTTTTATGTCTATAACCTGAATAAAAAACAAGGCTGCCTACATGCCAGCATGGTGTCACATCCAAAATAAACCCAAACCAAACAACCTGAAAATTAAGTAGGTCTTTCATGAAGTCCTGGAAGATATGGCTAAAGGGACAGTCACATGGAAAAACATACAACAGAAACTCCTTTTACCCATTTTTCGTCCTAAAATCCTCCAACAGCCCCACAAAGATCCCCAGCTCCATCGTCCCAAGTGCTCTAGCAAAACTCCTTCCTCCTGTCCATTCTAGCTTACCCCTTTCAGATCTACTCTGTCCTTTGGGGATGGTCTCATTCCCTGCATAACCTAAGTTAGCTTGGAAGTTCGGCCCCCGGGGCCTCCAGTTTTCCCCTTGACGAGCCAGGCACACTCTGCAAGTGCAGACGGCAACGGCCCTCGGTGTCCCCTCCAGCCCAGAGTGCACGCCCCCTACTACACTGCGATGGATGCACACCACTCTTCACACAAGGCTGCTCTCTGTGTGTACATCCTCTAACCAGTGACTGCCCCAGGATCACCTAAAGAGCTCGTCAAAAGCACAGATGTCTGGTCTGCATGTCAGTTTCTCTGAATCAGAGTATCCTAGGGTGAGAACTAAGAGGCCACATTTTTAAGAAGTCTCCCAGGAGATTCTAACCTGTAGTCAGGTTTCAAAGCACTGCTTTACACCACAAAGGCTTTAGAATTAAGCTACAGAGTCGTGCCCATGGTCAGGACCATTTTCCTAATCCCCTTTCTACTGTCTTGCCTTCCTGATAACACGGTGTCCCAGAAACACAAGCAATCCTCAACTTCTGAACCCTGTGGGTTTCAAAAATACATTAGTCAGAGGCAGGGTGCAGCTTTCCCCAAAGAATAGGCACTAGAGATCCATGTGGGCTCAGAGTGCTCCAAAGACCTGTAGGTCTTTGCAAGGTGATTTTGTGAGAAAGTATATACAACAGTTCCCACTGGGGCTTCCAGTGGGAGGAAGCCCACTAGAAATTGGGGCTTCCAGTTTCTCCCTGAGGTCAGGCAATAAGAGCTTAACCTCCTTTCTGGGGGTCTGGTGGCAGGAGGGGGAGGTTGAGGAAACTGGGACTTCCAACTTCTCCCTGAGGTCAGGCAATAAGAGCCTAGCCTCCTTTCTGGGGGTCTGGTGGCAGGAGGGGAAGACAAAGGAAGTCCTATATGGTGACAAAGGAAGCCCAGAGGTCTGGTAGCTACTGAGAAAGATGTCAGAAAGGGGACCCTCCAAAGAAACAAGGAGTAGGCCACCAATGAGGTAGGGATGCAAAAAGGAGTATCTTCATGCAGAGGGCCCAGGCAGTGGTTTCTTTTGCAGTGTCAGAACTCTGAACTGAGACAGGGCAAATATGTTCACTGGGCTTAAGAGAGAGGCACCTTGATGGAGAGGAGGAAGGTCCCGACCTCAGATCATTCTGGCAGCAGCACCTGGGCCCCCATGAGGAGCAACCCATCAAGAGGGTGGGAAGGCCAGTCCCAGCATGAGGACAAGTATTTTGTTAAGCAAGTGCTCACTGCGGGCTTCCCTCTCCTGGGTCCTCCTCCAAGTCCTGTTTTCTTTGGAATTGACTTCAACATCTGAAGGCTCAATATTACATCCTTCAAAAAAACTTTAGCCACTGAAGGAAAAAAACCCTGACCTTATTATTACATGATCTTACCAAACAGATTCTGAAGACAGTTTTAAAGTGAGGGCCTGTGCCTTTTTAAAACTCGATTGCATTGCATAATTAGTAGCAATTACTGTCAACAAACATTTATCAAATATCTACTGATGCACTAGACCCGAGGAACATGTGGGCAAGAGTGAATCAATCCTTTGGCAGAGCACAGAGTACCAGAAATCAGAACACATGATCTGACAGCAGAACGATCCCCGTGAGTCTGCTGGAACAGGAAATTTGAATACAGATCTACCTCTAAAAAACCAAAACATTTGCTTACCCAAAATAAGACTTGAAAGGCCAGTGGAATCATTGATTAAAACATTTAATTGGTTCTGCACACATGAGGTTAAATCCAATGTAATCATAACATGAGTTCAGATCCAACATCAAAATGGGTACAGCCATGTGCATAAGGGAAAGAGATCTCACCTTTCTTCACACAGCTTCCACAGCACAACACAACAACTCAAGGTGATTGCTCCTCTAATTTGCTATAGGGACATGCACATAGGTAACTTTTTATTACCTCAAATATCCTGGTATAGCCTCTCTCTATCCCTTTATGTAATATTCCTGCCTTCAGTCTTATTTTGAGTGGACTGGTGGTATAACTGGTGGACTGGACTGGTAGACTGGAGTGAATGGTAATAGCCCCTTGCTTTCTAATAGTAGTTTGTAGAATTACTGTAGGCAGTAGAACAGTTTTAGCAAAATAAACTTCTATGCAACTTCAATATCTAATACACATAAACAGAGATCCCTGAGTCTGTCCTTTCCCCAGACTCTCTCCAGCCTCAGGAGCAACTCTAGATACAGTTGCTCTAAAACCTCAATGCACACCAATTTTTGCCTCTGAGGCAGAGACTGCAAATTACCATCCCAGGATCCCTTTCCCCTTCTTTCTTCATAACCAGATTCTAATAAGGGTGGAAATTGAAACCAATTAAAAGATGACATTTCCAAGCCTGTCTTGCTGCTACATAAAGCCAGTAAGCCAGTACTGATTAAAGACTGGCCAATGATATACAAATGAGAGTGCTATATGAGATTCCCAAAAGACTCCTTAGAACTGAAAGCTGTGCCTTGTCTGTTCTTCTGTTTTTCCTCCTTTCTGCTTTCTCAAATATGGGCATGATGGCTGAGCTTCTGCAACCACGCTGAACCGTTAGGTCACTTTGAAGTTAAAGACTATGCTCTAGCGCTAGTGAAACCAAAGAGATAGAACCTGTGTCTGAAAGACTTCATGGTGTTGCCATACCAGCTCTGAATTTCCTATCTCTGGATTTTTTTATGTGAGAGAATAAGTACTGTGTGTCTATAACATTGCTTAGGCTTTTTAATAATTTACAGCAATATCAAGTCCTGATGCAGAACCTACCTGTAGTTAACTTTTCCAGCAAAAGATTTCACTGTGAGTCTCCTTTTCTGTACTCTGTTTAACAAGGAAAAATCATGAAGGACTAAGAGAAGGACATATAGTATATGCTATATACTATATGGGTCAAATTTGTTTATAAAATGTATTTTAAATTTGATAAATTAATAAAATAGCTAAAATTTACTGAGTGCTTACCATGGGCTAGGCTATCTGCTAAGCATTTGTGCATATATTATTTCATTTACTACTCAAGTCAACCACATGAAGTACGTGATATAATGGATAGTTTTCAGATGAAAAAATTAAGGCCAAGAGGAGTTTGCTACTTATCTACAGTTTTACAGCTAGTTCACTGCAGAGCAGAGATCTGAGACTATAACTCCTTTCTAAAACAAACAACAAATGAAAGGGGACTGAAAGTCTAAGCAAAATAATTTGATCAACAAAGGGTCTTTTGAGGTACTTTATAATAAGGATAGTTTAAGCAGAGTATCGGAGAAGGCAATGGCACCCCACTCCAGTACTCTTGCCTGGAAAATCCCATGGAAGGAGGAGCCTGGTAGGCTGTAGTCCATAGGGTCGCTAAGAGTCGTACACGACTGAGTGGCTTCTCTCATTTTCACTTTCATGCATTGGAGAAGGAAATGGCAACCCACTCCACTGTTCTTGCCTGGAGAATCCCGGGGACTGGGGCGCCTGGTGGGCTTCCGTCTATGGGGTTGCACAGAGTCGGACACGACTGAAGAGACTTAGCAGCAGCAGCAAGCAGAGTATGTTCTGACTCAAGGTCTCTTTTGTGATCTAAACTTGGGATGAAGCAGCTTTGGAATCAGGCTGGCTTGGGTACAAATTCTTGCTCTACCACTTTTTGGAAGTGTGATCTTGGGCAAAATTCTTTAACTTCTCTGAGCCTCAGACTGCCTTGCACAGTGAGGTGGATCAATGAACTAAGGCATGTGAAGTTCACAGCGCAATGCCTGCTCTGACAGGTAAGCAAGTCTCAATTTTGTAGCACAGGGCGGGCTCAAACGAGAGGAATGAGGTAAGAGGTTATTCACTTGTTTTCAGAAGGGTTTCCAAACATCTCCTTGGAGGTGTTGCACAGAACAGAAGAATGTTTGTAATGTTTGTGAAATTGAACAAGATACCTCTCTTTAATCTCAGTTTCCTCACCTGTAAGTGGGAATTACAATTTCTTCTATGCAGGATCATTGGAGAAAAGACAAGATTGGCCATAGAATGTTATGCAGTGTTAAAGATCATTATTAGAGTTAATGTTCACTCACCCCGGTCACTTCTTAATTTTTCCAAATGAAGCAACAAACTACCTATCCCACCTTCTTATTTTTCTTATTTCAAGCCATTACTAAGATTTCTTTCATATTGTGGAAATTGATGCCAACAGTTATGATTCAGAAATGCTAACCCTAAAGAAGGTGAAGTATCAGAATTGGATAATAGAGAAAAAAAGTGTGGCAAATACACAGAATGGTAATTTCTACAAGAAAAATGATAATTTCTAAAATCATAAAACTCATTAGGAGATTAAGCCAGAATTTAAAACTTCTATACATCAAAAAACACAATCAACAGAATGAAAAAGTGGCTTATGGAATAAGGGAAATGCAAGTCATATATCTGATAAAAAGATTAATATCTAGAATATATAAAGAACTCCTATGACAACACAAAAAACTTAACTAAAAAATGAGCAAAGAACTTAGATATTTCCCCAAACAAGATATTCAAGTGGTTAACAAGCTATGAAGAGGTGCTCAGCATCACTAGTCATTGTAGAGATGTACCACCAGGGACCATGCTGTGTGCTTAGTCACTCAGTCGCGTCTGACTGCGACCCCAAGGACTGCATCCCACCAGGCTCCCCTGTCCATGGGGACTCTCCAGGCAAGAATACTGGAGTGGGCTGCCACGCCGTCCTGCAGGAGACCTGCCCAACCTAGCATCGAGCCCAGGTCTCCTGCACTGCAGGCAGATTCTTCACCATCTGAGCCACTGGGAAGACCAAAACCACCATGAAATGTCACTTTATACCCATTAGGTTGGGTACAGTCAAAAAGACAGGAATAACAAATGCTGGGAAAGGTATAGAGAAACTGAAAATTTGGCGCACTGTTAGTAGGAATGTTAAATGGTGACCCCCTGTGGAAAATAGTATAACAGTCTCTAAAAAAATTCTATTAGAAATAGAATTTCCATATGATTCTGCAATTTCACTTCTGGGTCTATAAATAAAAGAATTGAAAGAAATGTACACCCATGTTCGTAGCAGCAATATCCACATTAACTGAAAGGGAGAAGCAACCCAAGTGTCCATTAACAGATGTATGGACAATCAAAATTTAGTGTAGACATATGTAGATACATATAATGGAATATATGTATATGATGGAATATATATATATATATATATATATATATATATATATATATAGTGGAATATCATTTAGTCTTAAAGGGAAAGAAATTCTGGCACATGCTTTGATGTGAATGAACCTTGAGGGCATTATGCTAAGTGAAATAAGTAAGTCACAAAAAGATAAATACTCTATGATTCTACTCACACAGGGTATCTAGAGTAACCAAATTTGTAAAAGCAGAAAGTAGAGTGGTAGGTTCCAGGGGCTTAGAGGAAGAGAAAATGAGAATGGTTGTTCAATGGGTATAGAGTTTAATTTTGCAAGATAAAATTGTCCTGGGGATTACTTGCACAACAGTATGGATATACTTAACATTACTGAACTGTACACTTAAAATGGCTAAGGTAGTAAATTTTATGTTATGTGCATTCTATTACAATTGAAAAAAACTTGTTTGGCAAAAAGCAATAGGAAGAAGTATAAAAGAGAACAGAAGAGTGAGCAGGTGACAAGAGTACAGTAACGTTATGTGGGCATCAGAAACGCATTTGACAACTACTTCCATAGAAGTTGTGCTGCAAATTAAATCGGCCTGTTTTTGAATGCTCTCATCTAAATGGATTGCTGGCAGGGTGAAAATACTATGTAATCAGGGATAAATGGGAAGTACATCTGGTTGGAAGCAAAAGGTCCACTAGGGCATGTCAGAGGCTGGTGCTGGAACTGACCTCATTTAACAAACTCATTAATGACCTAGAAGAAAACGGAAATAGCCACTGCTAATGAAATTTGCAAAGATATGTTGGCGATGCCCTGGACTTGGCCATCACAGCATAAGCATTGCTGGGATGGAGAGATTTTCCACTAGGTAATTAATTGGATTAAAAGAATGACTTCCTAGGATAAGAACACTTGCTCATTTCCAACTCTCATCTCCAGAGCAGAAAGCAGATTTTGTCATGTGATGCAGATCAGAAAACCACACTTGATAAAGGCCTATGAAAGAATAGTGCTTTCCCAGAGCACAATTCTGCCTTTGTCCTTTATCTCTAGGTAGAAGACAATGGAATCTATTCATTAAAAAGACAGAAGAAAGGAGAAGGTAAAAGAAGCAGAGGAGATACAGTCTTTCTTCCACGGAGGAAGGTCTAGGCAAGAAGCCCATATGTGCTCAGTCACTCAGTCATGTCCCCACTAAAATTTAGTGTACACTCTCTGAAGCTTGGCACAAATTATGCCATCCTCTTCCCCTGCTTGAAACCTGTCTGTGGTCTCCCAGGGCACTCAGGAGGAATCCAGAATCTTTGACAAGGCCCCGAGTGATCAGCCCTGCCTCCCTATCCAGCCTCATCTTGCACAGCTGCCCTTCTCACCCACGTAATGGCCATCAGCTTCTCCACCAGCCCAGCAGAAATTCAGCACCACTATCTGCCTTGGCAGTTTCACCCCTTCCCACTCTGAGTCACTGTGCTTGGTTCAGGAGTGGACAGGGGGACTCAAGCTGTGCCAATCTGATTCCATCCCATCACTTCCAGAGCAACAAACGCTGAGGAGCAGCTCTCCTGATGAGGCTGGCTGCCTATAGGGCTTCTCAGATGATGTTGTTAGCATTTCAAGCAGGATTCTTCTTTATTATGCAGAACCCTTGTTAGCCTTTAGTGTTCACGCTTCTGTACACAGACTTTCAGTTATACCCCTTGAATCATTGTGATGACAACAACAGCAGCAAAATGACACGCCTGAACACTACCCAGGGTTGAGAACTGCAAGACAGAACTTTTTGGATTGAGATGGAAATCGAGGAATGAAGCAATTTGCCTAAGGCATTCAAGTCTTCAGTCAATGTGTCATTTCCTCAGAGACCTTTTCATATCTCCCCCATCTGAAGTAGGTCTCTGTCATGACAGTACTTATTGCATATAGTACAGAACCAGTTTACAAATACGTGCTCAGTTGTGTGGTTTTTTTGTTGCATATCTGTTTTCTCCCACTAGACTGGAAGTTCCATGTTGTTGCTGTTCAGTCGTTAAGCCACGTCTGACTCTTTTTGACCCCATGTACTGCAGCATGCCAGGCTCCCCTGTCCTCCACTATCTTCCAAGATTTGCTCAAATTCATGTCTATTGAATCAGTGATGCTATCTAACCATCTCATCCTCTGCCACCACCTTCTCCTTTTGCCTTCAATCTTTCCCAGCATTAAGGTCTTTTCCAATGATTCTTCGCATCAGGTGGTCAAAGTACTGGAGCTTAAAAAGGGGCTGTTTTGGTGTTCAACGACTGACATTCAATAAACATTTGCAGAGAAAAGAAGAGAGGGGGAAAGGAAGGTTGTTTGGAAATTAGTAACACTGTTCAGTGACTAACATCTCAATCCAACCCACAAAAGTCTGTTTAATCTAAGAACCTAAATGTCATACCTTCACTGCTTTTATGAGAGATGGGTTGATTGTAGGACCCCAGGAGCCCACCTGCCTCTCCATAAAACCAGTTTTGAGAATTCCCCTGGCTCCCAAGAGAACAGGTCCCACTTCAGAAGAGCAGGGCTTGGAAGATGGAGGGGGCTGGTATGAGTCTGATAGCATTTCATTTACCCTTTCCTCTCCCCTCCCTCACTCCAGCAGTGGCAGTACTCTTAGGGGCTCCAACAGCAGGGAGAAAAGGTAGGCTTCAGAGAGGGAACATTTGCACTACTTTGGAAATCAGACACCTCTTTTCTAAAAGCCTCCTTTTTTGGAAACATGCTGTTTTGTGGTCGCCCGGCACCATGCCCCCCTCCCTAACACACCCTGCCCTTAGGAGGAGTTACCTTTCTTTGTGGGTTTGTCTTTTTGAGGTGGGAAATCCAGATGCCTGACTCCCACTCCAGAAGCCAATAGATCAAATCCTTCCTGCCATGGTTGTTGTATAGCTGATAGAGTCTCTCCAGGGCTTTAAATATTGAGTGAGCAATTTTTTTAAAAAGACTGGGGCACATTCCCTCAGTAATGTAACACTGATCATAGTGTTTCTACTGCTTGGTTAGTCCTGACTTCTAGTTTCCTGGCCCTCAAGGGCTGCCTTGCCTCCTGCCCATTTCCAGGCCTAGTTCTCTACTTTCTCAATCCTTGGACTATCTCAAAATCATTCCAATAAAATCTCCTTTGTTTAAATTACCAGAGTCAAAGACTCTGTGGGCAATGCAAGATTCTAGATGAATTTCCTGAGTCCTGATCAAATTATTCATTGGAGTTTCACATTTGCATTCATGCGTTCCACGTATAGCTGGTGAAAGTCCTTTATGCCCCACGCCCTGGACCAAGTGTTAATGTGCAAAAACAAATAGGATTCAGGCCCAGGCCTAAGAGAACACATTCTGCTTGAAGAGGCAGAGAATTAGATCAGAAACTGAAACTGAAGTGGTGTAACCTGTTGCAAGCATCCTTGGAAGATAATGATCCAAACTCCCTCACTCTCTCAGGCACGCATTCAATCTCTCTACCTCTCCCACTTCTAAGGGCTTCTGGGGTCTTTGGACAGCAGGCTCTAGTGAAGATGTGGGTAATGTGAGTTTCTGCTGATATAGAAATATCCATAAGAAGACACAGAATGCATGTACAGTGAAATAGAGCTGCTGAAGAAGAATGTCAACACTTTTAAAATAAATTTCTAATTTAATTTATTAAATTAAATTAAATTAAATTAATAATTTTTTTAAATAAAAATAATGAGTACTTGGGGACTTCCCTGGTGGTCCACTGGTTAACACTCCATTCTCCCAAAGCAGGGGACATGAGCTTGATCCCTGGTTGGGGAAATAAGATCCCACATGCTGCAAAGCATGATCTGAAAAGATAAATTAAAAATAAAATAAAATAAAAAATAACAAGTACTTATGGAGACTCACGTACAAAACACACAACAGCAAGATAGCCTTACTGGAGTCAAAAAATCTCAACTAAGAGATTCAGGAAAGAAATCAAAATAGAGCGTGGTCTTTGTTGAGATCCAAATTAATGGCCTGGAAGATCAAATTATAAGAAATATTTCAAAACACAAAGGAAAAATGTGAGGAGATGGAAATCATGAAGGAAAACTTAAGAGCCGTGGAGAATATATCCAGGAGGCCCAGTATGTGAAACATGGGTGCTCCAGGAGAAGCAAAGAAGAGTTGTAACACATAAGACTCTTTGAGTTTTGTCAGGACTATAGAGTAAAGAGATACATGAAGAAACATCTTGGTAATATTCCAAACTTTGGGTGAAAAGAAAAGCATTCAAATAAAAAGAATGTAAGCTCAGACTTGCAGAGACAATGCAGGAAGGAGAGGGTGGGACAAATTGAGAGAATAGCATTGAAACATTACCATATGTAGAATTAAATAGCCAGTGGGAGTTTCCTGTATGGTGCAGGGGACTCAAATCATGTGCTCTGACAACCTAGAGGGGTGGGGTGTGAGGTGGGAGAGAGGTTCAAGAGGAAGGGGACATGCTTATACCTATGGCTGATCCATGCTGCTATATGGCAGGAACTAACACAATATTGTAAAGCAATTATCCTTCAATTAAAAATAAATTAAAAAAACTAAAATAAAAGAACACAAGCTCTGTAAGGGAAAAATAATCAGAATGGCATCACATTTCTTTACTGCCACCATAGAAGCTGAAAAACAGTAAAATAGCAGCCACAGACACTGTGAGATTGCAACCAAGATTCTACTCCCAGCCAAGATTATTCCCTTATTAGAATGAATGGAAAATGCATAGGAACATGCTGGAAGTCGGAGAGTGTATCAACACCTTAGGAAAAGAATCTAGGGAGGATATTCATATGCAAAACAACAAAGTGGGATTCCTACTTAAGAAAAGTGGAACATAGACATAAATATAATACCTAAAACTCCTAGAAGAAAACATAGGAGTAGAGCTGCATGACTTTGGGTAAAGCAATGATTTCTAAGCAATGTCACTGAAATCACAAGCAACAGATAAAAATATTAGAAATATTGGACTCTTTGAAATTTAAAATGTTTGTGGTTAAAATGACACCATCAAGAAAATAAAAAGACAACCCATAAAAAGGAAGAAAGTATCCACAATTCATGATAAATGACATGTATCCAGAATACAAAAAGAACACTTTTCAATTCATTATTTTAAAGGTAGATTTTATTTTGGGGAGCTCCAAAATCACTGCAGATGGTGACTGCAGCCACGAAATTAAAAGACACTTGCTCCTTGGAAGAAAAGCTATGACCAACCTTTAATAGACAGCATATTAAAAAGCAGAGACATTGCCAACAAAGTTCCATCTAGTCAAAGCTATGGTTTTTCCAGTAATCAGGTATGGATGTGAGAGTTGGACCATAAAGAAAGCTGAGCACCAAAGAACTGATGTTTTTGAACTGTGGTGTTGGAGGAGACTCTTGAGAGTCCCTTGCTTGGACTGCAAGCAGATCCAACCAGTCCATCCTAAAGGAATCAGTCCTGCATATTCATTGGAAGGACTGATGTTGAAGCTGAAACTCCAAAACTTTGGCCACCTGATGCGAAGAAGTGACTCATTTGAAAAGACCCTGATACTGGGAAAAATTGAAGGCAGGAGAAGGGGACCACAAAGGATTAGATGGTTAGATGGCATCACTGACTCGACGGACATGAGTTTGAGCAAACTCCGGGAGTTGGTAAAGGACAGGGAAGCCTGGTGTGTTGCAGTCCCTGGGGTCACAAAGAGTTGGACACGACTGAGAGACTGAACTGAACTGAACTGAGAACTGACAATAGAAAGGTCTTACCAGACCCACTCCCACATCATACATTTTAAGATGACAGGATTAGTCAGAAGGTTCTTAAGAAGGAGAAACAAGTCCTCAAGCAGGATACATTGTTTTTATATTATCATTGGTACAGAGTTTAAGGGAAAACATAGCCTTGAGACATTAGTTCTGGTCTTAAAGAAAAAGTATTTTATGTGACTAAGACAAGGAATGTAGGAAAAAAATGTTTGTCCCTTTCTCCTCCTTGAGAGCCCAGGACACTTTTCTCCTTCTCGAGGGCCTGGACTACTTCCTCCTTGAGGACTCTGGACTCCTTATCAACCTACCTAAATTAACTGTCTCATTGGAGATTGAGGAAGTGAATAATAAAATTATATGTATATTTCAATCCTAAATCCACCAAACAAGAACTACTTGTTTTTTTCTTATGTCCCTGGAATATTTATGAAAACCAGCTATGCATTTGTCCACAAAGAATATATTATTTGGAAAAAATTAAGGGTTAAATTAATAGTCAATTAAAAAAAGAAAGTTTTTCAGCCAATGAAAAAGAAATGAATAATTTAAAAGTAATCAAAAGAAAATCTTAACTTTTAGAAATTAGAAATACCTTCTTGATTAATATAGTATATATATATGATATATATTAGTCAGGTTTTTCTCTAGAGAAGCAGAATTGAAAACAGGGACTCAAATTCATGTGCATCATAATTATTTTGCTTTTAAAAGATTTATTTTATTGAAGGATAACTGATTTACCATGTTGTGTGAATTTCTGCTTTACAGAAAAATGATTCAGTTATACATATATATGTATATATATATTCTTTTAAAATTTCTTTTCCATTATGGTTTAGCATAGGATATTGAATATAGTTCCCTGTGCTACATAGTAGGATCTTGTTGCTTACCCATTCCGTATATAATAGCTTGCATCCAAACTTCCAATCCATCCCACCTCCCTCCCTATTGGTAACCACAAGTTTGTTCTCTATATCTGTGAGTCTATTTGTGGGGAGAGAGCAAATGAGCCAAGATGGTGTGGTCACGCTCTCTCGCCCATTTTTAAATAATGACTGTGTAACAGTTGAGATCACTTATGTCTGACACCTGAGCTTAAAAACTGAGAATTTTAGGGACTTTTCCCATGGTCCAGGAATTAAGACTGTGCCCCCATTGCAGGGGGTGGGGGTGCGGCATTGGGGCAGGTTTGATACCTGGTCAGGGAACTAGATCCCACATGCTGCAACTAAGAGTTTGCATGTTGCCACTAACAGCCGGCACCGCCAAATAAACAAAATACAGCGTGAGTGTGAGCGCATGCTCAGTCACGTCCGGCTCTTTGTGACTCCACGGGCTGTAGCCTGCCACGCTTCTCTGTCCATGGGATCTGTCCTGCTTTGGCAGGCAGATTTTTTATGAGTGAGACACCTGGGAGACCCAAATAAATAAATAATAAATATTTTTTAAAAAGGGAAAATTTGAAAGCTACTAAAATTTAGATTCTGTATAATTTATATGTTAGCTTCACTCAATCACTTAGTAGTTACATTAGCACACTTATTTGGGGCATATTATGTGTAAACTCTCTGTGCCTCAGTTTCCTCAGCTGAAAGGAGATGATCACAGCACATTCTCCAGAGAGTGGCTGTAAGAACTGAGAAAGTTAATATATATAAAACAGTCAAATGGTACTTGTTATCATTACTCTCTATATGGCTGGTTCTTTCCACACATTTTGTATGAAACCACAGCTGGTCCTGTACAGAAAGTAAACAGAGGATCATTTTTCTCCTCATTGGTTTTTCTTCCTCTTCTCCCCTCCTTTTTCTGTAGTGGAAGGAAGTGTGCTCCTTGCTTGTTCTGTGGCAACTCTGGATTCATGGCAACACTGAAATGAGAAGTAGGCCAAGCATCGGGCAAGGCCAAGTGATAATATAAATGGACTTAGTGGATTAGAAATATGGACAGCACATAATAAAATGAGATTTATCTTGGGAGAAAAATAGTTTATCTAAGAAGAAACAGTTCAATGCATAGTCAACCCAGAAGGGGGAAAGGGTGTATCTCAGAGAGGTAGAGATAATGAACAGAGGAAAGGGTACTGGCAGAAATACAGCCAGAGGGCCCCTGTTCTATATAGCATGACCCTAGGAAAAGGAGATGGGATGGCCTCTGATAAATATCTCCTCATCCTATGGACTGCTCCTTTTGTGCTTGATTTAAGATTTCCAACTCTAACAGAGGTCAGTGGTCAAGTGGTTGATGTCACTGTGCACCAAAAATATTTTTGTCAGTTGCATTAGTCATTATTTTGGCTGTTTGAATAACCAAATTAGAATAATCACAGACAGTCTGAACCATAGCTGGGCAATGTGCCCTCATGACGAGCACAGATACCAAATCTAGTACCGAGAGAAGTCTCAGTCACACTGCATAGACACAGCCCTGGGTTCCAGAGCTATTGCCAGAAAACACAGTCCAGTCCAGAGCTGGTGCTGGGAGCTGAGGGATCGTGCTGCCATTGCATCTCTAAACTGAGTGCCATGGGAGCCTGCCTTTCCTCTGCTGTGGGTTAGGTCAGCTCAGGAGGCTTTGTGTCTGTAGACAAGAGCATTGGACTCCCTTAATTAAGAACTAAGACGTTAGTGTAAAACTGATCAATAAAGACACAATCTTACTTGAAATCCCTCCCCATCTTAATTGGTTTAAAACTAACATCAATGGAGAAAACAAAGAGAGCCAGGGTATAATTAGCCCCTGGAATGGTGCTATGAGGCAGTAGACCCAACACAGGCTGTGATACCTTTATTGCATCCCTCCAGGGGCAAAACCCCAGGACGAGGAAGACCTTCAGCCTGGGAGGCACCCAGAGCCAGAAGGGTGACTTCCTGCTGTCTGACCATGATGGAAAAGAATTCACAAGAACTGGATTCACCCCCAAAACAGATCATTATGTTCCCTCAGTTTTCCCTTCAAACAATCTCAGGGACCTGTCCTTAGTTCTTCAACACCACTGATGGTCCCTTAGTCCAGATCCCCTCTATATTGGCTCCCAAACTGATCTCCCTGCCTCTTGGCATTGAGGCCTTCCACCCTTCAGCACCTCCCCAACTTCATCTGTCCTTTGAACAATGAAATGCATGTAGCCTAGGAGATCTACTTAAAGCGCAAATGTGACTATGACAGCCTCTCATCCATCAATTTAAAAATACCCAGGTAATTTATTCAACAAAGTTTTAATGTGCATAGGTGGGTCCCAGGCACTGTACTAGGCACTGAGAATATGATGATTAAAAAATAAAGAAGCCCCACCCTCATGAAGCTTGGAGTTTAATGGGGAAAAAAGATAGCCAAACAATTACACAAGAAGACATGGTTAAATTCTCTGAAGAAGAGGGGGCTCTAGCAGAGGCTCAATCTAGCCTTGGAGGTCAGGAGACTTTCCTGAAGAAGCAACTTGTGAACAGAGATCTGAAAGATAAGTAGGAATCAACTAGGCCAATGCTTCTTGTAAACTCTAATTAGGTTAAGGAAATTAAATAGTGTGCCACAACCAATGTCTTTTGAAATGAAATAATAGACTGGACAATAGCACAGTAGAAGAGAAAAGGATAGAAGGAAACAGAATAGAGTAATAGAGTATTGATCAGAACATATTTCAGGTAGCAAAGGTTAATATTTCATGATATGTTTATAATGAGTTAACTATAAGATGTGTTTCTTAGTGCGGGCTGTAAACTAGCCAGTGGCAGAAGTGAGGGGATGGAAGCACACATCCCAGAGAGGGAACAGCCACTGCAAGACTCAGTGGAGAGAGAGCAGGAGGTATTTAGCCTCCTTTTTAATCTGTGAAAGAACCCACACATCATTCATTCAGCAAATACTTATTTAATTCTCTTTCAAAACAGCACACCCAATCAGAGTCACAAGGAGGAGCCAGGCAGCTTTCCTTGTCTAAATGAGTTTACATGCCATCAGGAGAGAGAGGTATGTAAATAAATATTAGACTAAGTTTGAAAAAAAGCTGCAGGAATAAATCAAATATAATGAGAAGAGAATATAAGGAAATTGCTTCTATCTAGGAAAGATCTCAGAGAGCTTTATGAAAAGAGAAGGCTTTTTCTTGAGGTCTGGAAGGACAACTAGAGGTGAAAATTCAGGAGAGGAAGGGACACAGAGGTACAAACAGTCCAGGATAAAGAACAGTGGTGATAAAGGCATGGAATGCCTTTGGGGATTCCATATTTGGGGAATGGTGAATCAAGATTGAGAGTGGAGAGAGGGTCACTGAAAGACCTCATAAGGACCAGAGTAGATCAGTATCTGTCTCAACCTCCAACTGTGATACCTCAGACAACTCTAGCCTTCTCTCCATTGGTTATCCCCTCTGTGAATTGGGAAATATAACTCTGGCCTCTGATACAATCAGCAGAGCTGGGGAAAATAAAATGCACTCAACCATATAAAGTGTTTGTAGCTCACTGGAGTAAAGGTGCCCAAAATCTGCAAAAATCTTAGTAGCCCCAAAGAAAGTCAGTTGTTTTATAGTAATAGGATTAGTGGGGCTTGGGGGGTGGGGGGCATATTTTTCAGTCCTTCCAATCTTATTGTTGAGCTGCCTCAATTTCCTTTTAAATAAAATTTTTCCTTTTTAAGAATAAAAACTAAAAGACCTGAGGGTCATTATAGAGTAAAACAAATATCAAAGCATGAATATTTCTGTAATAATATTATGAACATACCTTCAAAGTCATAGGATCTATCCTCAGGTGGTCCTACCCATCAATAAAGGGTATTATGAAAATCTGTTAATTTTTCTCTATGTCTATGTATCCTGGATTCTTGATTCACTAAAATCTATTAGATTGTAATCTCTGCTAGGTAAACAGAGATCTTGTTTACCTGACACATCTTTATCGCCTCACACAAGTAGACACCCATCATTGAATGAATGAATGAACTGCAGGGTCTCCTCCAGTGAATGAAGCCATTCTCCAACCAGCAAGATGTCACAGAATCACTTTAATCAGACCACTCCAATAAAATAAGGGAAAGTGTCTGATGGACCCAATCACTTTTTCTAGGGGAGGAAATATATATTTTTTAATGTATATGTATCTCTGGGACTGTTGTGGTGGTGCAGTGGTCAGGACTCTGCCCCCCACTGCAGGGGGGCACAGTTTCAATCTCTGGATGGAGAACTAAGATCTCACATGCCTCGCAGCTTGACAAAAAAAAAAAAAAAGTATAAGTATTTCTAAAACACTGAATCTTATTTCCTGCAGACTGACTTCTTTCTGTCTCGTTCTCATTTTTCTTAAGGATCTGAACATAAATGCTGAGGCAGAAGGTATGGTGATCTGCAGCATCATTTGAGTCAAGACTCAATGTTACAAGTGACAAAAATCTATTCAAACTGGTTCATATAATGGCAAAGCACAGGATCAGGTTTGTCTTCAGGTATGACCAAACCCACATATTCAAACAAGGCCCACAGAGTTTATCTCTCTCCATCTCTTCGCTCTCCTTTCCTCTGTCTGCATTCTTGGCTGAACTCTCCTTTGTTTGTGACAAAGAGACCAGAAACTCTAGGCTTAATGGAAAGAGAGAGCTGTTCTTTCCCCACGTGTGTGTGTGTTAAGCCGCCTCAGTCGTGCCCGACTTTTTGTGACCCAATGGACTATGGCCCGCCAGGCTCCTCTGTCTGTGGGATCTTCCAGGCAAGAACACTGGAGTGGGCTGCCATTCCCTCCTCCAGGGGATCTGTCCAACCCACGGACAGAACCTGCGGCCTGTGTCTCGCATCTCCTGCTTTGGCAGGGGGGTTCTTCACCACTAGTGCCACCTGGGTCCCAGGGGTGCCTCTCACTGGCTCAGCTTGGGTCACATGCCCATCCTTAAACCAATCATTGAGATTCTATTTGTGTAAGACCTGCCCTGGAGCAAGGGAAATGAGATCAGCTCTACTTGAACCACAGAGAATATGAGCAGGCAAAGTGTAGGAGGAAGGGTAGGGTCCCAAAAGGAAATCAGGTGCCACTAACAGAAAGGGTAAATGATTGCTGAGAAGACCAGACTGGCAGCTGTCATCATCTTCATCTGTCCAGAAAGAGGTTGAAGAGGGCCATCAGATGGGCTGGCAAAAAGAAAGTGATTAAGCCTTTTGCCACTACTGATGCTATGCATGTGCTTAATGATAACAGATGAGATTCAGTGCCAGTGAGCAGCTGCAGGAAAGAGCCAGGAGGGTTGGGAGTAGAAGCCAAGTGGCAATCCATCTCTCAGACTATGAGTTCCCCCAAGTCTATTTTACTACATGAAATGCCCAAACTGACTCAGGCACTTTTCAAGTTGCAAAACTTGCACTCATGCTCAGCAGATATATTTAAAACTGTTTTACAACCAACAGTTAAACAGAAGGAAATTAAGGGAGAAAAATCAGGGATACAGCTTCATGCATAAAACTCAACCATACAATTACAGAGTCCATATTAATCACATGTCAGTTAGGCCTCAGTGGTTTGGTAGTTTTTCGTCAGCAGAAATAAGCCAATCCTGAGAGGCAAAGATGGTTGATGTCAGTATAACTGAAAGACTTTAAACATAGGGCCCCTATCATTAATTAATCAAGTAATTACTCTCTTAATGCCATATTTGGTAATTAGGTTTTTAGCACTTTTCCCCCTTTAGCTCTAGCTCTTTATCATACCAACATTCCTTTATCTAGAGGTTCCAGTAGAAGATGAGATGTGTTTTCAATCATAATAAAAATGCTTGTATTTGTAGATCACTTTGTACTCTATAAAATCGCTCACTAGAGTCTTCCAGCAGCCTTTGCAGATAAGCAGGACAAATATTATTCTCCCAAATAACTGCCAGAGTGTCTGGCTTGGACTCAGACTTGCAAAATGCCAATAGAATCCCATTCTCTTGCAGGTGGAGTAAGGCATCGTCTCATTCTGATGGTGGAGTCTTGGTTCCGGGGTGATGCACAGAACAGCATCACCCTTAGTACTTACAGTCCCCGAGGACATGAGTCAGCACCACACAACTCCAAAGGCATCGCATGTGCCTGGGCTTGAGTGGAACCACAATTCTGTCGAGGGGGAGAAAAGCAGTCAAATAGAAAACATGAATTCACAAGATAATATTTCACAAGATAATAAAAACGTGCTTTAATGTTGCTCCCACTCATATTGTGGTTAGGAATCCTTCATGAAATGCATTATCCCATTAGTCCTCAATCTCTGTATATCAGAAGTACTGTCATCTCTATGATGGTGAGAAATCTTATAGGAAACAGACAAGGTCCTGCATTGCTGAGAGACCTCATAGCTTTTAGATTAATCTTTCTCAGGGCTGATAATACAATTAATGTAGTCAGGAAGTGACTCTTTATTTTAATAAGAAAAATATTGGCTCCTTGAATTAATAATGCTTATTGGCTTTTTGCATGACTTTGAGGCCCATTCTTGGAACTACTATCCTGAAAAATGATAATTATAAAAAGGTAACAGAATTTACTCTCTAAAGCATTCATTTATCCATTCATTTAGTCAATAAACTTTCAAGGATGCGATGCCAAGTTCTACAGTGGTGCAGAGTATGTAAAGATGAAAAGTTATAGTCCCTTAATTCAGTGGCTAGCCATGCAAGTCAATCATTACAACATAGTCCAGGCACTGTGCCAAGTGCCTTCTCTGTAGTTTGTAATCTTTCCCACAGCCAATGAGGTAGATATTATTAATAATACCATTTTACAGATGAGTAAACTGAGCCCTGAGAAGGGAAAAAGTAGAAGCAGTGACAGACTTTATTTTCTTGGGCTCCAAAATCACTGTGGATGGTGACCGCAGCCATGAAATTAAAAGATTCTTGCCACTTGGAAGAAAAGCTATGACAAACCTAGACAGGTATTAAAAAGAGACATCACTTTGCTGGCAAAGGTCCATCTAGTCAAAGCTATAGTTTTTCCAGTAGTCAGGTATGGATGTGAGAGTTGGTCCATTAAAAACACTAAGCATCAAAGAACTGATGCTTTTGAACTCTGGTGTTGGAGAAGACTCTTGAGAGTCCCTTGGACTGCAAGGAGATCCAACCAATCAATCCTGAAGGAAATCAACCCTGAATATTCATTGGAAGGACTGATGCTAAAGCTATAGCTCCAATTCTTTGGCCACCTTTTGCAAAGAGCCACCTCACTGGGAAAGACTCCAATTCTGGGGAAAATTGAAGGCAAAAGGAGAAGGGGGCAGCAGAGGATGAGATGGTAAGGTATCACGATATGACTTTGAGCAAACTCCAGTACATAGTGTAGGACAGAAGAGCCTCACATGCTCCAGTACATGGGGTCACAAAAAGTCAGATATGACTTAGCAACTTAACAACAACAACAAACTGAGGCTCCCATTATTTTAGTGACTTTTCCAGTTAGATATGGAGCTGAGAGCCAAGCTCAGGCAGTCTGACCCCATAACACATTCTTTTAGCTCTGTAACTCATACTTCACATGCACTAGTCATAGCATATGGAGAAAGTTTGGTGGTTGCCCAAGGGAAGAGGCTGTACGATATCCATGAAGGAATTAGGTAAGCATCACAGGGGAGAGAGGATCTAGGCTGAGACCTAATGGACGTGTAATACTTGTTCAGGCTAAATAGCTTGCAAAGAGCATCCCAAGTGCATGCATCAGGGAATGCATGCAGCAAGCACAAAGCAGGGAGAGAAGCCTGGTACATTCTATGATGGAGAGCTAGATCCCAGGAGCTTGGGCACTGAGCAAAGACTGGAGAATGGAAGGCAAGGCCAGTGAGGAAGGCAGGATCTGAATACCATGCCTTATTATATAAGGTATCTATGAGCAGCAAGTGGCGATAGTGCTGGAGCAGCGAGCGGCCGAGAGGAGACACCCCATGTCCAAGGTAAGAGAAACCCCAGGAAGATGGTAGGCGCTAAGAGAGGGGATCAGAGGGCAGACAGACTGAAACCACAATCACAGAAAACTAACCAATCTAATCACATGGACCACAGCCTTGTCTAACTCAATGAAACTAAGCCATGCCGTGTTGGGCCACCCAAGACAGACGGGTCATGGTGGAGAGTTCTGACAAAATGTGGTTCACTGGAGAAGGGAATGACAAACCACTTCAGTATTCTTGCCTTGAGAATCCCATGAACAGTATGAAAAGGCAAAAAGATAGGACACTGAAAGATGAGCTGCCCAGGTCGGTAGGTATCCAGTATGCTACTGCAGATCAGTGGAGAAATAACTCCAGAAAGAATGAAGGGATGGAGCCAAAGCAAAAATAACACCTTGTTGTGGATGTGACTGGTGATAGAAGCAAGGTCCAATGCTGTAAAGAGCAGTATTGCATAGGAACCTGGAATGTTAGGTCCATGAATTGGAAGTGGTCAAACAGGAGATGGCAAGAGTGAACATTGACAGTTTAGGAATCAGTGAACTTAAATGGACTGGAATGGGTGAATTTAACTCAAATGACCATTATATCTACTACTGTGGGCAAGAATCCCTTAGAAGAAATGGAGTAGCCATCATTGTCAGCAAAAGAGTCTGAAATGCAGTTCTTGGATGCAATCTCAAAAAAGACAGAATGATCTCTGTTCGTTTCCAAGGCAAACCATTCAATATCACGGTAATCCAAGTCTACGTCCTGACTATAATGCTGAAGAAGCTGAAGGTGAATGGTTCTATGAAGACCTACAAGATCGTTTAGAACTAACACCCAAAAAAGATGTCCTTTTCATTATAGGGGAATTGAATGCAAAAGTAGGAAGAAAATAAAACACCCAGGGTAACAGGCAAATTAGGCCTTGGAGTACATAATGAAGCAGGGCAAAGGCTAATAGAGTTCTGCCAAGAGAACGCACTGGTCATAGCAAACACCCTCTTCCAAGAACACAAGAGAAGACTCTACACATGTACATCACCAGATGACCAACACTGAAATCAGATTGATTATATTCTTTGCAGCCAAAGATGGAGAAGTTTTATACAGTCAGCAAAAACAAGATTGGGAGCTGACTGTGGCTCAGGTCATGAACTCCTTATTGCCAAATTCAGACTTAAATTGAAGAGAGTGGGGAAAACCACTAGACCATTCAGGTATGACCTAAATCAAATCCCTTATGACTATACAGTGGAAGTGAGAAATAGATTTAAGGGACTAGATCTGATAGACAGAGTGCCTGATGAACTATGGACGGAGGTTCATGACATCATACAGGAGACAGGGATTAAAATCATCCCCCAGAACAAGAAATGCAAAAAGGCAAAATGGCTGTCTGAGGAGGCCTTACAAATAGCTGTGAGAAGAAGGGAAGTGAAAAGCAAAGGAGAAAAGGAAAGATATATCCATTTGAATGCAGAGTTCCAAAGAATAGCAAGGACAGATAAGAAAGCCTTCCTCAAAACCAGATCTGAAAGAGACACGTGTACCCCAATGTTCATCGCAGCACTGTTTATAATAGCCAGGACATGGAAGCAACCTAGATGCCCATCAGCAGACGAATGGATAAGGAAGCTGTGGTACATATACACCATGGAATATTACTCAGCCATTAAAAAGAATTCATTTGAATCAGTTCTAATGAGATGGATGAAACTGGAGCCCATTATACAGAGTGAAGTAAGCCAGAAAGATACAGACCAATACAGCATACTAACGCATATATATGGAATTTAGAAAGACGGTAATGATAACCCTATATGCAAAACAGAAAAAGAGACACAGATGTACAGAACAGACTTTTGGACTCTGTGGGAGAAGGCAAGGGTGGGATGTTTTGAGAGAACAGCATCGAAACATGTATATTATCAAGGGTGAAACAGATCACCAGCCCAGGTTGGATGCATGAGACAAGTGCTCGGGCCTGGTGCACTGGGAAGACCCAGAGCAATGGGGTGGGGAGGGAGGTGGGAGGGGGGATCGGGATGGGGAATACATGTAAATCCATGGCTGATTCACGTCTATGTATGGCAAAACCCAGTACAATATTGTAAAGTAATTAGTCTCCAACTAATAAAAATAAATGAAAAAAAAAAAAAAAAAAAAAGAAAACCTTCCTTAGTGATCAGTGCAAAGAAATAGAGGAAAACAATAGAATGGGAAAGACTAGAGATCTCTTCAAGAAAATTAGACATACAAAGGGAACATTTCATGCATAGATGAGCTCAATAAAGGACAGAAATGGTATGGATCTAACAGAAGCAGAAGACTTTAAGAAGAGGTGGCAAGAGTACACAGAAGAACTGTACAAAAAATATCTTCATGGCCCAAATAACCACAATGGTGTGATCACTCACCTAGAGCCAGACATCCTGGAATGTGAAGTCAAGTGGGCCTTAGGAAGCATCACTACAAACAAAGCTAGCAGAGGTGATGGAATTCCAGTTGAGCTATTTCAAATCCTAAAAGATGATACTGTGAAAGTGCTGCACTGAATATGCTAGCAAATTTGGAAAACTCAGCAGTGGCCACAGGACTGGAAAAGGTCAAATTTCATTGTAATTCCAAAGAAAGGCAACACCAAAGAATGCTCAAACTACTGCACAATTGCACTCATCTCACACGCTAGTAAAGTAATGCTCAAAATTCTCCAAGCCAGGCTACAGCAATATGTGAATCGTGAACTTCCAGATGTTCAAGCTGGTTTTAGAAAAGGCAGAGGAATCAAAGATCAGATTCCCAACATCTGCTGGATCATTGAAAAAGCAAGAGAGTTCCAGAAAAACATCTATTTCTGCTTTATTGACTATGCCAAAGCCTTTGACTGTGTGGATCAAAATAAACTGTGGGAAATTCTGAAAGAGATGAGAATACTAGACCACCTGAACTGCCTCTTGAGAAATCTGTAGGCAGGTCAGGAAGCAACAGTTCGAACTGGACATGGAACAACAGACTGGTTCCAAATAGGAAAAGGAGTACATCAAGGCTGTATATTGTCACCCTGCTTATTTAACTTATATGCAGAGTACATCATGAGAAACGCTGGGCTAGAAGAAGCACAAGCTGGAATCAAGACTGCTGGGGAGAAATATCAATAACCTCAGATACACAGATGAGACACCACCCTTATGGTAGAAAGCAAAGAGAAACTAAAGAGCCTCCTGATGAAAGTGAAAGAGGAGAGTGAAAAATTTGGCTTAAAATTCAACATTCAGGATACTCTTTTGCCCACTTCTGATGCCTATGTCAGAAGCTTTCTCTATCTCCTTTATACTTTAATAAAACTTTATTACACAAAAGCTCTGAGCGATCCAGCCTCGTCTTTGGCCCTGGATTGAATTCATCTCCTCCGGAGGCCAAGAATCCTCTTCTCATCGTTCAGCGACAACCTTTCATCTTGGGGGCTCGTCCGGGATCTTTCAGGACAAGATGGGCCTGATAATCTATATGAGCCTACTTCTGCTGACTCCAGAAATCCTGAGTCTGCCGTTTGATCCTCAAGACAATGCCTTCCTTTCCTGGGCTCACTCCTAAGCTGCATTCCACAATCATTCAAACTGCTGGGTCTGCGGAGCACTCCCCTCTTCATCAGTGGAAGGCGTCTCATGGTGGACATCTCCACTTCAAGGAAAGAACTTTCTCCAAGTCTGCAAATACCTTCAACAATCGCATGTGATGCCTCTTCTTAAACTGATGACATCTAACAACCTTAAGATGGACTGATGTAACCATGGACATAATGTGACTTTTCATTTTGATTTTAACTTGGTTTAATGACTATTTTGCCTTACATCTGTAACTGTATAATGGGGTTTTCTAACTGCTTTTAATTTACAAATAGTTGTCCGAGCTCCTATGAGTGCCACAGCCTCCTCCAACTATTACTTGGGGCCCCTGGATCAGACATCCTCACTTTGAGGATTAGGAGAATATGTTGCCTCACCAATTTAGGGACAACGCCCCTTGTCAGCTCGGAAGCAGTTGTGGAATGAGAACGACGCCCCTTTTCCCTAGGCAACATAATTCTCCTAAAAGAAAAGGGGGGAATGAGAGTCATTTCCTAGGCAGGTTGATAAGAAGTCTAGGGGTCCCCAAGGAGAGAGAGGTCTGGGATATTCAAGGAGGAAGAAAGGACAAACTTTTTTTTTTACTTTTTTTCCTCTACATTCCTTAGGATTATATAACAATAATGTATCCTGCCTGAGGACAGTCTTTGGATTAAACCCTCTGGCTAATTCTGTTATTTTAAAACATAAATTATGGGAGTAGGTCTGGTCTTTACAAGGATGTATCCTGCCTGAGGACAATCTTTGGATTAAACCTTCTGGCCAACTCTGTTATCTTAAAATGTAAATTATGGGAATGGGTCTGGTGAGGTCTTTGCAGCCTCCAGACATTCTTTGGATTCATTGGAGAGTATATAACTCCATTGCTAATACTAGCAAAGGGGGTACTCTTTTGCCCCCTTCTGATGCCTATGTCAGAAGCTTTCTCTATCTCCTTTATACTTTAATAAAACTTTATTACACACACACACACACACACAAAATTCAACATTCAGAAAACTAAGATCATGGCATCCGGTCCCATCACTTCATGGGAAATAGATGGGGAAACAGTGGAAACAGTGGCTGACTTTTTTGGTGGGGGCACCAAAATCACTGCAGATGGTGACTGCAGCCATGAAGTTAAAAGACACTTACTTCTTGGAAGCAAAGTTATGACCAACCTAGAGAGCATATTAAAAAGCAGAGACAACACTTTACCAACAAAGGTCCATCTAGTCAAGGCTATTGTTTTTCCAGTAGTCATGTATGGATGTCAGAGTTGGACTATAAAGAAAGTTGAATGCCAAAGAATTGATGCTTTTGAACTGTGGTCTTGGAGAAGACTCTTGAGAGTCCCTTGGACTGCAAGGAGATCTAACCAGTCCATCCTAAAGGAGATCATTTGAAGTGTTCATTGAAGTGTTCATTGAGTATTCATTGGAAGGACTGATGTTGAAGCTGAAACTCCAATACTTTGGCCATCTGATGCGAAGAGCTGACTCATTTGAAAAGACCCTGATGCTGGGAAAGATTGAGGGCAGGAGGTGAGGGGGATGACAGAGGATGAGATGGTTGGATGGCATCACCGACTCAATGGACATGGGTTTGGGTAGACTCCAAGAGTTGGTGATGGACAGGGAGGCCTGGCATGCTGTGGTCCATGGGGTCGCAAAGAGTCAGACACGACTGAGTGAACTGAACTGAACTGAACTGATGTAACTGTCCAGTTATGAAACAAATCTGTCATTTAATTTTGTCTGGCAAATCATAGTTCTCACTGCCTGATTAACATCAGAATGAACTTACCCTTAGATTGTTGGGGTCTAGTCACATTGGTAAATAGGCTAATTTTACTGCTATTGTTTAATGCCAAAGGTCTCTTTGCAGAAAGATTTTAATATCATGTTTATTTTGGTTTCATTTGAAATCATAAGGGAGATTTTAAATGTTACAAATTATCTATGGAATCTAAGTTAATCAGTTTAGATTCACAAATTTGAATACATCAAGTTGTATCCTTACTCCACATAATCACAAATGTGTGTAAATGTAATTGATCTCAAAAGACTAGAAGAAAATGGGCCAATATTTTAATAGTTACCTCTAAATCCTGGAGAAGTTTTATATAGTTTCTAAATTTTCCATAGTGAAAGCATATCACTTTCAGGAGTACAGAAAGAAATTTTTGTAGAGTGGAAACCAGATATTTTAAAATTCAGTGTAATGCACACACATAGTTCAAAAGTCAAATTTGTCTGAAAGGACTAATAATGAAAATAATACTCTGTTCTTCACTCTCACCCTGTCTTAACTCCCCAAAATCAGCCCACTAACTCTATAACTTGTTTATTCTGTAGCTACATCAAAATTCTGTATTTCTTCTATGATTCTACAGTAAATGTGAGTTTATATACAATGTCTGTATTCGTCCATTTTAGATATTCAAGTTGCTGCTATAAGATTCAGCTCACTTATATCACCTCACATCTATCTTCCCCAATTTCCCTGTGTAATTATAACACATATTTGTTTCTCTATTGTTTGGCTATCTTTGAAATTTTAGGCAGTAAACATACACCAAATATAGTCGGTCTCTTAACATCCCCTTGGGTTTAAAGAGAACACTGGTGCTCTTAGACTTATCTTTAGCTCTGCTGTCTTCCTTTCCTGGCATTCCAATCGTAGAGCATTCCAGGTGATAACATTTACATTTGGTCCTATAATTAAAATTACATCTTCCATGCTTTCTCTATCAGTATATTTTAAAATTTGTAAACTAATAACAACGTTTTACATCATTGTGACTTTGTAAGCATTATTCACGGAGGAGTCAAGTGGTATTCTGTGAAGTTAACTGTCTCCTTATACTTGTTTTTATTTCTTCTAATTCTCACAGTATTTTTAAATTTTCCATGACAACAGATATTCTACAACGTCTCCTTTTGTCCCAGGAGACCTCTCCCCCAGAGCCACCTGTCCTCCTGTTTTACCTGGACTGTACGTTCTGCAGGTACAGTGGACAGTCTGACTGATTCCCCAAATCCATTCCATCGCAGACAATGACTGAGGAGACAGTCATGTCCCCTCATTAGACTGAGGAGATATCCTCAGTGAGGATGTTCCAAACACCATTCCTAAAGTTCCAGCAGTCTACAACACTTCCTATTTCCTCCTCTACTTTATTTATTACACCAACACATATCACTTTATAGCATAGTTGCTTTTCATCTCTTCACCTGAATGTAAGCTCCATGAAGGCAGGAAAGTGTGTCTTTATTTTCTGTTTCTTTACCCATATATTTCATATATTTTCATATTTTTCATATATTTCATATATTTCCATATATTTCATATATTTTCATATATTTCATATATTCTCATTCTCAAATTTTCATATATTTAATATATTTCATATATTTTCATATATTTCATATATTTTCATATTGCACATATATTTCATATATTTCGTATTTTTCATATTTTCAGAATATTTACATATTCTTCATATATTTTATATACTTTCAATATTTCTTATATTTTCATATAATACATAAATTTTCATATATTTAATATATTTCATATTTTCACACATTTTCATATTCTTCATATTTTTCACATATTTTCGTATTCTTCATATTTTTGGAATATTTTCATATTCTTCATATTTTCGGAACATTTTCATATTCTTCATATTTTGGGAATATTTTCATATTCTTCATATTTTCAGAATATTTTCATATTCTTCATATATTTCACATATTTTCATATTCTTCATATTTTTAGAATATTTTCATATTCTTCATGTTTTTGGAATATTTTCATATTCTTCATATTTTCAGAATATTTTCATATTCTTCATATTTTCAGAATATTTTCATTATCTTCATATTTTCAGAATATTTTCATATTTTTCATATTTTCAGAATATTTTCATATTCTTCATATTTTTAGAATATTTTCATATTCTTCATATTTTTTGAATATTTTCATATTCTTCATGTTGTTCACATATTTTCATATTCTTCATATTTTTGGAATATTTTCATACTCTTCATATTTTCTGAATATTTTCATATTCTTCATATTTTCAGAATATTTTCATATTCTTCATATTTTTCACACATTTTCATAATCTTCATATTTTCAGAATATTTTCATATTCTTCATATTTTTCACATATTTTCATATTCTTCATATTTTTCACATATTTTCATATTCTTCATGTTGTTCACATATTTTCATATTCTTCATGTTGTTCACATATTTTCATATTCTTCATATTTTTAGAATATTTTCATATTCTTCATATTTTTCACATACTTTCATATTCTTCATATTTTCCACACATTTTCATAATCTTCATATTTTTCGAATATTTTCATATTCTTCATATTTTTAGAGTATTTTCATATTCTTCATATTTTCCGAATATTTTCATATTCTTCATATTTTTCGCATATTTTCATATTCTTCATATTTTCCGAATATTTTAATATTCTTCATATTTTTGGAATATTTCATATTCTTCATATTTTTCACACATTTTCATAATCTTCATATTTTCAGAATATTTTCATATTCTTCATATTTTTCACATATTTTCATATTCTTCATATTTTTCACATATTTTCATATTCTTCATGTTGTTCACATATTTTCATACTCTTCATATTTTTGGGAATATTTTCATATGCTTCATATTTTTGGAATATTTTCATATTCTTCATATTTTTCACACATTTTCATAATCTTCATATTTTCAGAATATTTTCATATGCTTCATATTTTTAGATTATTTTCATATTCCTCATATTTTCAGAATATTTTCATATTCTTCATGTTTTTCACAGATTTTCATATTCTTCATATTTTCTGAATATTTTCATATTCTTCATATTTTCAGAATATTTTCATATTCTTCATATTTTCAGAATATTTTCATATTCTTCATGTTTTTCACATATTTTCATACTCTTCATATTTTCAGAATATTTTCATATGTTTCATATTTTTGGAATATTTTCATATTCTTCATATTTTTCACACATTTTCATAATCTTCATATTTTCAGAATATTTTCATATGCTTCATATTTTTAGATTATTTTCATATTCCTCATATTTTCAGAATATTTTCATATTCTTCATGTTTTTCACAGATTTTCATATTCTTCATATTTTTGGGAATATTTTCATATGCTTCATATTTTTGGAATATTTTCATATTCTTCATATTTTTCACACATTTTCATAATCTTCATATTTTCAGAATATTTTCATATGCTTCATATTTTTAGATTATTTTCATATTCCTCATATTTTCAGAATATTTTCATATTCCTCATATTTTCAGAATATTTTCATATTCCTCATATTTTCAGAATATTTTCATATTCTTCATGTTTTTCACAGATTTTCATATTCTTCATATTTTCAGAATATTTTCATATTCTTCATATTTTCAGAATATTTTCATATTCTTCATATTTTCAGAATATTTTCATATTCTTCATATTTTTCACACATTTTCATAATCTTCATATTTTCAGAATATTTTCATATGCCTCATATTTTTAGAATATTTTCATATTCTTCATATTTTTAGAATATTTTCATATTCTTCATATTTTTTGAATATTTTCATATTCTTCATATTTTGGGAATATTTTCATATGCTTCATATTTTTAGAATATTTTCATATTCTTCATATTTTTGGAACATTTTCATATTCTTCATATTTTTCACATATTTTCATATTCTTCATATTTTTCATACATTTTCATATTCTTCATATTTTTGGAACATTTTCATATTCTTCATATTTTTCACACTTTTTCATATTCTTGATATTTTTCACATGTTTTCATATTCTTCATATTTTTCACACATTTTCATAGTCTTCATATTTTCAGTTTTCAGTTTCAGTTTTCATTTATCCCTTCATTGATATCTTGGGTAGGTTGTGACTATAACTTGAGAGTTTTAATGTCTCTGAATTTTGAAAACATCAGTCAAATTGCCTATTACCATCCACTGCTAATTGTGGGATGTTTGGGTGATCTGGTTTTACTCTGAAAAACAGCACTGCCACATCTAGCAAGTAAATATGTAAGATATACAACTAAGTTTGCATTTCAGATAAACAAGGAAATTCTAGAAACATACTTATTCTAAAATATTACTTATTGTCTATTTGAACTTCAATGCTAACTAGCTGTCCTGTATTTTATGTTAACACTATTGGGACATTTTTAGGGATATTCTTTTTATCCTTAACATTCTGAAATTTCACAGTATTTCTGGTTGTGAGTCTTTAAAAGAAAAAAAGTCTTTATATTAGTGCTTGAGCCCCAAGAAAGAGGGTATGATTATTATTGACATAATAATGTTTAAATAATGAGTCATTATTGCTTCCAGGCTCTGGCTGTCTATCAGCTTGAGTCTGGGGAACAGGAACAAGAAAAAAAAATGTAAAAAGTTTCATCAGTCTTAGGATTTGAAAATCTTTAGAGTAATTATCAGAGTGGAAGCATGAGATGACTATAACCTATTTCATACAGAGCCTGGTTATTTAGTAGAGTTGTCTGGTTTCAAACCTTGCCACCAAATTGGCATTTCATACAAGTATCAGTGAGCAACCAACATTCAGGCTGAAGAGTTTTATAAGAGTGACTATTCTGGACACATCCCAGATTTACCATGTAATTAATTGCTCCACAGTGAGCACAGCATAGATGTTTCCAAAGGAGAAAATTATTTGCTTGTGAGATGCATATTTCCTGTGGTTATCTCTGAGTGAACTAGCCAAAAAGTAAGTGAAGAGGTGAGAGACAAGAAGTAATCACTTTGCAAAGTAGTGGTAAAATCAACCAAGGTAAAACTGGTTTAAAGAAATTCGGAGAACTATAGAGTTGAAAGAGAAATTTTTAAAACTGACTTTAGAGTCAGTTATCTAGGTCAGCCCACCTTTTATAGGTGACACTACCCAGGCTAACAGAGTGGAAGAGACTTGCCCAGAGTCACCGAACCAGACTAGACCAGTTCCCGATTCCCAGTGCAGTGTTTACTCCTCTTCATTGCTGCTGTGGGTTAGGACCTATTGCACAACAGCTCTATTTAATCATCCTGACAGCAATCCTGAGAATGATAAACTTTCTCTGCAACAATCTGACTCAGCTCAGGGTAGCAGCTTCACCAAATGCCCCATTAAAATGCAGTCAACTCCAAGGGGAGGTGAAAAGAAAGGAAGGGGGTGGTGGTCCAGAGGGCTTGGAAAATTTTTCCTAACCAAAAATATTGCCCGCACCCACATACCTGTGTGCCTGAAATTAACCACTGAAGATGTCTGCTGTAAGGCAAATTATCATCTTTAACATTTTGCTTGGATCTTTGGAGAGGCTCCTTAACAAAGAAGAAGGTCTTAATGGTATATGACACCAGACAAATACATTGTGATTGAACATGGCAGAATGACTAGACAGTGGTCTGAAATGTATTAGGACCCATCAGGTACACATAGCAGCAGGTGCCTACTTTACCATCATCATTTCAAAATCAGAACAAAGCAACAGATTGCTTTGTGCTCTAATCATTTCCCTGTCATCAGATTTCACTTTTGGTGTCTGATGTCATGGTAAGGTACTTTAGTAGACCCAGTTTCCTTGATTACTTGAATAATTCACATTTTGATTCTGAATATGGGATGCTTTCAGCAGAACAAAGGCCCTTTAAATGGCAATTGCGATTTCAGCATTGAGACTCAGTTTGTCTGGACTCAAACTTCAAAATGTATTTCCCACACCTTAAGGTCATTTGCCTTCTTCTTTTTGTGGTCAAAAATTAAGCAAGATGAGGATCAAAAGATAACCATTTGCTTTTGTTAATGAAGAGGTAGTTTTAACCAGAGCTGGTGTAATGATGGTTAGGAGGCCAAGGGCAGATTGCCATGCCTTGCTAAGAAATAAATGCAGGTGGAAAGGTGGAGAAAAATTAATGCAGATAACCTTTTAAGGAGGTTGACTAGGACCAAAAAGAGAAAGTCTTTTATTGAAATATTTGGATGGATATTGATTGATTGGTTGATTTTAAAGGGCATAGGGGAGACATGAGCATTTCTATTACCTGGGGCGGGGGGGGGGGGGAGTCAGGTCCTTAGCTTCTCCACCCAAATATTGCAGAAATGTTAATATAACTGTAAACAAAGAGTCTGTCCAAGGTCATCCAGCCAACTGACCAAAGCATCAGAATTAAAATCCTGGTCCTTCAACAGCTTGTTTTCTTGGGTACATGAGGTCTCTCCATTTTGCAACTGTTTTTGATTTCAGTGGGTCATGGGAGGATGAAGGTGGTCATTTCTGTATAACTGCATTTGTAAAGAGCTATAAGGTCCTCTTGGGCAGGGAAGGGATAAGGAGAATAAATACTTGATTAAGTTAACATTTTCCATTTGCCAGACACCAGGCTAAGTGCTTTACCTAAATAAGTTATTCAACCCTCACAGTAACATATGAAGCAGATTAAGTTATTATCTTTTCACAGACAAAGAAATTGTGGCTCGAAGAGATTTAGTAATTCACCTGAAATCACACCAGCAAAAGCCAAATAAAAAAAGTGGGGGTTTTAACCAGTAGATTATCCCATCTCTCATATGCTATTTCAAATCCTGAAAGATGATGCTGTGAAAGTGCTGCACTCAACATGCCAGCAAATTTGGAACATTCAACAGTGGCCACAGGACTGGAAAAGGTCAATTTTCATTCCAATCCCAAAGAAAGGCAATGCCAAAGAATGCTCAAACTACTGCACAATTAGTGATATTTTTAAATGTCACAATTCATTTTTTCTAGATACAGTCACATTTTTGTCCTGTTTTATTTCCAGAAAATGCTGTGAGACAACTGAGAAGGTCAACTCCATTTGAGAACAGGGACAATGAAACATATTCTCTCTCTCTCCCCTGCTCCCACTTCTCTCTCATACACACACATACACACACCACTAGGGAGGAAAGCCCATCAGAATGGAAATAATAGAGCCTAGATAGCTCGGTGGCCGAATTGCCACAGAGCTGCCAGGACCCTTAAGAGAAGAGATTCAGTCCTCTGCTGTTTTTAGCCAGCAGCACCTGGTGTCCAGGGTAAAGGAAATAAACCCATTCCATCAAAATGCCAGAATGTATGCCCGCAAGCAGGTTTGTCGGAAGACCAGGTGAGAGGACTCATAAATAATAACTAGGAAAACTATTTCCAAGTGGAACAAACTCTTAAAATAATAAACGCAGCAGATCTTGACCACTACTAGAATTCTTTCCTCTCCCCAGTGAACTACAATGAGTCTCTTGGCATCACAGGGCTCTGTGCTGAGATGAGAATTTGCAATTAGCTTTAAGAATAAAAGAGTAAGTACAAATTGGCCCCATATAGCCTTGATTCATAACATACCACTTAAAAGACAGTATCCATCAGTTACAAAAAAGAGTCTCTGTGCGAAGGTCAGCCTAGGTATGGTTTGTTTGTCATTTTTGTGCAAGAGCTATGTCTTACTCATTGTTGCATCCCCAGCACCCAGCATAATGTCTGGCACATTGTTAGTACCCAATAAGTTTTGTTTAGTGATTAGTGAATATTAGCCAGGATATAATGATGCCATGTCTGCCACTTTGCTCCAGTTCTCTAAAATCAAGGAATATATTTAGGATTATGTTAATCAAATATACTTAGTTGGATGAAGGTAACACTGGATTGACATCAAACAGCTCTAGCCTGAATTTCCTAGGGAATTGCCTCAACTTTTAACTTACATGGTTTGTAGCATTCTGATTTAATGGAAGCAATTCCATCATTAATGGGTGAGTTTCTAGATCAGCTTGTAAAATTCAGTCAGTTAGTTCAGTCATTCAGTCATGTCCAGCTCTTTGCAGCACCATGGACTGCAGCACGCCAGGCCTCCCAGTCCATCACCAACTCCCAGAGCTTGCTCAAACTCATGCCCATAGAGTCGGTGATGCCATCCAACCATCTCATTCTCTGTCATCCCCTTCTCCTCTTGCCTTCAATTTTTCCCAGCAGCAGGGTCTTTTCAAATAAGTCAGTTCTTTGCATCAGGTGACCAAAGAATTGGAGTTTCAGCTTCAACATCACTCCTTCCAATGAATATTCAGGACTGATTTCCTTCAGGATGGACTGGTTGGATCTCCTTGCAGTCCAAGGGACTCTCAAGGGTCTTCTCCAACACCACAGTTCAAAAGCATCAATTCTTTGGCACTCAGCTTTCTTTATGATCCAACTCTCACATCCATACATGACTACTGGAAAAACCATAGCTTTGACTAAATGGACCTTTGTTGGTAAAGTAAGTCTCTGCTTTTTAATATATTGTCTAGGTTGGTCATAACTTCCCTCCCATGGAGTAAGCGTCTTTTAATTGCATGGCTGCAGTCACCATCCGCAGTGATTTTGGATTCCCCAAAAATAAAGTCTCTCACTGTTTCTATTGTTTCCCCATCTACTTACTATGAAGTAATGGGACTGGATGCCATGATCTTAGTTTTTTTAATGTTGAGTTTTAAGCCTGCTTTTTTACTCTTCTCTTTCACTTTCATCAGGAGGCTCTTTAGTTTCTCTTCGCTTTCTGCCATAAGGGTGGTGCCATCTGCATATTTTAGGTTATTGATATTTCTTCCAGCAATCCTGATTCCAGCTTGTGCTTCATCCAGCCCAGCATTTCACATGATGTACTCTGCACATAAGCTAAACAAGCAGGTGACAATATACAGCTTTGATGTACTCCTTGTAAAATTATTTTATCAGAATATAGAAAACTAATGGCATTCAATTATATTACAGACCTGTTTTCCCATTGTAATCATTCTTACTTGGCAATATTTATTTGAAGTTCCAGTCTAAGATGGCAGAAAGAGACTACCTGCTGTTCAGATTCAGGAATTCCTTCTTAACTCTCCACTCTTTCTTACCTTCCATTACCTGTATTCACCTACCCACCTTCATCCAAATTAAGCCTACTTCTCCTCCTGTTTTCTGAATCTCAGTGAGTAGCACTTGTCATCTACCATTGACTCAAGTCTGACACTTTGGAGTCATTCTCCCTTAGTGTGCCCCCTCACTCGCATTACATAGATCCACATCCACACAGACATGTCTAGTGGGCTACCAGGTACTGATGATTCTATCCCAGCCACTGCTTTAGTTCAGGACATTATCTTTCTCAACTATTTCATATGGTTTCTGGGTTCCAGAGAGAAGAAATCTGTAAATATGGCAAGTCTTCTTGCCATTTCCATGCATAGAAAATTTACCTGAATTCATAAGTTAGTACATATACTCAGGTGAAGACAACACTGAGGTAATAAATAAGGTTTTAGTAGTGGATAAACTCTCCAAAGAAGGACACAATCCCTCATCAGGACCTTGGAGAGAACCAGCAAAGGTAGCTGATAAATAGAACTAGGCAAGTTTTGTCGAAACCAGGATTACAAACGGGCAAATACTGGAAAGAAGTCAGCTTAGACTTTCCAGCCACAGGTTGACTTTCTGATCCTTAAATGCTTCAAGTCCAGTCCTGTGACAGGCTTTTGCACCAGATGTTTCCCTTGATTGAAGCCCTCTTCCCCCATATCTTTGCATTGCTGTCACCTTCTCACCATTCAGGTCTCAATCCAAATGACTGTGCAGTACAGCCTTTCCTCAATCACTCCTATCCCATTTCCCCATTTTACTTTCTTCATAACAATTATCACTGCTTGAAACTGTGTTATTTATTCATTTGTTTACATGACTATTGTCTCCCTAGGCTTCACAGAGAGTAAGCTTTGTGGGTGAATAGACCATGTCTATGTGATTAACTGTCATATATCTTTAGTGTTTAAATCATATCTGACACCTAGGAGGCAGTCTATAAATATTTGACAAATGAGAAAATGAAATAAGACAGGCAATTAGATTTGAAGTTTAGGAGACTAGTGAGGACCTTGAACTGAGAAGTTGGAGCTAATATCAGACACTAATTATTGAGTTTGGAGAAATAGGATTCAAGATGCCATGTATAGATTTGCGTTCGCATGACCCATGTAGGGCCAAACATCAAACACACCCATTGGGTAGCATGCATACCAATACTACATTTTAATTTCTAGAATAATTACTATAGTTTGAATAAAAGCAAGATAGCCCTTATTTTGATCTCTGCAAAAGGAACAACACTTTTCCCTGCATTTTCTCTAGAAAGGGATTTTTATTCTCTCAGTGGCATTAAGTGGGAACTGACCAAGCAAATCAGTGGGTGGGTTGTTTGACCACTCCAGAGGTCAGTGAGTTAGGACTATTTCCCTTGAGCTCTCACTTCCAGAATTCTTAGAAACGAGAGAGTCCTGTGGCTTGGAAGCTTGGATCTTGCAATTTGTCTCTGCAAATGGAGAAGGCACGCAAAGGGTGCTAGGGCAAACTATATGTCCAGGATTTTAATTAGGTACACATGTTTCATTTGGCCAATGCAGAGGTTTTAAATGTTTTTGATTAGTCACCAACATTATAAAAATCAGGAGATTTCATATAAAGAAATATTTCCAACCTCTCTTAGAAATACAGAAGTTCTAGAAGTACTAGCCCTTGATTTCCCACATGACAAAAATCACCTGACATGGAGTGGCAGCTGCCCCTTCAAACAGGACTTGTAGTCTCAACACTGCCTCTGTCTCCAGGTCTCCACCTACTTCACTCAATTACCATAACTATGTGGCCTTTGAAGATGTTTGAGTCTGAGTTCCTCCACTATGAAATACAAGAATTAGATGATTCTAAGAATTGGAGACATGGGAATAATTATGAAGGTAAACTATCTATAAGGAATCACAGTGTGCATTTCCCCCAAAAAGCAACTAATTTTTGGTATATTGCTATGGGTATGAAACTTGTATGTATTATAAGATATTTATGAGGATATTGACACCATTCACACAGTGGCTCCCTAAAAGAAGATCTAAGGAAATTGTGTTTATGTGTGTATGTGTTCACACATACACACAGATATGCACAGAGTAGATACTCAGTAAATATTTCTTGAATAAAGTAATGAGAAGCTCAAAAGCATTCATCAAAACCCTAAGCAATAATAAATATTATGAACTGCTGCTGTACACCTCACAGCTTATGAACTCACTCTACTTCTCTTTTTTCTCTTATTTTCCCCCTGTTGTAGTCCAAGACTGAGAATCTAATTGAGATATAACGAAAATTTATTAATTAATTGTAAATAGAACGGGTTGATCAAGTATCAGTTAGCCTACCTGCATTAGTTTGATGTGGTCTGAGAGTGAATTCATTACTATAGTGAAACCAGAACTTCTTAGTTTGGAGATATGGATTCTGGCCCTGATTCTGCCACTAACTGTAGTTCTTTGAATAAGTCACTTGGCTCTCTGGCCAAAGTTTGATCATCCATAAAATTATATGGTCTTCAGGGCTTCTCTCTGCTTTATGATCTCTCTTTATGTGAAAAACAAAGACACATCAGAGGTAAGAGCTAGAAACTCAGAGCCAGCAATGTCTAGCAAGGAAAGACCAAGAAGAGATTTTTCCCCCAATAATTAAGGCAAGGAAGTCTCCAAACGCATGGGCAACAATCCATGGAGGGACAAGAGTGGAATGTGAACTCATTAGCAGAATGTTGAGTAAAACTCAGGGAGGAAAAGAGAGTAATAGAGAGGGAGTCCAACTGTAGACTAAGAGAATTCTAAAGAAAAAAAATTGAAAAACTGCTGCTAATTAGGTCATTTAGAAACTGAACAACTGAATGTAATTCTTGCTGAAGCAATAAGGAAACAACCATGGGATGCACGATAATAACAAGAATACATGCTAATAGACAAAACTAGGATCCCCCAAGTAACTTAACAAGTCCCATGCAAGCTAGTAGATATCAGGTGGAAAACAGCACTTGAATTCCACATAGATTTTTAAAATGTACTGAGGAAACATGTAGCAAAGGATCAGATAATATTTGCTGAATCAAATTCTGTTATTAAAAACTCTGGTATGCTTCACTATTTAAAAACTTTAATGTGGAGTCTGCTGGGAGCCCAGCTTTCCATCCTCCCCACCCACTCCACCCACACGGCTGAGGTCACACCGGCCCAGCCTCTTTTGCAACTTTCCCAAGTTTGTGCATAAAGAGAGAGGAGGAAAACTCAGAAGGAAGTGACTTGGCCTCAACAAGTTTGCTCCCAAAGCCTTTTTCCTCTGATCTAGCTGAGACTGCTGTTCTAAGAGGAGCCCCCCAGACTCAGAGAAAACCCCCCACCTGCCATCGGAGGCTGAAAAGGCTCTGGAAGCTTTTCCTGGCTCTTGTCTGTTCCAGCAACACCAGAGATTCTGAAGCCCCTCCATGAATCCTCGGAAGAAGGTGGACCTCAAGCTCATCATCATTGGAGCCCTGGGTGTTGGAAAGACCTCCCTCCTCCACCGATATGTGCATAAGACGTTTTACGAAGACTATCAGACCACACTGGGGGCCAGCATCCTCTCCAAGATTATCATACTGGATGACACAACCTTGAAGCTACAGATCTGGGACACAGGCGGCCAGGAGCGATTCCGCTCCATGGTGTCTACATTCTACAAAGGCTCTGATGGCTGTGTCCTGGCTTTTGATGTCACTGGCCTGGAGTCCTTTGAAGCCCTGGAAACCTGGAGGGGTGATGTTCTGGCCAAAACCATTCCAATGCAGCAGTCCTACCCCATGGTGGTGCTCGGGAACAAGATCGATCTGGCAGACCGGCAGGTTCCGCAAGAGGTAGCCCAAGGCTGGTGTAAAGAGAAGGATATTCCCTATTTTGAAGTCAATGCCAAGAATGACATCAACGTGGTACAAGCCTTCGAGATGCTGGCCAGTCGGGCTCTGTCAAGGTATCGAAGCATCTTAGAGAGTTACCTCACAGACTCCATCAAGCTCTCACCGGAAGACCAGCCCAAGAGCAGATGCTGCTGACCGTCCGGACCCCAGCTCTGCGCGCCCACGGACAGAGCTCAGCCCCGCCGGCCGCCCGCGCTCAGACGGCAGCCAGGCTCCTAGGCCGGCAGCAGCCCTCGCCTCCGCGCGGGCTCCAGACCAGCCCCGCCTCGGGCTAAGTGCAGTAGTCAGGGCGGAACGGGGACGTCCCAGAGGAGTCACGGCCCCTCGCTGGCCCCGGCTTTCCTGCCCTGCGCCCTCCCCGGACACCTCCTGCTCTGGAAGGCGCATCCCTGCACGCAGGCGGCTGCGTCCGGAGGCAACGGGCGCCTTCCTCAGCGCGCCCACCGCACCCCACCCCCTTAGAGCCGCCGCACAGCTGTGGACCAGGGTCCCTGCAACCAGGGCCGGGGAGGCGGTCCCCCTCACCCCCTGGCAGCAGCTGTTCAGGCCTGGGACACCGTCTGTCTGTCCCCCCCAGAGCGCAGGGCAGAGGGAAGGCAGGAAGACCCCCGGGACCGCGCATGTCTCCTTGCTGGTGCTCAGGCTGCTGCCTCAGCTGGTTGTCTGCCACACGAGGTTGGCACGTGCCCTGCCCACATCCCGTAGCTCCTCAGGACCAGAAGCTCGGCTTCAGTCCCAGGCGCTCTTGTGGAGACACACTGGCCATTCCTTCAACAAGTCCTTTTGTGTATCTACTATGTGTGATGGCTTGAGGTCCAGGGACGCGTGTAACAAAGACCTAGCTCTCCTGGGTCCGACGTTCTGGAGAGGGAGGGAGGCAGTAAACCCAGAATTTAACCAGATGTTTTCAATTAGCAGGTAAGCTCTTGAACCAAGCAAGGTAACGGGAGAGAGAAGGACGGAGGGTGGGGTTAGGTGCTGTTTCAGATGTTTCAGACAAAGTAGCCCAGGAGGGCTTCCCTGGGGAAGTGACATTGGCCCAAAGGCTGGAGAATGAGAAAAGGGCTGCTGAACTGGAAGAAGAGCGTTCTGAGGACAAGTAGAAGCAAGGGCCAAGGCTCCAGATCAAGGACAAGCTTGTTTTGTTCCAGGGACAGTGAAAAGACACTGATTAACCTGAGAACTCAAAGCTGCTATTCCAGGGACAAGGTGGACCCCCTAACCCCGGGAACACGCCTTGCCTGCCGGCCACCAGAGGGCAGCAACGCGCCTCCCAGCAGAACAGGAAAGGGCGGCTCCATGGACGCTGGAAGGGCCGCCGTTTTCCTCTGCTGAGATGCTCAGAGCTCATTCTTTGGCTCCGGGCATTTTCAGTCCTTCGAGATTCGCCAGGCAGAAAGATCCCAATTTCTTAAGCCTACTGAGAGATGGGCAAAAACTGCAGCAGCAATGATTCAGGCAAGAAATCAGCATCGGTGATAAATACTGGGAAGCCGGGGAGTCTGTTCCTGCAGACGCTACAACCAGAATCTTCTGTTTCTTCTGGTGACGGGCAGCGTTTACAGAGCCCAACCTGAAGGGAGTAGGCGAGATGACCGACCACCCCCACCCCTCCAGGGTTTCCACGGCCACATCCGTGCCCACCACAGAAGTCTCCTGTCTACACAGAGGTACCCTTCCCTGACTGTTAGCGTAGGACTTCCAAGCATCACCTGACACTGAAGATTCGCCCAGAGGCAGAGGAAAGGGGAGGTGAGGGGTCAGCAAGAGTTTGGGGAACCCCTTCTGCCCACCCTGCTATCAAATGAGCGCTGCTTGTCCTGGGCCGCAGGAGCAGGCAGCCCAGCGCACAGCTCTGTCTGCGTCCTTCGTGGGGGCGGCACGCTGCGAGCCATGCAGGCTCTCCTGGGAGGCAGTGGGACTGTGGGCTGGATGCCACAGCTCATGCACTTCAATGGGCGTAGGGACCATTCTAAGAGTGCGCAACAGATAATAAATATTGTCTTTCTTAGTTTAAAAAAAAAAAAAAACTTTAATGTGAAAAATTAAAAATTTGAAAAATCTCAGAGTGATTATTTCTTTTTATAAAAGAATTCACTGCCGGTATATTTTAAACAGAAATCTTTCACCCTTAAAATTAAAAAAAAAATTGAAACATTTCCTTTTACAAAAATCTTTCATTAACAAAAATGAGGTAGAGCTCAGAATCAATGCTTTATTTAGTCTTACATTCACGTCACCTAATGCAGCGTCAGGCACAGATGGACAGTTCAGTAACTTTCAGTGAATGGCTTATGTGTGGTTTTCTACTGCTGCATAACAAACCACCCCAATTTAATGGCTTAAAATGACTTTACCTTTCACAGTTCCAAAGGTTGACTAGGCTCAATGGGAAGTTCTTCTGGTGGTTTCACTTGGATTCTCTCGTGTGCTTGCAGTCAGGTAACAGCTTAGCATGGGTTCATCTGGAGGCTCAACCAGGATACTGGGTTGACATGGTCTCCCTCCCTCTCCATAGTCTCAAGTTTCTTCCTCTCTATGTAGACTCTACATGTGGTCTTTGCAGCAGGGAAACCAGACCTCTTACATGGTGGTGGCTCAGGCATCCCCAAAGTACAAAATCAGAAAACTGCCATTGTCCATTGGTTAAAACAGATCACTGGGCCAGCCCAGATTCAACGAGTAGGGGAACCACAGAAGAATATGAAGAGGAGGTGTGATTCATTGGGGCATGTTCATAGACTAGCCACCCCAGTTTGCCTTCACTTTGGGCCCTTAACTTCCAAAGAGATAGGAAACAGGTTTAGAGTTATACAGCTACAAACATAGGCCATTTTAATGAAAATGGAAGAATGACTCAGAGCCAGAACCCAGAGGATAAAACCAAGAGCAGAGGGAAACCATTCCTAAAAAGCAAAACTGTACCTTAATCAAGGACTATCCTCTGCCTTGAGTTAGAGAAATTGGGATATGCACCAGGCTGGATTTTAGAATTGCTATAAATCAGGAAATGCTCATGTCTCCCTTTTCTCCTCTTTTTGAACATGGGAGTCTGCTGAAGTTTTTCTGTCTCTTTCACCATTACATGAAAGAGATGGGTTGGGGGTGGGTGGATAATCTGCTCTTCTTCACTGGTCTCTGCACCTGAGAAAGTGCATATGAGAAGATGCCTTCGAGCAGTCACATCCATACCGGCACCTGATTTTGTTGACAATATCCTGGAATTTAAACTGATACCATATTTAGGATGAGATTTGCAGAGGTAAGCACATTTTTCATGTAGAAAGGCCATGAATCAGTAAGAGCCAGAGGATGGTACCCCGGTCTCCAAAGATGGCTCCCAATGAACCACATCTCTTTGAATTTACACCATGTGTAGACCCCTCCGTCATTGAAGCTGGGCTTTCCTGGGACTTGATTTAAATAACAGAATATGGCAGAACTGACACTATACCAGCTAGAGCCTAAGCTTTATAGACCTGGCAGCTTCCACTTTTTAGTTTTGAAAACCTTGAGTCTTCACATAAGAAGTCTGGCTTTCCTTCTGGAAAGATCACATTGACAGAAAACGTAGAGAGGCCACACGGAGAGACAGAGGAGGCCACTTAAAGTGGGAAAGAGGAGCAGCTATCCTGGCATCTCAGCCAAGCCTCCATTTAACTACAGCTGCATGACAGAACTCAAGAGTGATCAGCAGAAGAATTGCCCCGATGACCCCAGGCATCCCACAGAATTATGAAAGGTAATAAAATCATTGTTTTAAGCCACCAAGGTTTTCAGTAGCTTATTAATGCAGCTATAGATAAATAAAACAGTATCCATAAATGAATATGGACAAAGTACCCTATTTAGGGGAGTTACAGTTTCACATACTAACCATAAAGTTCTTTTCTCTATTCAAGAAATATTTACTAAGCCCCTACATCAGTTAACACATCCTTCTTATGTATAAAAGAAAGATTTAGGCTTATGGAAAAACATCTTTAATTGAAAACTGGAATGTTTAGTTGAAAAAAACTTTCATCTATCATTTGCTCCAGCATCCTCAGGCCTCAGGGGAGATAATTTCGATACATTAGCAACAGGAAACTATTGCAAACTCTTGGGGGAACAGTGACATGATGGAAATGGTATTTGGAAAGGTTCATTTGGCAGTAGAAAACAGGGTTAGTGGCAGGGTTAGTGAGGCACAATCTTAGATGCAAGTTGATCTGGATTGAAACCAGGGTAAATGGAAGAGGAAAGAACTTGATTACAGATCTTGAAATTTTGTTGAAAGAGTAAAAGAGAACATGTCCAAGATTACAGAAGCTGGGAGAATAATGGTGACAACAACAACTAAAGGAAGAATGTGGGACACTTGGAAAAAGAGTCTTGAATGGGAAGAACAGATCTGTACAGATTTGGATTTAATCATTTGGATAAGAGGAAAATTGAACAGAGCTATCTGATAGGCAGCTGGTATTTCGTTAACTTAAAAACAAAAACAAACAAGCAAAAAGACTAGGGCAGCAAACTACAGGTGAGAGAAAGGATAAGGATTCAGGAGATGATGATCTGCTTCTATGCTTACACCCTTGGATTCAACATGGCTTTGCCACACCAGCCAGTGAACCATGTGGTCTAGGCCACAATGTCTAGATCTGAGACCTGGAATTCTGCAGACCTATCCAGTCATCCTGCTTCTAATGAAGATCCTAATGCATGTGGGAGGATCCAGGAAATAGTGGAGGGCTGAGTGCTAGCAAGGAGCAGATATCAAAGACCAAATCTCTGTGGAGCAGCCAGTGGCTAAGCTAGCAAAATTTGAACACAGAGCATATCATTTTCTGATTTCTCCCTCAAATTATCTTCAAAGTGGTACAATTTCATTACTGATTGTCTTGGACGGAATGTTTGTGTCCCACCTCAAATTTATTTCTCAAAGCCCTAACCCTAAGGTATAGCATCAGGAGGTAGGGCTTTGGGGATGTGATTAAATTTAGATGATTTCATAAAGGTGGAGCCCCCATGGTGGGACTAGTGCCCTTATAAGAAGAGGAGTAGACAGCAGAGTTTCCTTTCTCTACCATGTGAGGATACAGCAACAAGACAGCCATTTGCAATCCAAGAAGAGAGCCCTTACCAAGAACCAAACTGGCCAGCATCTTCACCCTGGACTTACCAGCCTCCAGAACTGTGAGAAACAAATGTCTGTTGTTTAAGCCAGCCAGCATGTGGTATGTTTTACAGCAGCCCATGCTGACTAAAACACTTTACCCTTTAAGTAGATACTATATTCTATATGGAAGTGAATTTGGTGAGCTTCCAATAAGTTCATAATAGTTTAGCATAAATGGAAAAGAATTGACAGTCCCTTGAACTGCAAGGAGACCAACCCAGTCAATCCGAAAAGAAATCAACCCTGAATACTCACTGGAAGGACTGATGTTGAAGCTGAAGCTCCAAAACTTCAGGCACCTGATGTGCAGAGCCAACTCACTGGAAAAGACCCTGATGCTGGGAAAGACTGAGGGCAGGAGGAGAAGAGGGTGACGGAGGATGAGACTGTTGGATGGCATCATCGACTCAATGGGCATGAGTTTGAGCAAACTCCTGGAGATAGTGAAAGACAGGAAGCCTGACATGCTGCTGTCCATGGGGCCACAAAGAGTTGGACATGACTTAGCAACTGAAAAACAACAAAAGCTCCCTTTGGGATCACTTTGTGTCTCCAATACCTGTGGTACTAGATATTCTTGCATTTAAGCTGTAAAGCAAAAATAAACAATGCTTGTGAAGATGATGGAACGGAAGCTGAGTTCCTTTAGTTCTAACATTCTATGTGACCACATGCTTTCTATTTGTGTTCAAAAGTTTAGAACATGAAACATCCCACCCTGCCTTCTCCCACTGATGATTTGAAAGAATAGCAGTGATACATGTACATTACCATATGTAAAATAGATGACCAGCGCAAATTCAATGCATGAAGCAGGGAATCCAAAGCCTGCTCTGGGACAACCAGAGAGAGAGGGTGGGGAGGAAGGTGGGAAGGGCGTTCAGGATGGGGGAGGGGGAAACATGAATACCTGTGGCTGATTCATGTTGATGCATGGCAAAAACCATCACAATATTGTAAAGTAGTTATTCCCCAATTAAAGTGAGTTACTCAATTTAAGTAAATAAATAAATAAAACACTGAAACAGAGTGACCAGGGTGATTATTTGAAAACATGCTCAAATGAAACTGAAATCCAAATACCTCTGTAATGTACTCCTCAAGTGTGCAGTTGGGCCCTTGTGTGTTAAGGGCCCATTCTAGTTACATAATACAACTAAATCTCAATAGTATTGCAGTAACTGTTTAGGTCTTCAGTTCAGTTCAGTCGCTCAGTCATGTCCAACTCTTTGCGACCCCATGGACTGCAGCACACGAGGCTGTCCATCACCAACTCCCAGAGTTTCCTCAAACTCATCTCCATTGAGTTGATGATGTCATCCAACCAGTTTATCCTCTGTCATCCCCCTCTCCTCCTGCCTTCAATCTTTCCTAGCATCAAGGTCTTTTCAAATGAATCAGTTCTTCACATTAGGTGGCCAAAGTATTGGAGTTTCAGCTTCAACATCAGTCCTTCCAATGAATAGTCAGGACTGATCTCCTTTAGGATGGACTGTTTGGATCTCCTTGCAGTCCAAGGGACTCTCAAGAGTCTTCTCCAACACCACAGTTCAAAAGCATCAATTCCTCCGTGCTCAGCTTTCTTTATAGTCCAACTCTCACATCCATTCATGACTACTGGGAAAACCATAGCTTTGACTAGATGGACCTTTGTTGGCAAAGTGTCGTCTCTATTTTTTAATATGCTGTCTAGGTCGATCATAACTTTCCTCCCAAGGAGTAAGTGTCTTTTAATTTCATGGCTACAGTAACCATCTGCAGTGATTTTGGAACCCCAAAAAATTAAGTCTGCCACTGTTTCCACTATTTCCCCATCTATTTGCCATGAAGTAATGGGACCAGAAGCCATGATCTTAGCTTTCTGAATGTTGAGCTTTAAGCCAACTTTTTCACTCTCCTCTTTTACTTTCATCAAGAGGCTCTTTAGTTCCCCTTCACTTTCTGTCATAAGGGTGGCGTCATCTGCATATCTGAGGTTATTGATATTTCTCCCGGCAATCTTGATTCCAGCTTGTGCTTCCTCCAGCCCAGCGTTTCTCATGACGTACTCTGTATATAAGTTAAATAAGCAGGGTGACAATATACAGCCTTGATGTACTCCTTTTCCTATTTGGAACCAGTCTGTTGTTCCATGTCCAGTTCTAACCGTTGCTTCCTGATCTGCATACAGATTTCTCAAGAGGCAGTTCAGGTGGCCTGGTATTCCCATCTCTTTCAGAATTTTCCACAGTTAGATAACAGTTTTTCTTTTAGGAAGGAATATTTTATTATTATTTACTGGCATATGACAATAATAAAAAAAATACCAACTCACAGATGGTTTTATAATTTAAAAAATTTCCTTGCAAAAAATGTACCCACTCATTTCCTGCACCCAGGGAAAACCATTCATATCCTTCTTCCTTGGTATGCCAGATAGGGCCTGATTCTCAAAAACAGCACAACAATATGGCATTAAACAGCCTCAATTCCTAGTATGAATGGACACAGACCAGAATGAAAAGACAGATTGGCATGAGGTCACTTCTACATGATTGTACAATCCACACAGGACTATTTAACTATAAAAGAAATCAAGTAACTTGCCTAATTACCTAGTTAATGAATTGCTAAATGAGACAGATTTCTGTATCTCACCAATATGTACCTTCTCTCTTTCCTTGGCACTCTACTGGATCATGTTCCCAGTCCCTTTACATCTAGGTGGAACCATGTGACTAGTTCTAGCAATGGAATGAGTTAACTTCTGGCATTTACAGGCCCTTAAACCCACCAGATTCTCCATGTTCTTTTTCTTTTCTCGTCTCCTGGTTGGTTGCAGAAGATCCAGTGGAGGACCCAGAGAACACACTAGGTGGAAGGAGCCTTGGCCCCTGAATCTCTACATGAATATACATGAGTGGGATCATGCACAAGTTAGCCAGCTGGAGGACAAGATACCATCCCAACTGAGCCCTCTTAGACCTGGCAGCCAGCCAGCTCTGCAGATCATCACAGATGTGAGTGAAGAGTGTTAGTTGTTCAACCATGTCCAACTCTTTGCAATCCCATGGACTGTAGCCCACCAGGCTCCTCTGTCCATGGAGTTCTCTAGGCATGAATACTGGAGTGGGTTGCCACTTCCTTCTCCAGGGGATCTTCCTGACCCCGGGATCAAACCTGATCTCCTGCATTGCAGGCAGATTCTTTGCCATCTGAGCCACCAGGGAAATACCATCGCATATGTATAGGGCACCAAATATATAAATATATAGATAAGCAGTGACATAGGAGAGAAATACACCTTTCTGGTGTGAAGCCACTGAGATTTTGATGTTTTTACACCATTGAGATTTTATAGCTGTTACTTCCACACTGACATAATGCCATGATTTGAATCAATGCCAGTTTGACTCCAAAGCCTGTGCTCCCGAACAGCACAGAGCATGACTGGTAACAGCCCACCTGCTAGCTCAGTTCACCCACATTACACTTGGTGCAGTAGAAAATGTCCCTAAAATCCCAGCCATGTGATCCCACCAGTGGCACTGGGCTCTAGGAGAACACTTAGGGAAATATCTGTGTCAGTTAACTTTTGCTACATAACAAAACAGTTCAAAACCAGGTGGCCTACAACAACAACAAAAAGAAAAAAGGAAAAAAAAAAGACATTACTTTGGCTTACAATTTGAGAAGTTGCAGTGTAGGCCTCTTGTGCCTGAGTGGTTCTTGCAGCTTGGGACCAGACTCTGCTAATATCAGCTGGGCACTCATACATCTATGATCAGCTGTAGAGTTGACTGGCAACTGGCTAGTCTATGATGGCTCGAGTGGGATGGCTTATCTCTGATCATGTGGTATCTCCTCCAGGAAGCAAGCTTGTGCTTGATCATTTGGTGGCAGCAGCAGTGGTTGCAAGACCAGCAAGAGGACCAGCCCCAATATAGAGGCACTTTTCAGGCTGCTCCCTTGGCCAAATCAAGACAAGTGACTGTGCCAAAAGTCAGTGCACGGGGGCATTATGAAAGAAATGGATACAGGTGGTGGGAAAAAATTCAGACATTACTACAATCAACCAACCCCAATATCCAAGGTTCACTGGGTGGAGACCAGAGCACAGAACAAGTGTGTCCTAGATGTTCAGTTCAGTTCAGTTCAGTCGCTCAGTCGTGTCCAACTCTTTGCAACCCCATGAATCACAGCATGCCAGGCCTCCCTGTCCATCACCAATTCCCGGAGTTTACTCAAACTCATGTCCATTGAGTTGGTGATGCCATCCATCCATCTCATCCTCTGTTGTCCCCTTCTCCTCCTGCCCCCAATCCCTCCCAGCATCAGGGTCTTTTCCAATGAGTCAACTCTTCGCATCAGGTGGCCAAAGTATTGGAGTTTCAGCTTCAGCATCAGTCCTTCCAATGAACACCCAGCCCTGATCTCCTTTATGATGGACTGGTTGGCTGTCCTTGCAGTCCAAGGGACTCTCAAGAGTCTTCTCCAACACCACAGTTCAAAAGCATCAATTTTTCGGCACTCAGCTTTCTTCACAGTCCAATTCTCACATCCATACATGACCACTGGAAAAACCATAGATATTAAAGCTCCTCAAGTAATTTCTTCCAGCTTGTGACTTCCATACCTGCAGCACTCCCATGGTAATACTGATATAATCTAGGAGACAACAGCATCAGTTTGTTGCTTTTTGTGTTTTTCTGTTTTTGTTTTGTTTTGTTAGTTTATTGAAAGCCATGCTTGGGAGGAAATGACTGACTGACTGCTCTTGTGGACGGTTTGGCAGAACCCTGGAGGCAGAGAGCCTTCTCTATCTGACAGAAGGGTGGTTCCACTGGGTGTGAGGAATCTTCTTCCTGCAAAAAAATAATGAGTCATGATAAGAATAGAGTGCCAGACCTCCTTTGTACTCCTCATGTGGAAAGGAGAATGTGACCAAATCCCTGGTGAATACAGCCCTTTTCCTAAGAGGGAAGAGATAAAAGGCTGTCAGGGAGAAGAGAACTGCTATTGAAGCTACTGCCTGGTCTACTCTCTCCTAGAAGTTTCCTTTCTGTCTTCATTTCTGTGTTCAAGATTTTCTCTTTGTGGCTTGCTGTTATTTCTATAAAAATGCCTTTCACTTGGCAACATCTTAGCCAAGAAAAGCAAAATATCTACCATGAAAAAACACGGCATGTTGAACTTGGTGCTCCTTTAGACTTGAGACGGTATTCTCAGGGAAACTCTGGAGTTGCCTAAAGGAAGTAAGCCCCTTGTTGTGTATTATGGGTAATGCGGAATGGCTCTGGAGACATTGCAGGGGAATCGGACCTCATCTCGAGTTGATTTGGAGTACACCGAGTGCTTTCGTGTTGCATCTCGTGTTGCATCTCTAGACTTGTGACAGTCTTCTTGAGGACTATGTGGAATTTCTTCTAGGAAGTCAAGGCTCCTTTCGTGTTTGATGGGAAACACAGATGTGGTCTGCATGCAATGCAGTGGAATCGGGCCTCATCTTGAGTTGATTTAGGGTACACGGAGCTCTTTCGTGTTGCTGTGGGGACCTCAGGGTCCCACTAGACTTGTGACAGTGTTCTTGGGAACTTTCTGGAGGTCCATCAAGGAAGTTAAGGCTCCTTTCATGTTTGATGAAGAACATGGACTTGCTCTGCATGCAGCATTGCAATCGGGCTTCATCTCGCGGCCATGGGGAAGTCTCATGGTTTTTCTTGAGTTGCAGCGGGAATCTGGGGTATGTTCTCATGTTACGGCGGGGATGGCCCTCAAAACTCGTGTTGGTTCAGCGACTTCAGGACTTCTGTCTAGTTGCCAGCGATACCTTGGGATTCTCCTCGAGGCTTGGCAGGGCAATAGGGACACCTCTCGAGGTGAGATGGGAGACCCAGCGTCCCTTCCCAGTTGCCACAGGGATATAGGGATTCCTATCAATTTTCAAGGTGAGTCAGTCGTCGTCTCCTTTTGATGTCTTGAACACCGTGCTCCTCTTGAGTTGTCAAAGGGATGTGAGGCCTCCTGGCGAGATGAGGCGGGGAACTAGGGCTTTCTCTAGGGTCTCCACAGGGGATTCAGGCATCCTTTCATCTTGGGAGATGAAAGACGAGCCTGCATTCAAGTCACTGCAGGGAAATCCGGCCTTCTTTCACGTCAGGGCATCTAGGTGTCCATTCCACTTGAGACAGCAAACTCAGGGTCCCTCTCACATACCTATAGCTGAGAGAAGACTACTCTTGAGATGCTTGTGGAACATTGGCATTCCCCTTGAGTCAATGCCAGGGAATCCACTCTGATCTCGAGATGATTTTGGCTACACGGAGCTTTTCTCCAGTTGCAGTGCTGAACTTGGTGTTCCTCTAGACTTGGGACGGTGTTCTCGGGGAATCTCTTGAGTTGCCTATAGGAAGTGAAGCCACTTGTGCTTGATGGGGAACGTGGGATTGCTCAGGAGCCAATGCAAGAGAATCAGGCCTCATCTCGAGTTGATTTGGGGTACACGGAGCTCTTTCATGTTGCTACAGTGACCTCAGGGTCTCTCTAGACTTGTGACAGTGTTCTTGGGGACTCTATGGTGTTCCATCAAGGAAGTCAAGGCTCCTTTCATGTTTTATGTGGAACCCGAAATTGCTCTGCACAAAATGCAGTGGAATCGGGCATCATCTGGCGGAGAGGGGGAAGTCTCATGGTGTTTCTAGAGTTGCGGTGGGAACCTAGGGTATATTTTTGAGTTACGACGGGGATGGCCCTTCAAAACTCGTGTTTCTTCAGCGACGTCAGGACTCCTGTCTAGTTGCAAGGGACACCTCGGGATTCTCTTCGAGGCTTGGCAGGGCAATAGGGACCACTCTCAAAGAGAGGCGGGAGACCCAGGGTCCCTTTCCTGGTGCCACAGGGATATTGGGATTAATGTCAATTTTCAAGAGGAGTCAGGCATCGTCTCCTTTTGAAGAATTGATCTCCGCGTGCCTCTTGAGGTTTCAAAAGGATGTGAGGCCTCCTGTCGTGATGAGGCGGGGAACTAGGGCTTTCTCTATGGTCTTCACAGGGTTTTCAGACATCCTTTCATTTTTTTTTTTTTTAATTTTTTATTAGTTGGAGGCTAATTACTTCACAACATTTCAGTGGGTTTTGTCATACATTGATATGAATCAGCCATAGATTTACACGTATTCCCCATCCCGATCCCCCCTCCCACCTCCCTCTCCACCCGATTCCTCTGGGTCTTCCCTGTGCACCAGGCCGGAGCACTTGTCTCATGCATCCCTCCTGGGCTGGTGATCTGTTTCGTCATAGATAATATACATGCTGTTCTTTCAAAACATCCCACCCTCACCTTCTCCCACAGAGTTCAAAAGTCTGTTCTGTATTTCTGTGTCTCTTTTTCTGTTTTGCATATAGGGTTATCGTTACCATCTTTCTAAATTCCATATATATGTGATAGTATGCTGTAATGTTCTTTATCTTTCTGGCTTACTTCACTCTGTATAAGGGGCTCCAGTTTCATCCATCTCATTAGGACTGGTTCAAATGAATTCTTTTTAACGGCTGAGTAATATTCCATGGTGTATATGTACCACAGCTTCCTTATCCATTCATCTGCTGATGGGCATCTAGGTTGCTTCCATGTCCTGGCTATTATAAACAGTGCTGTGATGAACATTGGGGTGCACGTGTCTCTTTCAGATCTGGTTTCCTCAGTGTGTATGCCCAGAAGTGGGATTGCTGGGTCATATGGCAGTTCTATTTCCAGTTTTTTAAGAAATCTCCACACTGTTTTCCATAGCGGCTGTACTAGTTTGCATTCCCACCAACAGTGTAAGAGGGTTCCCTTTTCTCCACACCCTCTCCAGCATTCATTGCTTGTAGACTTTTGGATAGCAGCCATCCTGACTGGTGTATAATGGTACCTCATTGTGGTTTTGATTTGCATTTCTCTAATAATGAGTGATGTTGAGCATCTTTTCATGTGTTTGTTAGCCATCTGTATGTCTTCTTTGGAGAAATGTCTGTTTAGTTCTTTGGCCCATTTTTTGATTGGGTCATTTATTTTTCTGGAATAGAGCTGCAGGAGTTGCTTGTATATTTTTGAGATTAATCCTTTGTCTGTTTCTTCATTTGCTATTATTTTCTCCCAATCTGAGGGCTGTCTTTTCACCTTACTTATAGTTTCCTTTGTAGTGCAAAAGCTTTTAAGTTTCATTAGGTCCCATTTGTTTAGTTTTGCTTTTATTTCCAATATTCTGGGAGGTGGGTCATAGAGGATCTTGCTGTGATTTATGTCGGAGAGTGTTTTGCCTATGTTCTCCTCTAGGAGTTTTATAGTTTCTGGTCTTACATTTAGATCTTTAATCCATTTTGAGTTTATTTTTGCGTATGGTGTTAGAAAGTGTTCTAGTTTCATTCTTTTACAAGTGGTTGACCAGTTTTCCCAGCACCACTTGTTAAAGAGGTTGTCTTTTTTCCATTGTATATCCTTGCCTCCTTTGTCAAAGATAAGGTGTCCATAGGTTCGTGGATTTATCTCTGGGCTTTCTATTCTGTTCCATTGATCTATATTTCTGTCTTTGTGCCAGTACCATACTGTCTTGATGACTGTGGCTTTGTAGCAGAGTCTGAAGTCAGGCAGGTTGATTCCCCCTGTTCCATTCTTCTCTCTCAGGATTACTTTGGCTATTCGAGGTTTTTTGTATTTCCATACAAATTGTGAAATTCTTTGGTCTAGTTCTGTGACAAATACCGTTGGTAGCTTGATAGGGATTGCATTGAATCTATAGATTGCTTTGGGTAGAATAGCCATTTTGACAATATTGATTCTTCCAATCCAGGAACACGGTATGTTTCTCCATCTGTTTGTGTCCTCTTTGATTTCTTTCATCAGTGTTTTATAGTTTTCTATGTATAGGTCTTTTGTTTCTTTAGGTAGATATACTCCTAAGTATTTTATTCTTTTTGTTGCAATGGTGAACATCCTTTCATTTTGGGAAATGAAAGACGAGCCTACATTTAAGTCACTGCAGGGAAATCCGGCCTTATTTCGAGTTAGGGCATGTCAGTGTCCATTCCACTTGAGGCAGCAGACTCAGGGTCCCTCTCACATACCTATATGTGAGAGAAGCCTCCTCTTGAGGGGCTTGTGGAAAGTTGGCATTCCTCTTGTGTCAAAGCCAGGGAAGCAGTTCTCATCTCAAGTTGATTTGAGGTACACGGAGCTCTTTCTTGTTGCTGCGGTGACCTCAGGGTCCCTCTAGACTTGTGACAGTGTTCTTGGGGACTCTCTGGAGTCCCATCAAGTAAGTCAAAGCTCCTTTCGTGTTTGATGTAGAACACGGAATTGCTCTGCACGCAATGCAGGGGATTCGGGCCTCATCTTGCGTCGAGAGGTTACAAAGATAAGGAGGTTATAAAGATTTTAATCCATGAGATTATCCCCATGTTGGATTGCCACGGAGCTTTCAGAGTGACAATGGTTCTGCCTTTGAAGGTGTTGTAACTCAGGGGGTGTCTAAAGCTCTAGGAATAAAATATCACTTACACTGTTCCTATAAACCCCAATCCTCAGGGAAGTTTGAAAAAGCTAATGACATTATCAAAAGACATCAGCATAAATTAACTCGAGACACAGGACAATTGGTTTAAAGTCCTACTCATAGCTTTAATGAGGAGGGACTGTTTCCTTTTGAATGTATTTGTGGAAAGCCTTTCTTATGCATAGACATTGTTATAGACCCTGAAGCCTTGGACTTTACTAATTATGTAACTCAGCTCTCAGCTTTTCAACAGGCATTAACAGAACTCTGGGAGTTGACTCCTGACCCAGCTTGAGTCAAGCAAGTCTCTATTTGAGCCAGGAACCGAGGTCCTCATAAAAACATTGGGGTCTGGGGGCCCATCCCTTGAGCCCCTCTCGGAAGGCCCTTACCAGGTTATTCTTTCTTCTCCCACAGCTGTCAAAGTGCCAGGAATTGATTTGTGGGTACATCACACTAGAGTTAAGAAGTGGAACCCTGACCAGAACTAAGTGACTTCATTTTATGTCTTTACTTTCTATGCTCTGGCCTTGTACTTTTCAGATGGGTGTGATAATCTATGTAAGTCTACTTATGCTGACTCCAAAAATCCTGAGTCTGCTGTTTGAACCTCAAGACAATGCTTGGGCTCACTCCTATGCAGCATTTCACAGTCAGTCTAACTTCTGTGTCTGTGGAGAGCTCCCCTCTTCATCAGTGGAAGGCTTCCCATGGTGGACATCTCCACTTCAAGGAAAGGACTTTCTCCAAGTCTGCAAATACCTTCAACAACAATCACATGTGATGCCTCTTCTTAAACTGATGACATCTAAAGAACACTAAGATGGACTGATGTAACTATGGGCATAATGTGACTTTTCATTTTGATTTTAACTTGGTTTAATGACTATTTTGCCTTACATCTGTAACTGTATAATGGGGTTTTCTAACCGCCTAAAAGCTTTTAAGTTACAAATGGTTGTCCAAGCTCTTATGAGTGCCACAGCCTCCTCCAACTATTACTTGGGGCCCCTGTATCAGAGACCCTCATTATTAGGGTTAGGAGAATATGTTGCCTTAACAATTTAGGGACCACGCCCCTAGACAGCAGGAAGTATTTATGAAATGAAAACAACGCCCCTTTCCCTTGGCAACATAATCCTCCTTAAACAAAAGGGGGGAATGAGAAAGTCAATTCCTCGGCAGATTGATAAGAAATCCAGGGGTCCCCAAGGAGAGAGGGGTCTGGAATTCTCAAGGAGGAAGAAAGGACAAACTTTTTTTGTCCCTCTACATTCCTTAGGATTATATAGCAATAATGTATCCTGTTTGAGGACAGTCTCTGGAAAAAAAAAAAAAAAACAAAACAAAACCTTTGGGCTAATCCTGTTATCTTAAGGTGTAAATTATGGGAGTAGGTCTAGCAAGGTCTTTACAACCTCCAGACATTCTTTTGATTCACTGTAATAACTAATTACCTTGGACGTGTTGCAAAAGAGCATCAAAGGGCAGACACACTGAAACCATAATCACAGGAAACTAGCCAATCTGATCATATGGACCACAGTCTTGTCTAACTCAATGAAACTAAGCCATGCTGTGTGGGGCCACCCAAGACGGAAGGGTCATGGTGGACAGGTCTGACAGAATGTGGTCCACTGGAGAAGGGAATGGTAAAACACTTCAATATTCTTGCCTCGACAACCCCATGAACAGTATGAAAAGGCAAAATGATAGGATACTGAAAGAGGAACTCCCCAGGTCAGTAGGTGCCCAATATGCTGCTGGAGTTCAGTGGAGAAATAACTCCAGAAAGAATGAAGGGATAGAGCCAAAGCAAATACAATACTCAGTTGTGGATGTGACTGGTGATAGAAGCAAGGTCCGATGCTGTAAAGAGCAATATTGCATAGGAATCTGGAATGTTAGGTCCATGAATCAAGGCAAATTGGAAGTGGTCAAACAGGAGGTGACAAGAGTGAATGTTGACATTCTAGGAACCAGTGAACTAAAATGGACTAGAATGGGTGCATTTAACTCAGATGACCATTATATCTACTACTGTGGGCCGGAATTGCTTAGAAGAAATGGATAGCCATCATGGTCAACAAAAGAGTCTGAAATGCAGTACTTGGATGCAATCTCAAAAATGACAGAATGATCTCTGTTCGTTTCCAAGGCAAACCATTCAATATCACGGTAATCCAAGCCTATACCCCAACCAGTAATGCTGCAGAAGCTGAAGTTGAACAGTTCTATGCAGACCTACAAGACCTTTTAGAACTAACATCCAAAAAAGACGTCCTTTTCATTATAGGGGACTGGGATGCAAAAGTAGGAAGTCAAGAAACACCTGGAGTAACTCAAAGGCAAATTTGGCCTTGGAGTACAGAATGAAGCAGGACAAAGCCTATTAGAGTTTTGCCAAGAGAACACACTGGTCATAGCAAATACCCTCTTCCAAAAACACAAGAGAAGAGTCTACACATGGATACCACCAGATGGTCAACACTAAAATCAAATTGATTATATTCTTTGCAACCAAAGATGGAAAAGCTCTATAGAGTCAGGAAAAACAAGACTGGGAACAGACTGTGGCTCAGATCATGAACTCCTTATTGCCAAATTCTGACTTAAATTGAAGAAAGTGGGGAAAACCACTAGACCATTCAAGTATGACCTCAATCAAATCCCTTATGAATATGCAGTGGAAGTGAGAAATAGATTTAAGGGACTCAATCCGATAGACAGACTGCCTGATGAACTATGGATGGAGGTTTGTGGCATTGTACAGGAGACAGGGATCAAGACTATCCCCATGAAATAGAAATGCAAGAAGTCAAAATGGTTGTCTGAGGAGGCCTTACAAATAGCTGTGAAAAGAAGAGAAGCAAAAAGCAAAGGAGAAAAGGAAACATATTCCTATTTGAATGCAGAGTTCCAAAGAATAGCAAGGAGAGATAAGAAAGCCATCCTCAGAGATCAGTGCAAAGAAATAGAGGAAAAGAACAGAATGGGAAAGACTAGAGATCTCTTCAAGAAAATTAGAGATACAAAGGGAACATTTCATGCAGAAATGTGTTTGATAAAGGATAGAAATGCTATGGACCTAGCAGAAGCAGAAGCTATTAAGAAGAGGTGGCAAGAATACACAGAAGAACTGTACAAAAAGATCTTCATGACCCAGATAATCACAAGGGTGTGATCACTCACCTAGAGCCAGACATCCTGGAGTGTGAAGTCAAGTGGGAATTAGAAAGCATCGCTAAGAACAAAGCTAGTGGAGGTGATGGAATTCCAGTTGAAGTATTTCAAATACTGAAAGATGATGCTGTGAAAGTGCTGCACTCATAATGCCAGCAAATTTGGAAAACTCAGCAGTGGCTACAGGACTGGAAAAGGTCAGTTTTCATTCCAATTAGAAAGAAAGGTAATCCCAAAGAATGCTCAAAATACCACACAATTATGCTTATCTCACACGCTAGTAAAGTAATGCTCAAAATTCTCCAAGCCAGGCTTCAGCAATACATGAACCGTGAACTTCCAGATGTTCAAGCTGGCTTTAGAAAAGGCAGAGGAACCAGAGATCAAATTGCCAATATCTGCTGGATCATTGAAAAAGCAAGAGAGTTCCAGAAAAAAACATCTATTTCTGCTTTATTGACTTCGCCAAAGCCTTTGACTGTGTGGATCTCACAATTAACTGTGGAAAATTCTGAAGGAGATGGGACTACCAGACCACCTGACCTGCCTCTTGAGAAACCTGTATGCAGTTCAGGAAGCAACAGTTAGAACTGGACATGGAACAACAGACTGGTTCCAAATAGGAAAAGGAGTACGTCAAGACTGTACGTTGTCACCCTGCTTATTTAATTTATATGCAGAGTACATCATGAGAAATGCTGGGCTGGAAGAAGCACAGGCTGGAATTAAGATTGCCGGGAGAAATATCAATAACCTCAGACATGCAGATGACACCACCCTTATGGCAGAAAGTGAAGAGGAACTAAAAAGCCTCTTGATGAAAGTGAAAGAGGAGAGTGAAAAAGTTGGCTTGCAGCTCAACATTCAGAAAACTAAGATCATGGCATCAGGTCCCATCACTCCATGGGAAATAGATGGAGAAACAGTGGAAGCAGTGTCAGACTTTATCTTTTTGGGCTCCAAAATCACTGCAGATGGTGATTGCAGCCATGAGATTAAAAGAAAATTACTCCTTGGAAAGAAAGTTATGACCAACCTAGATAGCATATTAAAAAGCAGAGACACTACTTTGCCAACAAAGTCCATCTGGTCAAGGCTATGGTTTTTCCAGTGGTCATGTATGGATGTGAGAATTGGACTGTGAAGAAAGTTGAGCACTGAAGAGTTTATGCTTTTGAACTGTGGTGTTGGAGAAGACTCTTGAGAGTCCCTTGCACTGCAAGGAGATCCAACCAGTCCATCCTAAAGGAGATCAGTCCTGGGTGTTCATTGGAACGACTGATTCTGAAGCTGAAACTCCAATAATTTGGCCACCTGGTGCGAAGAGCTGACTCATTGGAAAAGACCCTGATGCTGGGAGGGCTTGGGGACAGGAGGAAAAGGGGATGACAGAGGATGAGATGGCTGGAGGGCATTATAGACTCAATGTACATGAGTTTGAGTAAACTCCGGGAGTTGGTGACTGACAGGGAGGCTTGGCATGCTGCGATTCATGAGGTCCCAAAGAGTCAGACACGACTGAGCGACTGAACGGAACTGAACTGATCTGAGTAACTAATTAAAAGTAAAGTAAAGTTGCTCAGTCGTTTCCAACTTTTTGTGGCCCCATGGACTGTAGCCTACCAGGCTCCTCTGTCCATGGGATTTTCCAGGCAAATGTACTGGAGTGGGTGGCCATTTCCTTCTCCAGGAGATCTTCCTGACCCAGGGATCTAACCTGGGTCTCCAGCATTGCAGACAGATGCTTTACCATCTGAGCCATATAATTCCATTGCTAACACTTGCAAGGGGCTACTCTTTCTGCCCCCTTCTGATGCCTATGTCAGAAGCTTTCTCTATCTCCTTTATATTACACAGAAGCTCTAAGCAATCAAGCCTTGTCTCTGGCCCCGAATTGAATTCTTCTCCTCTGGAGGCCAAGAATTCCAGTGTCTTTGTGTGGTTCAGCAATACCTTTCAAGATCATCCTGGAGATTCTGGCCATGTACCCCAGGAACATGGTCAGATAGGGGGTCACCCTTGATACTGTGGGCTTTTGACCCAGGTGCAGGGTGTTGGAGTGGCGGGAATCCTGGATAATTTGCACATATGACCCCAGGTAAAAGGTCTGGGAGGTAAGGTCACCTTGGAGACTGTGAATATGTTACCCAAGGTGAAGGGTGTGGGAGATAATGTCACCCTGGAGAATGTAGACTTCTAGCACAAGGGATAAGTTCGTGACATTGGGGTCTCATGGGAGACTGGATGATTCTGCTCAGACAGTGTGTGGGGATGGGATTCACCCTGGAGACTGTAGATATGTGATCTCAGGTACAGGATTTCCGAGGGGTCACCCTGGAGCCTGTGAATATGTGATTCCAGGTGCAGGGTCTGCGAGGGAGTCACCATGGAACCTGTGTTTGTGTGACTCCAGGTGAGGTCTACAAAGTTTTGACAAACAGGAGGCTGTGGACATGTGACCCCTATTACAGGGTCTTGAAAGGGGTAACCCTCGTGGCCAGGGTCATGGGACACAAGGTTATATGTCTGGGAGGTGGGGATACCCTGAGAGTATGGAAGTGTGGCCCCAGGTACAGGTTCTGGGAGTTGGTGCCATCCTGAAAATGGTGGACATTTCACCCGAGGTATGGTTTCTGGGAGGTGGGGTCACCCTGAAGACTCTGGACATGTGACCCCAAATGGAGGGTCTGGGAGGTAGACTCACCATCGAAAAAGTGGACTTGTGACCCCAGATACAGGATCTTGAGGGTGGGGTCACCTGGAGGCTGTGGACTTGTGACACCAGGTACAGGTTATACAGGGGGCCACCCTCGAGACTTTGGACATGTGATCACAGGTGTATGGTATGGGAAGTGCGGTAACCCAGGAGATTGTGGATATATGACAGTAGGTACAGGGTCTCAGGTATGTCACCATGGAAAGTGTGGACATGTGACCCCAGGTGCAGGTTTGGGTGGGGTCACCCTGGAGACTGTGGTCGTGTGACCCAAAGTTCAGGGTAGGAAAAGGGTTTCACCCTGCAGACTGTGGATCTATGACCACAGGTACAGGATCTGATGGTAGTCACTGTGGCGATGGTGGACGTATGAAACCTGGTACAAGTTCACGGAGGGGGTCACCCTCCAAGACTGTGTACATGTGACCCTTGTTTCAGGGTCTGGGTTAAGGTCACTCTGGAAACTATTTGCCGTGTGACTTAGGTGCAGGGTTAGGGGATGCGTTCACTTTGGAGATTGTGGTCATGTGACCTCAGATGCACCATTTGGGAGGCAAATCATCTTGGAGACTGGATACGTGACCCTAGATCCAGGGTCTGAATGGGGTCTCCCAAGGTGAGATTGTGAATATGTGACTCCAGGTGCAGGGCCTGCGAGGGAGTCACCTTGGAACCTGTGTTTGTATGACTCCAGGTGGAGGGTCTGGGAAGTGACGACACTCTGGAGACTGTGAACATGTGACCCCATTACAGGGTCTTGGAGGGGGTAACCCTGGCATCCAAGATCATGGGACACCATGTTAAATGTCTGGGCGTGTGGTAACCCTGAGACTATGGAAGTGGGACCCCAGGTGCAGGTTCTGGGAGTTGGGGCCAACCTGAGTGACTGTGGATGTTTCACCCTAGGTACAGTTTCTGGGAGGTGGGGTCACCCTGGAGACTCTCGACAAGTGACCCCAAGTGCAGAGTCTGGGAGGGGGGCTCACCCTGGAAACAGTGGACTTGTGACCCTAGGTACAGGATCTTAACGGTAGGGTCATCCTGGAGTCTGTCGACTTGTGACACCAGGTACAGGTTTAGGAGGGGGGGTCACCCTGGATGCTGTGGATGTGTGATCCCAGGTGCATAGTATGGGAAGTGGGGAAGCCCAGGAGACTGTATATATGACACTAGGTACAGGGTCTGGGGGATGACACCATGGAGAATATGGACTTGTGATCCCAGGTGCAGGTTCACAAGGTTCAGGGCACAAAATGGGTCTCATCAGGCAGACTGTTGAACTGTGACCACAGGTTCAGGATCTGTTGGTGGTCACTGTGGCAATGGTGATCGTGTGAAATCTGGAACAAGTTTAGGGAAGAGGTCACCCGTGAGACAGTGGACATGTGACCTTAGGTGTAGGTACTGGTATGTGGTCACTCTGGAGACTGTGGATGTGTGAGTAAGGTGCAGGGTTAGGGGATGGGGTCACTTTGAAGATTGTGGACATATGACCCCAGATGCACTGATTGGGGAGGCAAGTCATACTGGATACTGGACATTTGACCCTAGATGCAAGGTCTGAACTGGGTCCCCCAAGACACTCGGATATCTGAACCCAGGTACAGGGCCTGGGGTGGGGGTGACCCAGGAAACTCTGTATATGTGACCTCAGGTACAGTGTCTGGGAGGTACGGGGTCACTCTGGGGACTGCAAGCATTTAATGGCAGGGAAATGGTCTGGAAGGGGTGTCACCCTGCACGATGTGGATATGTGAGCCCAGGTGCAGTGGGTGAAGTGGGGTTCACCCTGGAAACTGTTGACATGTGACTCCAGGTGCAGGGTATGGGAGGGCGAACAACATCCTGGAGATTGTGGATGTGTGTAAAGAAGCACAGGGTCTGGTACGGGAGGGTTACCCTGGAATCTGTGGCCAAGTCACCAACGGTATAGGGTATGAGAGGTGGGGTCACACCGGATACTGAGAACATGTGACCCAAGTTACAGAGACCAGGAAGGGGGTCACCACGGAGCCTGTGAATCTGTTAGCACATGTGCAGAGTCTGGGAAATGACATCACACAAAAGTCTGGGGACATGGGATGCCAGGTGAACGGTCTGGGAGGGAGTCACCCTGGAGTCAGTTGATGTGTGACCCCGGGTACAGGCACTTGTGGGTGGGGAAAGCCTCGAGACTGTGGACATGTGATCCCAGTTACTAGCCCTTGAATGTGGGTAAATCCAGGAGACTCTGGACATGTGACCCCAGGTACAGGGTGGGGAAGTTGGGGTCACCCTGGAGACTGTGCCAATGTGATCCCGTGTACAGAGTCTGAGGAGGCATGTCTTCCTGGCCACCATGTACATGTAACCCCAGGTACAGGGTTAGAGATATGGGGTCACCCTGGAGACTGGGGCAATATGACCAGAATTACAATATTCTGTGAGGTGTAGTCACCCTGGAGACTGCGGAGGTATGAGACCTGGTGCATGATCTGGGAGGCGTTGCCATCCAGGAAACAATGGATGTGTGACCCTAGGTTCACGGGCTTGGAATTGGTGTCACCCTAGAACCAGCGGGTGTTTGAACCCAGTACAATTGTTTGACAGGTGGTGTTACCCTGGGTGCTGTGGACATATGAACCCAGGTGCAAGTTCTGGTGAGTGGGGTCACCCTGAGACTATCTACGTGTGACCCTAGGTACAGGGTTTGGGAGTTGGTGAATGTGCCCATGTGACACCATGTACAGTGTCTAGGAGGGTGTTCACCCTAGAGACTGTGGGTATGTGTCCCAAGGTAGAGTGTCTGGAATGTGGGGTCATGCTAGAATCTGTGGACATGTGACGCTGGGTGCTGGGGTCAATAGTCCAGCATCTGGAAGACTGTGGTTATGTGAGCCCTGGTACAGTGATTTAGATCTGTGAGACTGTGGATATGTGGCTCCAAGTGCAGGGTCTATGAGGGAGTCAACTTGGAACCTCTGTTTGTGTCCCTGCAGGTGAAGGTTCTGGGAAGTGATGACACACAGGAGACTGTGGACATGTAAACCACATTACAGGGTCTTGGAGGGTGTAACCCTGTGGACCAGGGGCACGGAACAGGCTCAATGTCTATGGAAGAGTGACTCCAGGTACAGTTTCAGGGAGTTGGGACCATCCTGAAAACTGTGGATGTTTATCCCCAGGTAAAGTTTCTGGGAGGTGGGATCACACTGGAGACAGGAATGTGACCCCAGGGATGGGATCTTGAGGGTGGGGCCATCCTGGTGGCTGTGGACTTGTGACACAAGGTACAGGAATGGGATCAGGGTCACCTTGCAGACTGTGAGCGTGTGATCCCAGGTGCATGATATGGGAAGTGGGGTAACCCGGGAAACTGTGGATATATGACACTACGTACAGGGTCTGGGCGGATATATGACACTAGGTACTGGAGTGGGCAACCCACTCCAGTACTCTTGCCTGGAAAATCCCATGGATGGAGGAGCCTGGTAGGCTGCAGTCTATGGGGTCGCTAAGAGTCGGACACGACTGAGTGACTTCAATTTCACTTTTCACTCTCATGCTTTGGAGAAGGAAATGGCAACCCACTCCAGTGTTCTTGCCTGGAGAATCCAAGGGATGGGTGAGCCTGGTGGGCTGCCATCTATGGGGTCACAGAGTTGGACACGACTGGCATGACTTAGCAGCAGCAGCAGCAGCACAGGGCCTGGGGGATGTCACCATGGAAAGTATGGACATGTGACCCCAGGTGCAGGTTTGGCAGGGATGACCCTGGAGACTGGCTAGGTGAACCAAGGTTTAGGGTACAAAATGGTCTCACCCTGCAGACTGTGGACCCTGACCACAGGTACAGGATCTGGTGTTGGTCACTGTGGAGATGGTGCATGTGTGAAACCTGATAGAAATTCAAGGAGGGGGTCAATATGGAGAAGGTGGTGGTGTGACCCTATGTGCAGGGTCTGGAGTGAGGTCATTCTGGAGACTGTGTCTGTGTGACTAAGGTGCAGGGTTAGGGAATGGGGTCACTTTACAGAATGTGGACATGTGACTCCACATGCACTGTTTGGGTCATCCTGGAAACTGTGGACAAGTCACCAAAGTACAGGTTATGAGAGGTGGTGTCACACTGGAGACTGAGGACATGGGATCCAAATTACAGGATCTGGGAAGGGGATCACCATGGAGACTGTGGATCTGTGGCCACAGGTATAGAGTCTGGGAAGTGATATCACACAGGAGACTGTGGACATAGGATGCCAGGTGAAGGGTCTGGGAGGAAGTCACCCTGGAGACTGTGGACATGTGACCCCAGGTAAAGGTTCTTGAGGGTGGGGAAAGCCTGGTGACTATGACCTGTGACCCCAGGTACAGGGTTGGGAATTTAGCGTCGCCCTGGAGACTGTGCCAATGCGACCCCAGGTACAGGGTCTGGGGAGAGGTGTCATCCTGGCCACCGTTGATATGTAACCCCAAGTAAAGTGTCTGAGATACGGGATCACCCTGGAGACTGAGGCCATGTGACCGGAGGTACAATAGTCAGTGAGGTGGGTTCGCCTTGGAGACTGTGGACGTGTAACCCCAGCTGCAGTGTCTGGGAGGGGTGTCAACCTGGAGACTGAGGACGTGTGAGACCAGGTGCATGATCTGGGAGGGGTTGCGACCCAGAAGACTATGGATCTGTGTCCCCAATATCAGACTTTGGTGTGGATGTTATCATGGAGACTGTGGATGTTTGACACCAGGTGAAGGGACAGGGAAGGGCATCACCCTCGAGACCCTGGAGGTAGGATCCCAGATTCAGAGTCTGGGAAGGGAGTTCTTCAGGAGTCTGTGGAAATGTTATGTCAGAAAAAGGGCCTGCAGTGGTTACCCTGGTGACTATGTACATGTGACACATAATACAAATACTGAGATTGGGGGTCATCCTGGAGACTGGAGAAATGTAACCACAGGTGCAGATTCTGAGGACGGGGTCACCTTGGAGACTGTTGACATGTGACATCAGGTGCTTCATCTTGGAGGTAGATCATTCTGGAGATTCTGGACATGTGACCCCAGGAACAGGGTCTGAGACAGGGTCACCCTTGAAATTGTGGGCTTTTGACCCAGGTACAGCATGTTGGAAGGGTGGTAACCCTGGAGAATGTGCACATTTGACACCATGTACAGGCTCTGGGAGGTGAGTTCACCCTGTTGACTATGGCTATGTGACCCAAGGTGTGACTCTGGAGACTAAGGATATGTGACCCAAGGTGTGACTCTGGATACTATGGATATTTCTCACCCAAACCAGGTCTGGGGATGGGCATCACACTGGAGGCTGTAGATATGTGACCCCAGGTGCAGGGTCTGCAAGAGGTACACCCTGGAGCCTGTGGATATGTGACCCTGGGTGCAGGATCTGGGTGCTTGGGTCACCCTGGAGACTGTGGTCATGTGAGCCCCAGTGTGGGGTTTTGGATGAGTCACCCTGGAGACTGTGAATAAGTGACTCCAGGTGCAGGGTCTGCAAGGGAGTAACCTGGAAACTGTGATTGTGACTCCAGATGAAGGGTCTTGGAAGTGACGACACACAGCAGACTGTGGACATGTGATCCCCATTACAGGGTCATGGAGAGGGTAACCCTGGCTAACAGGGACATGGGAAACCGGATTCAATGTGTGGGAGGTGGGGTAACCCTTAGACTATGGAAGTGTGACCCCAGGTACAGGTTCTGGGAGTTGGGTCCATCCTTAAAACTGTGGATGCTTCACACCAGTAGCTTCTGGGAGGTGGGGTCACCCTGAAGACTCTGGACATGTGACCACAAGTTCAAGTTCTTGGAGGTGGACTCGACATGGAAATAGTGGCCTTGTGACCCCAGGTACAGGATCTTGAGGGTAGGGTCATCCTGGAGGCTGTGGATTTGTGACACCAGGTATAGATTTTGGAGGGTTCACACTGGAGACTCTGGATGTATGTTTCCTCTGCAAGAGAGCTCCAGTGAACCTAGGTCTGTCTGAAAAATTCTTGGATCAAGTGGGGAAACACCCTGTGTGTTAATCTGGACACCCAGGTTCAAATTTGCATATTTTTCTCGGGTGGCCCTAAAGCAGTGTGACCTATCCACATCTTGAAAATCCGTCCAATTGCCATTTTCTTACTTTTGACAGAGCTAACTTTGTTCCACCCCTGTGGTTTCTGAAGCACATGGGAGGCTCACAACTCCTATCTTTGGGCCTATTTACAGTGGAATGTCACCTCACAGAGGTGACCACAGTAAGGGACCCAGCACTCTGGGACATATTCCCGCAGTCTGCTTCCTCATGGGCAGTACCAGTATCACCTAAATATGTGTTTGAAAGGTGGGAAAATGCACCGAGACACACGGCACAGACTCTCGAATTTCAGTCCTCTGAGTAGAACTGGAGGGTTCATGTCTTAGGAGCTAAAGAGTTCCTGCAAGAGAGAGGTTTGAAAACACACTCTCTGTGGATGCCTTTCCTTCCTTGAAGAAATATAGGTTTCCCAGTATCCTGCAAACTGAGAGTCACACAGTGCTTGAAAAGTGCTCGCTTAGACATGAGTTTTCAATGGTAATTTCCACTTGGGGCTGTAGCCAAACAGAGGGGTCCCACACTCACTGGGAAAGGCAAAGCAATATCTAAATGTCTGTTCCATCCCGTTTTCTCTGTAGGAGAGCTCTAGTGAGTGTAAGTCTGCCTGGAAAATTCTTGGATCCTTTGGGGACACACCCTGTTTGTGAACCGGGATACCAGAATGAGGGGGCACAATTCGTGTTTCTCTCTGTGGGCCTTAAAGCAGTGTGGCCTAGCAACAGCTTGAAAATCCATCCAATTGCTCTTTTCTTGATTCTGAGAGAGCTAGATTTGCTCCATCCTTTTTGATTTCTGAAGCAAGTGGGTGAATTGCAACTCCCAGCTGTGGGCCTTTTTACAGTGGAATGCCACCTTCCAGACGTGAGTATAGTGAGGGACCTAGCCCTCTTGGACACACTCTCGCAGCCTGCTTCCTCATGTGCAGTACTGGTATAACCTAGGAATGGCTTTGCAAGGCTTGGAAAGTGCAGGGAGACACATGGCCTTGACTCTGGAATTTAGTTCCTCTGAGCAGTACTGGAGGCCTCCCATCTGGGAAGCTAAACAGTTCCTGCAAGATAGAGGGTTGAGAATACACTCTCTTTTGGTGCCTTTCTTTCCTTGAAGGAAGATATCTTTCCCTGCATTCTGTGAACTGAGAGTCACACACTGCTTGAAAAGTGCTTGCTTGGAGGTCATCTTTCAGGGGCACTTTCTCCTTGAGTCTGTGACAATAGGGAGGGGCAAACCAACTTCCAATGTCTGTTCCATCCCATTTTCCCAGCAGGAGAGGTCTAGTGAGCCTAGTTCTGTGGAAAATTCTTGGATCCTGCCGGGACACACCCTGTGTTTGAACCTGGATACCTGACCTACAGGGCACAATTCGCAGTTTTCTCTCAGGGGGCCCTAAAGTGGTTCGGCCTAGCAACAGCTTGAAAATCCGTCCAATTGCTATTTTCTTACCTCTGACAGAGCTAGCTTTGCTCTACTTTTTGGGGTTTCTGAAGCAAGCAGGTGGCTCACACCTTGTAGCTTTGAGCCTGTCACTGGAATGTCACCTCACACAGTTGACCATAGTAAGGCACTCAGCCCTTTCAGACACACTCCTGCTGCCAGCTTTCTCATGGTCAGTACCGTTATGACCTAGGAATGTGTTTGCCAGACTCGGAAATTACAGGGAGACACACGGCCCTGACTCAGGAATTTAGGTCCTCTCAGCAGACCTGCTGGTCTCATGTTTTAGAAGCTCAAAATTTCCTGCAAGATAGAGGTTTGAAAACACACTCTCTGTGCATGTCGTTCCTTCCTCAAAGGAAGATAGCTTTCTTCACATTCTGCGACCTGAGAGTCACAGTCTGCTTGAAAAGTGCTTGCTTGGAAGTCTATTTTCAGTGGCAATATCTCCTTGAGGCTGTGACCATAGGTAGGGGTCCCACACTCACAGGGAAAGGCAAAGCCACCTCCAAATGGCTGTTCCAACCAGTTTTCTCTGTAGAAGAACTCTAGGGAACAAAGGTCTGTCTGGAAATTTCTTGAATCACGAGGGGACACATTCCGTGTGTGAACCTGAATACTGGACCTAGGGTGTACAATTTGTATTTTTCTCTCTGGGTGCCATAAAGAGGTGTGGCTAGCAATTGCTTGAAAATCCATCCAATTACTTTTTTCTTACTTCTGACAGTGCAACCTTTGGTCCACCATTTAGGATTTCTGAAGCAAGCTGGTGGCTCACAACTCCTAGCCACCTGCCGATTTGCCATGGAAAGTTACCTCATCTAGATAAGCACAGTATGGTACTCAGCACTCTCAGACACACACCTGAAGCCTGTTTTCTCATGAGCAGTCCTGGCATTATTCAGAAATGTGTTTACAAAGCTCAGAAAATGCTCAAAAACACACTGCCCTTGCTCTGAAATTTAGGTCCTCTGTACCAACCTAGAGGTCTCACATCTTAGTATCTAGACAGTTCCTGATATAGAGAGCCTGTTTCCTCATGGGCAGTCCTGGTATGACCAAGAAATGTGTTTACAAAGCTCAAAAAGTGCAGGAAAACACATTGCCCTGACTCTGGAAGTGAGGTCCTCTGGGCAAATATGGAGAATTCACATCTTTGAAGCTAGACAGTTCCTAATAGATAGAGTCTTGAAAACACACTGTCTATAAATACATTTCCTTCCTCAATGGAACATAGGTTTCCAGCATTCCATGTCCATAGAGTCACATACTGCTTGAAAACACTTGTTGGAAGTCATTTTTCATTAGCAATTGCTCCTGATAGTGTGACCATAGGGAAGGCCACCAAACTCACAGGAAAAGGAAAAGCAACATCCAAAGGTCAGTTCCATCATGTTTTCTCTGTAGTGGAGATTCAGTGTGCCTAGGTCTGTCTGGAAAATTCTTGGATCCTGAGTGGACACATCTTGGGTGTGAACATGGACAGTGGACCTTGGTGGCAAAATACACCTTTCTGTCTCAGTTGGCCAAAAACAGTACAGCATAACAACTACCTGGAAATGCATTTAGCTGCTGGTTTCTTACTTCTGGCAGTGATCGCTTGGTACACCCTTTGGGAATTCTGAAGCAAGTAAGCAGCTAGCAACTCGTAGCCACTGGCCCATTTACAGTGGAATGCTACATCATCTTGGTAAGTGCAGCATGACACCCAGCAATCTCAGAAACCCTCCTGCAGCCTGTTTTTTCTTAAGGGCACTTCTGGTATGACTTAGGAATGTGTTTACAATGCTCAGAAAGTGTTCAGTTCCGTTCAGACGCTCAGTTGTATCCGACTCTTTGGGACCCCATGAATTGAAGCACACCAGGCCTCCCTGTCCATCACCAGCTCCCAGAGTTTACTCAAACTCATGACCATCGAGTTGGTGATGCCATCCAGCCATCTCATCCTCTGTCATCCCCTTTTCCTCCTGTTCCCAATCCCTCACAGCATCAAGGTCTTTTCCAATGAGTCAACTCTTCACATCAGGTGGCCAAAGTACTGATGTTTCAGTTTCAGCATCAGTCTTTCCAATGAACACCCAGGACTGATCTCCTTTAGGATGGACTGGTTGGATGTCCTTGCAGTCCAAGGGACTCTCAAGAGTCTTCTCCAACACCACAGTTCAAAAGCATCAATTCTTCAGTGCTCAGCTTTCTTCACAGTCCAACTCTTACATCCATACATGACCACTGGAAAAACCATAGCCTTGACCAGATGGACCTTTGTTGGCAAAGAAATGTCTCTGCTTTTTAATATGCTATCTAGGTTGGTCATAACTTTCCTTCCAAGAAGTAAGCGTCTTCTAATTTCATGGCTGCAATCACCATCTGCAGTGATTTTGGAGCCCCCCAAAATAAAGTCTGACACTGTTTCTACTGTTTCCCCATCTATTTTTCATGAAGTGATGGGACCAGATGCCATGATCTTAGTTTTCTGAATGTTGAGCTGTAAGCCAACTTTTTCACTCTCCTCTTTCACTTTCATCAAGAGGCTTTTTAGTTCCTCTTCACTTTCTTCCATAAGGGTGGTGTCATCTGCATATCTGAGGTTATTGATGTTTCTCCTGGCAGTCTTGATTCCAGCTTGTGCTTCTTCCAACCCAGTGTTTCTCATGATGTACTCGGCATATAAGTTAAATAAGCAGGGTGACAATATACAGCCTTGACGTACTCCTTTTCCTATTTGGAACCAGTCTGTTGTTCCATGTCCAGTTCGAACTGTTGCTTCCTGACCTGCACATAGGTTTCTCAAGAGGCAGGTCAGGTGGTCTGGTAGTCCCATCTCTTTCAGAATTTTCCACAGTTTATTTTGATACACACAGTCAAAGGCTTTGGCATAGTCAAGAAAGCAGAAATAGATGTCTTTCTGTCACTCTCTTGCTTTTTTGATGATCCAGCAGATGTTGGCAGTTTGATCTCTAGTTCCTCTGCCTTTTCTAAAACCAGCTTGAACATCTGGAAGTTCACGGTTCATGTATTGCTGAAGCCTGGCTTGGAGAATTTTGAGCATTACTTTATTAGCGCGTGAGATGAGTGCAATTGTGCAGTAGTTTGAGCATTCTTTGCTATTGCCTTTCTTTGGAATTGGAATGAAAACTGACCTTTTCCAGTCCTGTGGCAACTGCTGAGTTTTCCAAATTTGCTGACCTATTGAGTACAGCACTTTCACAGCATCATCTTTTAGGATTTGAAATAGCTTAACTGGAATTCCATCACCTCCACTAGCTTTGTTCGTAGTGATGCTTTCTAAGGCCCACTTGACCTCACATTCCAGGATGTCTGGCTCTATGTGACTGATCACACCATCGTAATTATCTGGGCCATGAAGATCTTTTTTGTACATTTGTCCTGTGTATTCTTGCCACCTCTTCTTAATAGCTTCTGCTTCTGTTAGATCCATAGCATTTCTGTCCTTTATTGAACCCAATCTTCGCATGGAATGTTCCCTTGGTATCTCAAATTTTCTTGATGAGATCTCTAGTCTTTCCCATTCTGTTGTTTTTCTCTATTTCTTTGCATTGATCAGAGTAAGGCTTTCTTATCTCTCCTTGCTATTCTTTGGAACTCTGCATTCAAATGGTGCAGGCTGTGATGGACCATGCAGAAGCATGGCCATGAGGAGCTACCTCTCGCCCAAGGTCTGAGGCAGCGGCTGAGGGGAGCCACCCCATGTCCGAGGCCAGGGGCAGCGGCCGAGAGGAGCTACCTCACGCCTGAAGTCAGGGGAGGTGGCTGAGATGAGCTACCCCATGCCCAAGGTCAGGGGCTGTTGCCAAGAGGAGCAATCCCACATCCAAAGAGCAGCAGCTGCACGGATGCAGGAGGACCAAGAGGAGCTACTCCACATGCAAGGTCAGGAGGGGCGGCCTGAGGAGATGCCCATTGTCCAAGGTAAGGAGGAGTGGCTGTGCTTTGCTGGAGCAGCTGTAAAGAGATACCCCACGTCCAAGGTAAGAGAAACTCAAGTAAGACGATAGGTGTTGTGAGAGGGCATCAAAGGGCAGACACTGAAATCATAATCACAGAAAACTAGCCAATCTGATCACATGGACCATAACCTTGTCTAACTGAATGAAACTAAGCCATGCCGTGTGGAGCCACCCAAGACGGACGGGTCATGGTGGACAGGTCTGACAGAATGTGGTCTACTGGAGAAGGGAATGGCAAGCCACTTCAGTATTCTTGCCTTGAGGACCCCATGAACAGTACGAAAAGGCAAAATGATAGGATACTGAAAGAGGAACTCCCCAGGTCGGTAGGTGCCCAATATCGTACTGGAGCTCAGTGGAGAAATAACTCCAGAAAGAATGAAGGGATGGAGCCAAAGCAAAAACAATACCCAGTTGTGGATGTGACTGGTGATAGAAGCAAGGTCTGATGCCATAAAGAGCAATATCGCATAGGAACCTGGAATGTTAGGTCCATGAATCAAGGCAAATTGGAAGTGGTCAAACAGGATATGGCAAGAGTGAATGTTGACATTCTAGGAATCAGCAAATTACAATGGACAGGAATGGGTGAATTTCACTCAGATGACCATTATATCTACTATTGTGGGCAGAAACCCCTTACAAGAAATGGAGTAGCCATCATGGTCAACAATAGAGTCCAAAATATGGTACTTGGATGCAATCTCAGAAAGTGTAGGGAAATACAATGCTCTGACGCTGGAATTTGGGTCCTCAGGGCAAACCTGGAAGTCTCACATCTTTGAGTCTATACAGTTTATGATACACAGAGGCCTGATAAAACTCTCTCTGTTGATGCCTTACCTTCCTGGATGGAACATAATTTTCCCAGCTTTTTGTGTGCTCAGAGTCACACACTGCTTGAAAACGCTTGTTGGAAGTAATTATTCAGTAGCAACTTCCCCTGAGGTTGTGACCTTAGGGAAGACCGCCACACTCACAGGAAAAGGCAAAGGATCATCCAGACGTCTGCTCAATCACGTTTTCTTGATAGGAGCGATCCATTCAACCTAACTGTCTAGAATACTCATGGATACTGTTCCTACACATCCTATGTTTGAACCTGGATACTGGACCTTGGCAGCAAAATTTGCATGTTTTCTCAGTTAGCCCTAAACCGGTTAGAATAGTTACTGCCTGAAAATGCATCTAATTGCTGTTTTCTTACTTCTGACAGTGATAGTGTTGGTGCACCCTTTGGGATTTATGAATCAAGCAGGAGGCTCTCCACTCCAAGCCACTGGCCCCTTTCCAGGGAGATGTCATCTCATCTAGGTTAGCACAATATGTCACCCAGCACTCTGAGACACAGGCTTGCAGCGTGACTTTTCATCGTCAGATCTGGTATGACCTAGGAATGTGTTTACAAATCTCAGAAAGTGGTGGGAAACACACTGCCCTGACTCTGGTATTTAGGTCCTCTGGGAAACTTGGAGGACTCACATGTTTGAGTCTAGACAGTTCATGACAGGTAGAAGCCTGATAACATATTCTCTCGAGATGCCTTTCCTTCCTCAAAGGAATATAGCTTTCTCAGCATTCTGTGTGCTGAGTGCCACACGCTGCTTGAAAACGCTTGTTGGAGGTCATTTCTCATTAGCAATTTCCCCTGGAGGTGTGACTGTAGGGAAGGAGCCTCACTCACAGGTAAATTCAAAAGCACTTCCAAACATTTGTTCAATCACGTTTTCTTGGTAGGGGCCATCCATTCAACGTAAGTCTATTTAGGAAATTCGTGGACACTGCGGGGAAACACCTATGTTTGAATCTGGATATCAGACTTTGGTGTTAAAATATGCATTTTTCTCTCACTTGGCCCTAAAACAGTGCAGCCGAGCAACTGCTTGAAATTCCATCTGAATGCTGTTTTCTTACTTCTGACAATGCTAGCTTTGGTTCACCCTTTGGGATTTCTGAAGCACGTGAATGACTTGCAACTCCTAGCTGCGGGCCCATTTCCAGTGGAATGACACCTCATCTATGGGACCACAGTATTTCACTCAGCACACTCTGATACACTCCCTCAGCATCCTTCCTTAGGAACAGACCTGGTATGACCTAGGAATGCATTTAGAAGTCTCAGAAAGTGCAGCAAGACACGCTGTCCGGACTCTGGAACTTAGGTCCTTTAAGCAGTCCTGAGCTCTCACATCTTAGAAGCTGAACAGTTCCTGCTATAAAAAACACACTCTCTGTTGATGCCTTTCCTTCACTGAAGGAACATAACTTTCCCAATGTACTGTGTGCTGAGAGTCACACACTGCCTGAAAACGTTTGCTTGGAGTTCATTTTTCAGTCGCAATTTCCCCTGAGACTGTGACAGTAGGGAAGCGCCCACAATCACAAGACAAGCAAGCAAGCATCCAAATGCCTGTTCCATCACGTTTTCTCTGTTACAGAGGTCCAGTGAACCCAGGTCTATCTGGAAAAGTTTGGATCCTGTGGGGTCACATCCTGAGTGTGAACCTGAATACAGGACAAAATTCACCTTTTTCTCTCAGTTGGCACTAAAATGGTTTGGCATAGCAACTGCTTGAATATCCATCCAGTACTTGTTTTCTTATTCCTGACAATGACAGATTTGGTCCACCCATGTAATTTCTGAAGCAAGCAGTCCGCTTGCCACTTCTATCTGGTGGTCCCTTTCCTGTGAAATGTCACATAATGTAGGTAGCACCACATGGCACCCAGCTCTCTCAGACACACTCTGGCAGCCTGTTTCCTCATTGGCAGAGATTGTATGGAAACATATGCCCTGACTCGGGATGTTAGGTCATCTGGGCAAGACTGGAGGTCTCACGTCTTACAATCTAGACAGTTCCTAAGAGACAGAGGCCTGGAAACACACTCTCTGTTAATTCCTTTCCTTACTCAAAGGGCCATTGCTTTCCCAACATTTTAGGGCCAACCTAGAGGAAAATGCGAATTTTCCCACCAAGGTCCATTACCCAGGTTCACACGCAGGAGGTGTCCCCACAGCACTGAAGAATTTTCAAGACAGACCTAGGCTAACCCTAACCCTAAACCTAACCCTAACCCTAGGATCTCTCCTACAGAGAAACATGATGGAACAGACGTTTGGATGATGTTTTGCCTTTTCCTGTGAGTGTGGTGGACTTCCCTATGGTCAAACCATCAAGGGAAATTGCTACCGAAAAATGACTTCCAGGCAAGCATTTTCAAGCAGTATGTGACTCTCAGCACACAGAATGCTGGGAAAGCTATGTTCATTCGAGGAAGGAAAGGCATCAATAGAGAGTGTGTTTTCAGGCCTCTATCTATCAGGATCTGTCTATATTCTAAGATGTGAGATCTCCAGGCTTGTCCAGAGGACCCATCTTCCAGAGTCTGGGCAGTGTTTCCCTGCAAATTCTGAGCCTTGTAAGCACATTCCAAGATCACTCAGGAATGCCCATGATGAAACAGGCTATGGAAGAGTGTCCGTGTGTGCTGTGTGTCATTCTGTCCTTACCAAATGAACTGACATTCCACTGGAAATGGGCCAGGGACCAGGAGTTATGAACCGCCTGTTGCTTCAGAAATCCAGAAAGGTGGAACAAAGCTATCATTGTCAGAAGTAAGAAAACAGGTATTAAATGAACTTTCAGGCAGTTGTTAGGCCACAACGTTTTAAGCCCAATGGAGAGAATTATGCAAATTTTGCCACCAAGATCCGCTATTAAGATTCACATTCAGGATGTGTCCCTGCAGTATCCAAGAATTTTCCAGATAGGACTAGGCTCACTATATCTCACCTATAGAGCAAACGTGATGGAACAGACATTTGAATGTGGTTCCCTTTTACTGTGTTTGTGGGGCTTTCCCTCAAGTCACATCTTCATGGGAAATTCTTAGTGATAAATGACCTCCAAGCAAGTGTGTGACACTCAGGAAGCAGAATGTTTGGAAAACAATGTTCCTTCAAGGAAAGAAAGGCATCAGCAGAGAATGAATTTTCAGTCCTTTATCTATCAAGAATTGTCTAGATTCTAAGATGTGAGACCTCCAGTCTTACCCTCAGGACCTAACTTGCAGAGTCAGGGAAGTGTGTTTCCCTGCACTAGCCCAGGCTTTTAACCACCTTCCTACATCATCCCAGAACTGCCCATGAGGAAACAGGCTGCAGGAATGTGTTCAGACTGCTGGGTGCCATACTGTTGTTACCCAGGTGAGGTTACATTCCAAATAGGCCATCAGCAGCACTTGCGAGCCGCCTTCTTGCTTCTGAAATCCCAAAGGTGGGTCAAAAGCGGTCACTGTCAGAAGTGAAAAAAAAAAAAAAAAAAGCAATTGTATGGATTTTCTAGCATTTGCAAATTTGGCCATCAAGGTCCGGTATCCACTGTCAGACTCAGGAGGTGTCTCTGCTGTATCTACCCATATTTCACAAAGACCTAGGCTCACTGGCTGCTCCTATAGAGAAAATGTGATGGAACAGATGTTTGGATCTTGGATTGCCTTACCCTGTGAGTGTGGGGGACATCCTTACTGTCACAACATCACAAGAAATTGCTACTGAAAAATGACCTGCAAGCAAACGGTTTCAAGCAATGTGTGACTCTCAGTTCTCAGAATATTGGGAAAGTACTGTTTCTTCGAGGAAGGAAGGGTATCAACAGAGAGTGTGTTTTCAGGCCTCTATCTATGAAGAACTCTCTTGATTCTAACAAGGGAGCCCTCCAGCCTTCCCAGAGAACCGAACTTCCAGAGTCAGGGCAGTGTCTTCCCTGCCCTTTAAATGCTTTGTAAACATATTCCTAGGTCACATTGGGACTGTCCATGAGGACTCAAACTGTGGGAGTGTGTCTGAGTATACAGAGGGGCCATTATGTGCTTACTTAGATAAGGTGACATTCCACTGTAAATAGGCCCGTGACTAGGAGTGGTGATCTGCTTGTTTGCTTCAGAAATCCCAAAGGGTGAACCAAAGTTATTGCTCTTCAAAGTAAGAAAACAGCAATTAGATGGATTTTCAAGCAGGTGCCAGGCCACACAGTTTTAGGACAAACCGAAAGAAAAATGTGAATTGTGCCACCAATTCCGGTATCCAGGTTCACACTTAGGATGTGGTCCTGCAGTATACACGATTTTCCAGACAGACCTAGGTTCTCTGGATCACTCTAGAGACAAAATGTGATGCAACAGAAGTTTGGATGTTGCAAAGTTTGCCTTTTCCAGTGAGTGTGGGGGCCTTCCCTAAGGTTACACTGTCAGATGAAGTTTCTACTGAAAAATGACCTCCAAAGAGCGTTTTCAAGCAGTGTGTGACTCTCAGCACAGAGAATGCAGGGAAAAGTATGTTTCTTCAAGGAAGAAAAGGCATCAACAGAGAGTGTGATATTAGGCCTATATCTATTAGGAACTGTCTAGAATCTAACATTGACCTCCAGGCTTGTCCAGGGGACCTAACTACCAGAGTCAAGGCACTGTTTTTCCTGCACTTTCCAAGCCTCCCAAAGACTCCCTAGCTCATATAGGGACTGCCCGTGAGGAAACAGACTGTAGGAGAGTGTCTGAGATTGTATGGTACCAATACTGTGCTTACCTAGATGAGATGACATTCCCCTGGGAATGGGCCAGAGGCTAGGAGTGGTGAGTCGCCTGCTTGATTCAGAAATCCCAAAGGATGGACCAAAGCTATCATTGTCAGAAGGAAGAAAACAGCAATTGGATGGATTTCCAAGCAGTTGCAAGGCTGTAGCATTTTCCCAAATCAAGAGAAAAAATGTTATTTTTGCCCCCAAAATCCGGTATCCATGTCCAGACTCAGGATGTCTCCATGCAGTATCCACAAAGTTTCCAGACAGAACTAGTCTCAGTGGATCGATCCTACTGAGAAAATGTGATGGAACAGACGTTTGGATGCTAACTTGTCTTTCTCTATGAATGGGGAGTGTGGCATCCCCATGATCACACCATCAGGGGAAAGTGCTACTGAAAAATGACCTCCATGCCAGCATATTCAAGCCACGTGTGTCTCTCTGCACACAAAATGTTTGGAAAGTTATGTTCCTTCAAGAAAAGAAATGCATCAACAGAGAGTGCTTTCAGCCCTCTATCTATCAGGAACTGTCTACATTCTAAGATATGAGACCTTCAGTCTTTCCTAGGGATCCTAACACCCAGAGTCAGGGCAGTGTGTTTCCATGAACTTTTCAAGCCTTGTAAACACTTTCCAAGTATATACTGTGACTGCTCCTGAAGAAACAGGCTGCACGAGTGTATCCGAGTGTGTTGGGCAGCATACTGTGCTTACCTGCATGAGGTGCCAATACAATGGAAATTGGCTAGTGGCTGGAGTGGTGAGCAACCTGCTTGTTTCAGAAATTCCAAAGGGTGGACAAATCTATTCCTGTCAAAAGTAAGAAAACAGCAATTGGATGGATTTTCAAGGATTTGCTATGCTGCACCATTTTAGAACCAATGTGGTCCCAAAATGAGTGTGGGAGATAAAAATGAGAATTTTGCCACCAAGTTCATATATACAAGTTCACACTCAGGATGTGTCCCCACAATACCCACGAATTTTCCAGACAGACCTAGGCTCACTTGATCGCACTTAAAGACAAAATGTGATGGAGTACATGTTTGGATGTTGGTTTGCCTTTCCCCGTGAGTGTGGGAGCCTTCCCTACCATTGCACCTTCAGGGGAATTTTCTACTGACCAATGACCTACAAGCAAGTGTTTTCAAGCACCGTGTGACTCTCAGCACACAGAATGTTGGGAAAGCTATGTTCCTTCGAGGAAGGAAAGGCATCCATACGGAGTGTATTTTTAGGCCTCTATCTATCAGGAACTGTCTAGAACCCAAGCATGAGACTTCAAGGCTTTCCCAGGGTCCTAACTGCCAGAGTTAGGGCACTGTGTTTCCCTGCACCTTCCAAGGCTTTAAACAAATTCCTTATTCAAACTGGGACTGCCCATGAGGAAACAGGATGCAGGAGTATGTCTGAGAGGGCTGGGTGCCATACAGTGCTTAACTAGATGAGGTGACATTTCACTGGAAGTGGGCCAGCAGATAGGAGTAGCGAGCCGCCTGCTTGCTTTAGAAATCTCAAAGGTTTGACCAGTGTTATCACTGTCATTATTAAGAAGAGAGCAATTGGATGGATTTTCAGGCAGTTGCTAAGGCCGCACTCTTTTAGATCCAACCGACAAAAATTGCTAATTTTGCCAACAAATTCAAGGATGCAGATTCACAGTCAGTATGTGTCCCTGTAGTATCCAAGAATTTTCCAGACAGACAGAGGATTATTGGATCTCTCCTAAAGAGAAAGCTTGATAGAACAGACATTTGGTTGTTTGTTTTCTTTTTCCTGTGGGTTTGGGGGTCTTCCCTACAGTAACACAGTCATGGGAAATTGTTACTGAAAAATCACCTTCAAGCAAGGATTTTCTTTTCTTTCTTTTTTTTTTTTTTTTTTATTAGTTGGAGGCTAATTACTTCACAACATTTCAGTGGGTTTTGTCATACATTGATATGAATCAGCCATAGATTTACACGTATTCCCCATCCCGATCCCCCCTCCCACCTCCCTCTCCACCCGATTCCTCTGGGTCTTCCCTGTGCACCAGGCCGGAGCACTTGTCTCATGCATCCCTCCTGGGCTGGTGATCTGTTTCGTCATAGATAATATACATGCTGTTCTTTCAAAACATCCCACCCTCACCTTCTCCCACAGAGTTCAAAAGTCTGTTCTGTATTTCTGTGTCTCTTTTTCTGTTTTGCATATAGGGTTATCGTTACCATCTTTCTAAATTCCATATATATGTGATAGTATGCTGTAATGTTCTTTATCTTTCTGGCTTACTTCACTCTGTATAAGGGGCTCCAGTTTCATCCATCTCATTAGGACTGGTTCAAATGAATTCTTTTTAACGGCTGAGTAATATTCCATGGTGTATATGTACCACAGCTTCCTTATCCATTCATCTGCTGATGGGCATCTAGGTTGCTTCCATGTCCTGGCTATTATAAACAGTGCTGTGATGAACATTGGGGTGCACGTGTCTCTTTCAGATCTGGTTTCCTCAGTGTGTATGCCCAAAAGTGGGATTGCTGGGTCATATGGCAGTTCTATTTCCAGTTTTTTAAGAAATCTCCACACTGTTTTCCATAGCGGCTGTACTAGCTTGCATTCCCACCAACAGTGTAAGAGGGTTCCCTTTTCTCCACACCCTCTCCAGCATTCATTGCTTGTAGACTTTTGGATAGCAGCCATCCTGACTGGTGTATAATGGTACCTCATTGTGGTTTTGATTTGCATTTCTCTAATAATGAGTGATGTTGAGCATCTTTTCATGTGTTTGTTAGCCATCTGTATGTCTTCTTTGGAGAAATGTCTGTTTAGTTCTTTGGCCCATTTTTTGATTGGGTCATTTATTTTTCTGGAATTGAGCTGCAGGAGTTGCTTGTATATTTTTGAGATTAATCCTTTGTCTGTTTCTTCATTTGCTATTATTTTCTCCCAATCTGAGGGCTGTCTTTTCACCTTACTTATAGTTTCCTTTGTAGTGCAAAAGCTTTTAAGTTTCATTAGGTCCCATTTGTTTAGTTTTGCTTTTATTTCCAATATTCTGGGAGGTGGGTCATAGAGGATCTTGCTGTGATTTATGTCGGAGAGTGTTTTGCCTATGTTCTCCTCTAGGAGTTTTATAGTTTCTGGTCTTACATTTAGATCTTTAATCCATTTTGAGTTTATTTTTGCGTATGGTGTTAGAAAGTGTTCTAGTTTCATTCTTTTACAAGTGGTTGACCAGTTTTCCCAGCACCACTTGTTAAAGAGGTTGTCTTTTTTCCATTGTATATCCTTGCCTCCTTTGTCAAAGATAAGGTGTCCATAGGTTCGTGGATTTATCTCTGGGCTTTCTATTCTGTTCCATTGATCTATATTTCTGTCTTTGTGCCAGTACCATACTGTCTTGATGACTGTGGCTTTGTAGTAGAGTCTGATATCAGGCAGGCTGATTCCTCCAGTTCCATTCTTCTTTCTCAAGATTGGTTGGGCTATTCGAGGTTTTTTGTATTTCCATACAAATTGTGAAATTCTTTGGTCTAGTTCTGTGACAAATACCGTTGGTAGCTTGATAGGGATTGCATTGAATCTATAGATTGCTTTGGGTAGAATAGCCATTTTGACAATATTGATTCTTCCAATCCAGGAACACGGTATGTTTCTCCATCTGTTTGTGTCCTCTTTGATTTCTTTCATCAGTGTTTTATAGTTTTCTATGTATAGGTCTTTTGTTTCTTTAGGTAGATATACTCCTAAGTATTTTATTCTTTTTATTGCAATGGTGAATGGTATTGTTTCCTTAATTTCTCTTTCTGTTTTTTCATCGTTAGTATATAGGAATGCAAGGGATTTCTGTGTGTTAATTTTATATCCTGCAACTTTACTATATTCATTGATTAGCTCTAGTAATTTTCTGGTAGAGTCTTTAGGGTTTTCTATGTAGAGGATGATGTCATCTGCAAACAGTGAGAGTTTCACTTCTTCTTTTCCTATCTGGATTCCTTTTACTTCTTTTTCTGCTCTGATTGCTGTGGCCAAAACTTCCAACACTATGCGGAATAGTAGTGGTGAGAGTGCGCACCCTTGTCTTGTTCCTGATTTCAGGGGAAATGCTTTCAATTTTTCACGATTGAGGGTGATGCTTGCTGTGGGTTTGTCATATATAGCTTTTATTATGTTGAGGTATGTTCCTTCTATTCCTGCTTTTTGGAGAGTTTTAATCATAAATGAGTATTGAATTTTGTCAAAGGCTTTCTCTGCATCTATTGAGATAATCATATGGTTTTTATCTTTCAATTTGTTAATGTGGTGTATTACATTGATTGGTTTGCGGATATTAAAGAATCCTTGCATTCCTGGGATAAAGCCCACTTGGTCATGGTGTATGATTTTTTTAATATGTTGTTGGATTCTGTTTGCTAGAATTTTGTTAAGGATTTTTGCATCTATGTTCATCAGTGATATTGGCCTGTAGTTTTCTTTTTTTGTGGCATCTTTGTCTGGTTTTGGAATTAGGGTGATGGTGGCCTCATAGAATGAGTTTGGAAGCTTACCTTCATCTGCAATTTTCTGGAAGAGTTTGAGTAAGATAGGTGTTAGCTCTTCTCTAAATTTTTGGTAGAATTCAGCTGTGAAGCCATCTGGTCCTGGGCTTTTGTTTGCTGGAAGATTTTTTATTACAGTTTCGATTTCCTTGCTTGTGATGGGTCTGTTAAGATCTTCTATTTCTTCCTGGTTCAGTTTTGGAAAGTTATACTTTTCTAAGAATTTGTCCATTTCATCCAAGTTGTCCATTTTATTGGCATAGAGCTGCTGGTAGTAGTCTCTTATGATCCTTTGTATTTCAGTGTTGTCTGTTGTGATCTCTCCATTTTCATTTCTAATTTTGTTAATTTGGTTCTTGTCTCTTTGTTTCTTAATGAGTCTTGCTAATGGTTTGTCAATTTTGTTTATTTTTTCAAAAAACCAGCTTTTAGCTTTGTTGATTTTTGCTATGGTCTCTTTAGTTTCTTTTGCATTTATTTCTGCCCTGATTTTTAAGATTTCTTTCCTTCTGCTAACCCTGGGGTTCTTCATTTCTTCCTACTCTAATTGCTTTAGGTGTAGAGTTAGGTTATTTATTTGGCTTTTTTCTTGTTTCTTGATGTAAGCCTGTAATGCTATGAACCTTCCCCTTAGCACTGCTTTTACAGTGTCCCATAGGTTTTGGGTTGTTGTGTTTTCATTTTCATTCATTTCTATACATATTTTGATTTCTTTTTTGATTTCTTCTATGATTTGTTGGTTATTCAGAAGCGTGTTATTTAGCCTCCATATGTTTGAAATTTTAACAATTTTTTTCCTGTAATTGAGATCTAATCTTACTGCACTGTGGTCAGAAAAGATGACTGGAATGATTTCAATTTTTTTGAATTTTCCAAGACCAGATTTATGGCCCAGGTTGTGATCTATTCTAGAGAAGGTTCCGTGTGCACTTGGGAAAAGGGTGAATTTGATTGTTTTGGGGTGAAATGTCCTATAGATATCAATTAGGTCTAGCTGGTCCATTGTGTCATTTAAGGTTTGTGTTTCCTTGTTAATTTTCTGTGTAGTTGATCTATCCATAGTTGTGAGTGGGGTATTAAAGTCTCCCACTATTATTGTGTTACTATTAATTTCCTCTTTCATACTCGTTAGTGTTTGCCGTACATATTGCGGTGCTCCTATGTTGGGTGCATATATATTTATAATTGTTATATCTTCTTCTTGGATTGATCCTTTGATCATTATGTAGTGTCCTTCTTTGTCTCTTTTCACATCCTTTATTTGAAAGTCTATTTTATCTGATATGAGTATTGCGACTCCTGCTTTCTTTTGGTCTCCGTTTGCATGAAATATTTTTTTCCAGCCCTTCACTTTTAGTCTGTATGTGTCTCTTGTTTTGAGGTGGGTCTCTTGTAGACAGCATATATAGGGGTCTTGTTTTTGTATCCATTCAGCCAATCTTTGTCTTTTGGTTGGGGCATTCAACCCATTTACATTTAGGGTAATTATTGATAGGTGTGGTCCCGTTGCCATTTACTTTGTTGTTTTGGGTTCACGTTTATACAACCTTTCTGCATTTCCTGTCTAGAGAAGATCCTTTAGCATTTGTTGAAGAGCTGGTTTGGTGGTGCTGAATTCTCTCAGCTTTTGCTTATCTGTAAAGCTTTTGAATTCTCCTTCATATCTGAATGAGATCCTTGCTGGATACAGTAATCTAGGTTGTAGGTTATTCTCTTTCATTACTTTCAGTACGTCCTGCCATTCCCTTCTGGCCTGGAGGGTTTCTATTGATAGATCAGCTGTTATCCTTATGGGAATCCCTTTGTGTGTTATTTGTTGTTTTTCCCTTGCTGCTTTTAATATTTGTTCTTTGTGTTTGATCTTTGTTAATTTGATTAATATGTGTCTTGGGGTGTTTCGCCTTGGGTTTATCCTGTTTGGGACTCTCTGGGTTTCTTGGACTTGGGTGGCTATTTCCTTCCCCATTTTAGAGAAGTTTTCAGCTATTATCTCCTTGAGTATCTTCTCATGGCCTTTCTTTTTGTCTTCTTCTTCTGGGACTCCTATGATCTGAATGTTGGGGCGTTTCACATTGTCCCAGAGTTCCCTGAGGTTGTCCTCATTTCTTTTGATCCTTTTTTCTTTTTTCCTCTCTGCTTCATTTATTTCCACCATTTTACCTTCTACCTCACTTATCCTATCTTCTGCCTCCATTATTCTACTCTTGGTTCCCTCCAAAGTGTTTTTGATCTCATTCATTGCATTATTCATTTTTAATTGACTCTTTTTTATTTCTTCTAGGTCTTTATTAAACATTTCTTGTATCTTTTCAATCTTTGTTTCCAGGCTATTTATCTGTAACTCCATTTTGTTTTCAAGATTTTGGATCATTTTTATTATCATTATTCTAAATTCTTTTTCAGGTAGATTCCCTATCTCCTCCTCTTTTGTTTGACTTGGTGGGCATTTTTCATGTTCCTTTACCTGTTGGGTATTTCTTTGCCTTTTCATCTTGTTTATATTGCTGTATCTGGAGTGGGCTTTCTGTATTCTGGAGGTCTGTGGTTCCTTTCTATTGTGGAGGATTAACCCAGTGGGTGGGGTTAGATGATTGGCTTGTCAAGGTTTCCTGGTTAGGGAAGCTTGCGTCAGTGTTCTGGTGCATGGAACTTGATTTCTTCTCTTTGGAGAGCAATGGAGTGCCCAGTAATGAGTTTTGAGATGGGTCTATGTGTTAGGTGTGACCTTGGGCAGCCTGTATGTTGGTGTTCAGGGCTATGTTCCTGTGTTGCTGGAGAATTTGCGTGGTATGTCTTGCTCTTAAACTTATTGGCTCTTGGGTGGTGGTTGGTTTCAGTGTAGGTATGAAGGCTTTTGGACGGTCACTTATTACTTAAAGTTCCATGTAGTCAGGAGTTTTCTGGTGTTCTCAGGTTTTGGGCTGAAGTCTCCTGCCTCTGGATTTCAGTTTTATTCTTCCTGTAGTCTCAGGACTTCTCCAACTATACAGCCCTGATAAGAAAACTTCTAGGTTAATGGCTAAAAGATTCTCCCCCATTAGGGACACCCAGAGAGGTTCACAGAGTTACATGAAGAAGAGGAGAGGGAGGAGGGAGATAGAGATGAGCAGGAGGAGAAAAAGGGGGACTCAAGAGGAGAGAGACAGATCTACGTAGCTGTCTGTTCCCAGAGTGTTCTCCATAGCCCAGTCACCTAGAAAGATTCACAGAATTGGATTGGGAAGAGAAGGGGAAAGGAGGAAATAGAGGTGTTCTGAGGTAGAAAACAGAGAGTCAAGATTGGGAGAGAATAATCTTCGGTTTAAAAATAGGGCTTCTCTTCTTTTTTTTTTTTTTTTTGTAAGGTTATAGTGTATTGAAAATGAAAATTAAGGAGTAGTAGAGGAGGACTAGAGGACTTTAAAAGAAATAAGAAAAAAAGAAAAATAGAGAATAGAAGAGAAAAAGGAAAGAAAAAAAAAGAAAAAAGAAAAAAAAAAGAGAAAGAAAAAAAAAGAAAGAAAAAAAAAATTTTTCCCCCTAATTAAAAAAATCATAAAAATCTATGGAAATGAAAGTTAAGGAGTAATGGAGGAGTAATAGGGGATTTTAAAGGAAAATAAAAGAGAAAAAATAAAAAAGAAAAAAGAAAAAAAGAAAAAAAAAGAGAAAAAAGTAAAATTATATCTAGGAGTTTCTCTGGAGCTGTTGCGGTCAGTGTGGGTTCGGCTCAGTTTCAGATAGCTCCTCGTTCCAGCTTACGCTTTTCGATATCTACAGGCCCCTTCCGGTGTAGTCAGTGTTTTCTAGAGGGATTTTAATCTGTTGCACCAGTCCCTTCTGAAGCGGTTCCCTTTGTTTATTTGGCTTCTGTTTGCCGGTCCCTTCAGAGGCTCATTTCCACCCTGACACAGGTGGGCGGAGGTGGACTCTTATTCAGGTAGCTAGTTCCGTCGCTCTGCGGGGAGGGGCTGGCGCTGCAGGGAGGGGCTGGGGCTGTGGCGACGCTGCTTTCTCCGTCTGCGCTGCTCAGGCTCCCGGCTGTTCTATATGGAGTGCGCCCCACGCTGCGCGAGGTTCCAGCCCTCGGGTGTTCCACAAAAGCGCAGAACGAAAAGCTGCGCCTGCTCTCTGTGCCTTCCCCGTCAGAGCGGTCCAGGCAGCCAGGGGCTTGGTGGGCACACTCTCCCCAGGTGTGGCGCTCCCACTCCCTTCCATGGACCCAGTCTCAGGTTCCGCTGGCGCCAGTCGGGTGCCTGCGCCTTCTGCCCTACGCATCCCCAGCCCCAGTCCCCGCCCATGCCAGTCGGGTGCCTGCGCCCTGTGTCTCGCCGCGACCTTCCCCTCCCCCCTGCCTCCTGCCTCCGGCAGGGCTGGGCCGATCCGCAGCCTGAGAGCTCTTCTCTGGACTTTCTCGGTCTCTTTGTTCTGCGAACGGCCGGCGGTGTGTTTGGGCCAGTTAATTTACTCTCTCTCTTTGGGTCTCCCACAGCTCAAGTTGGCAACTCACAGAAGCTCCCTCCGATTGTCCTCAGGGCCCTCAGGCCCGGATCCTACCCCAAGCAATGCTGCCTAAGATTCCCGGGACGGATCTCCGTCCTTAGCTCTTTTGTCTCACTTTTGATCTTTTATATTTTGTCCTACCTCCTTTCGAAGACAATGGGCTGCTTTTCTGGGCGGCTGATGACCTCAGCTAGCGATCAGAAGTTGTTTTGTGAAGTTTGCTCTGCGTTCAGTTATTCTTTTGATGAATTTGTAGGAGAGAAAGTGGTCTCCCCGTCCTACTCCTCTGCCATCTTGGCTCCTCCTGCAGCTGGCTTTCATCTCACTAGATGAAGGGATGTCTGAATCCCCTGGGGAAACACTAGAGAAAGCCCTAGCTCCCCACCCCATCTCGAAAGGAGGCCTCACATCCCTTTTACAACTCAAGAGGAATGCGGAGTTCAATGAATAAAATGGAGACGATGTCTGACTCCATTTGGAAATTGACAGGAATCCCAGTATCCCAATGGCAAAAGGAAAGGGAGCCTGGATCTGCCGCCTCACCTCGAAAGGTGTTCCTATTGCCCTTTCAAGCCTCGAGGAGAATCCCGAGGTGTCCCTCCCAACTAGGCACGAGTTCATTCGTCACTGAACAAACAAGTGTTTTGAAGGGCCATCCCCGTCGTAACTCAAGAAAAACCATGAGACTTACCCTCCTTGCGAGATGAGACACAATTCCGCTGCACTGCGTGCAGAGCAACTCTGTGTTACACATCACACACTAAAGGAGCCTTGATTTCCTTGATGGCACTACAGAGAAACCCCAAGAACACTGTCTCAAGTCTAGAGGGATCCTGAGGTCATTGTAGCAACACGAAAGAGCTCCGTGTACCCCAAATTAACTCAAGATGAGAGCTAAGTCCCTGGTTTCGAATCAAGGGGAAAACAAAGCTTTGAAAAGCACCTCAAGAGGAGGCTTCTCTCAGCTCTAGGTATGTGAGAGGGACCCTGAGTTTGCGACCTGAAGTGGAATAGACATCGAAATGCCCTGTCTCGATAAAGGCCGGATATCCCTGCAGTAACTTGAATGCAGGCTGGTCTTGCTTCTCCCAAGACAAAGGGATGTCTGAATCCCCTGTGGAGACCACAGAGAAAGACCTAGTTCCCCGCCTCATCGCGACCAGAGGCCTCACATCCTTTGAAAACTCGAGAAGTACACGGAGATCAATGCTTCAAAAGGAGACGATGCCTGACTCTTCTTGAAACTTGATAGGAGTCCCAGGATCCCTGTCGCACGTGGAAAGGAGCCCTGGGTCTCCCGCCTCAGCTGGAGAGGCATCCCAATTGCACTGCCAAGCCTCGAGGAGAATCCGGAGTTGTCCCTCGCAACTAGGCAGGAGTCCTGACGTCGCTGAACAAACACTTGTTTTGAAGGGCCATCCCCGTCGTAACTCAACAATACACCCCAGCTTCCCTCCGCAACTCAAGAAAAACCTTGAGACTTCCCCTTCGCCGTGAGATGAGGCCCGATTCCCTGCACTGCATGCAGAGCAATTCCGTGTTCCACATCAAACATGAAAGGAGCCTTGATTTCCTTGATTGCACTCCAGAGAAACCCAAACAACACTGTGTCAAGTCTAGAGGGATCCTGAGGTCACTGCAGCAACAACAAAGAGCTCCATGTGTCCCAAATCATCTCGAGATGAGAGCTGATTTCCTGGCTTCAAATCAAGAGGAATGCCAACTTTCCACAAGCACCACAAGAAGAGGCTTCTCTCAGCTATACGTATGTGAGAGGGACCCTGAATTTGTGGCCTCAAATGGAATTGACACCGAGATGCCCTGACACGAAATAAGGTCGGAATTCCATGCAGTGAGGTGAATGCCAACTGGTTGTCATCTCACAAGATGAAGGGATGTCTGAATTCCCTGGTGAGACACTAGAGAAAGCCCTAGCTTCCCTCCCCATCTCAACAGTAGCCCTCACATCCCTTTCACAACTCGAGAGGAATGCGGCATTCAGTGATTCAAAAGGAGACGATGCATGACTCCTCTTGAAAATTGACAGGAATCCCAGTATCCCAATGGCAACAGGAAAGGGACGCTGGGTCTTCTGCCTCACCTGGAGAGGCGTCCCAATTGCCCTGTCAAGCCTCGAGGAGAATCCCGAGGTTTCCCTCTTAACTAGACAGGAGTCCTGACGTCGCTGAACAAACACGTGTTTTGAAGGGCCATCCCCGTCGTAACTCGAGAATATACCCCATGTTCCTGCCGCAACTCGAGAAAAACCATGAGACTTCCCCCTCGGCTTGAGATGAGGCCCGATTCCACTGCACTGCAGGCAGAGAAATTGTATGATCCACATCAAACACGAAAGGAGCATTGATTTCCTTGATGGGACTACAGCGAAACCCCAAGAACACTGTCTCAAGTCTAGAGGGATTCTGAGGTCACTGTAGCAACACGAAAGAGCTCCAGTACCCCAAATCAACTCTAGAGGAGAGCTTCGTCCCTGGCTTCGACTCAAGAAGAAAACCAACTTTCCACAAGCACCTCAAGATGAGTCTTCTCTCAGCTCTAGGTATGTGAGAGGGACCCTGAGTTTGCGGCCTCAAGTGGAATGGACACCGAGATACCCTGACTCGAAATAAGACCGGATATCCCTGCAGTGACTTGAATGCAGGCTCGTCTTGCATCTCCCAAGATGAAGGGATGTCTGAATCCCCTGTGGAGATCATAGAGAAAGACCTAGTTCCCCGCCTATTGGCGACTGGAGGCCTCACATCCTTTGAAAACTCGAGAGGTACATGGAGATCAAAGCTTCAAAAGGAACGATGCCTGACTGCTCTTGAAAATTGATAGGAATCCCAGTATCCCTGTGGCACGTGGAAAGTTACCCTGGGTCTCCGGCCTCATGTGTAGACGCGTCCTAATTGCCCTGCCAAGCCTCGAGGAGAATCTCGAGTTGTCCCTCGCAACTAGGCAGGAGTCCTGACGTCGCTGAACAAACACGTGTTTTGAAGGGCCATCCCTGTTGTAACTCGAGAATATACCCCAGGGTCACACTGCAACTCGAGAAAAATCATGAGACTTCCCCCACGCTGCGAGATGAGGCCTGATTCCCCTGCTTTGCATGCAGAGCAATTCCGTGTTCCACATCTAACACGAAAGGAGCCTTGATTTCCTTGATGGCACTCCAGAGAAACCCCAAGAACACTGTCTCAAGTCTAGAGGGATCCTGAGGTCGCTGAAGCAACCCAAAAGAGCTCCGTGTACCCCAAATCAACTCGAGATGAGAGCTTAGTCCCTGGTTTCAACTCAAGCGGAATACCAAATTTCCACAAGCACCACAAGGAGAGTCTACTCTGCTATACGTATGTGAGAGGGAACTGAATTTGCGGCCTCAAATGGAATCTACACCGAGATACCCTGACTCGAAATAAGGCTGAAATTCACTGCAGTGACGTGAATGCAAGCTGGTTTTCATCTCACAAGATGAAGGGATGTCTGAAACCCCTGGAGAGAAAATGGAGAAATCCCTAGCTCCCCGCCCCATCTCGACAGGAGCCCTCACATCCCTTTGACAATTGGAGAGGAACGCGGATTTCAATCATTCAAAAGGAGACGATGGCTGACTCATCTTTAAAATTGAGAGGAATCACAGTATCCCAGTGGCAAAAGGAATGGTACACTGGGTCTGCCGCCTCACCTAGAGCTGTGTTCCTATTGCTCTTTCAAGCCTCGATGAGAATCCCGAGGTGGCCCTCGAAACTAGGAAGGAGTCCTGACATTGTTGAACAAACACGCGTTTTGAAGGGCCATCCCCGTCTTCACTCGAGAATATACCCCAGGTTCCCGCCGGACTCGAGAAAAACCATGAGACTTCCCCCTCGCTGCGAGATGAGGCCTGATTCGGCTGCATTGTGTGTAGAGCAAATCCGTGTTCCATGTCAAACACAAAAGGAGCCTTGATTTCCTTGATGGCACTCCAGGGAAACCCCAAGAACACTGTCTCAAGTCTAGAGGGATCCTGAGGTCACTGCAGCAACAACAAAAGCTCCATGTACCCCAAATCATTTTGAGATGAGAACTGATTTCCTGGCTTCAAATCAAGAGGAATGCCAACTTTCCACAAGCACCACAAGAAGAGGCTTCTCTCAGCTATACGTATGTGAGAGGGACCCTGAATCTGCGGCCTCAAATGGAATCGACCTTGAGATGCCCTGATTGGAAATAAGGCCAGAATTCCCTGCAGTGACGTGAATGCAAGCTGGTTTTCATCTCACAAGATGAAGGGATGTCTGAATCCCCTGGGGAGACAATAGAGAAAGCCCTAGCTCCCCGCCCCATCTCGGCAGCAGTCCTCACATTCCTTTGACAACTCTAGAGGAACGTGGAGTTCAATGATTCAAAAGTTGATGATGCATGACTCCTCTTGAAAATTGACAGGAATCCCAGTATCCCAGGGCAACAGGAAAGGGACCCTGAGTCTGCCACCTCACCTCGAGAGTTGTTCCTATTGCCCTTTCAAGGCTCGAAGAAAATTCCAAGGTGTCCCTAGCAACTAGGCAGGAATCCTCATGTCGCTGAACAAACACATGTTTTGAAGGGCCATCCCCTTCGTAACTTGCATCTCCCCAGGTTCCCACAATAACTCGAGAAAAATCCATGAGACTTCCGCTCGCCGGGAGATGAGGCCCGTATCTGCAGAATTGCGTGCAGAGCAATTCCGTGTTCCACATCAAACATGAAAGGAGCCTTGATTTCCTTGATGGCACTCCAGAGCAACCACAAAAACACTGTCTCAAGTCTAGAGGGATCCTGAGGTCACTGCAGCAACATGAAATAGCTCCATGTACCCCAAACAATCTCGAGATGAGAGCTGATTTCCTGGCTTCAAATCAAGAGGAATGCCAACTTTCCACAAGCACTACAAGAAGAGTCTTCTCTCAGCTACACCTGTGTGAGAGGGACTCTGAATTTGCAGCCTCAAATGGAATCGACACCGAGATGCCCTGACTCGAAATAAGGCCGGGATTCCCTGCAGTGACGTGAATGCTACTTGGTTTTCATCTCACAAGATGAAGGGATATCAGAATCCCCTGGGGAGACATTAGAGAAAGACCTAGCTCCCTGCCCAATCTCGACAGGAGGCCTCACATCCCTTTGATAACTGGAGAGGAACGCGGAGTTCAGTGATTCAAAAGGAGACGATGCCTGACTCCTCTTGAAAATTGACAGGAATCCCAGTATCGCAGTGGCAACAGGAAAGGGACACTGGGTCTCCCACCTCACGTTGACAGGTGTTTCTATTGCCCTTTCAAGCCTCAATGACAATCGCGAGGTGTCCCTCGCAACTAGGCAGGAGTCGGACGTTGCTGAACAAACACGTGTTTGGAAGGGCCATCCCCTCCGTAACTCGAGAATATACCCGAGGTTCCCGGCGCAACTCTAGAAAAACCATGAGACATCCACCTCGCTGGGAGATGAGCGCCGATTCCACTGCTTTGCATGCAGAGCGATTCCGTTTTCCACATCAAACACGAAAGGAGCCTTGATTTCCTTGGTGGTACTCCAGAGAAACCCCAAGAACACTGTTTCAAGGCTAGAGGGATCCTGAGCTCACTGTACCAACACGAAAGAGCTCCGTGGACCAAAAATCAACTCGAGATGAGAGGTTAGTCCCTGGCTTCGACTCCAGTGGAATACCAACTTTCCACAAGCACCTCACGAGGAGGCTTCACTCAGCTATAGGTATGTGAGAGGGACCCTGAGTTTGCGGCCTCAAGTGGAATGGACACCGAGATGCCCTGACTGGGAATGAGGCCGGATATCCCTGCAGTGACATGAATGCATGCTCGTCGTGCATCTCCCAAGATGAATGGTTGTCTGAATGCCCTGTAGAGACCGTATAGAAAGACCAAGTTCCCACCTAATGGCGACCTGAGGGCTCACATCATTTGAAAACTCGAGAGGTAGGCAGAGATTAATGCTTCAAAAGGAGACGATGCCTGACTGCTCTTGAAAATTGATAGGAATCCCAGTATGCCTGTGGCATGTGGAAAGGGACCCTGAGTCTCCCACCTCACCTGGAGAGGCGTCCCAATAGCCTTGCCAAGCCTCGAGGAGAATCCCGAGGTGTCCCTCGCAACTAGGCAGGAGTCCTGACGTCGCTGAACAAACAGGTGTTTGGAAGGGCCATCCCCGTCGTAACTCGAGAATATACCCCAGGTTCCCGCCGCAACTCGAGAAAAACCTTGAGACTTCCCCCTCGCCGCGAGATGAGGCCCGATTCCCTGCATTGTGTGCAGAGCAATTCCTTGTTCCACATCAAACACGAAAGGAGCCTTGATTTTCTTGATGGCCCTACAGACAAACCCAAGAACACTGTTTCAAGTCTAGAGGGATCCTGAGGTCACTGCAGCAACACGAAAGGGCCCCATGCACCCCAAATTATCTCGAGATGAGAGCTGATTTCCTGGCTTCAAATCAAGAGGAATGCCAACTTTCTACAACCACCACAAGGGAGGCCTCTATCAGCTATATGTATGTGAGAGGGACCCTGATTTTGCGGCCTCAAGTAGAATGGACACCGCGATGCCCTGACTCGAAGTAAGGCCAGATATCCCTGCAGTGACTTGAATGCAGGCTCGTCTTGCATCTCCCAAGACGAAGAGATGTCTGAATCCCCTGTGGATGCCAGAGAGAAAGACTTCGTTCTCTGCCTCATCGCGACGAGAGCCCTCACATCCTTTGAAAACTCGAGAGGTACGTGGAGATCAATGCTTCCAAAGGAGAAGATGCCTTACTCCTCTTGCCCTCTTGCACTGTTGGTGTGAATGCAAACTAGTAGAGCCACTATGGAGAACAGTGTGGAGATTTCGTAAAAACTGGAAATTGAACTGCCATGTGACCCAGCAATCCCCCTTCTGTGCATACACACTGAGGAAACCAGATCTGAAAGGGACCCGTGCACCCCAATGTTCATTGCAGCACTGTTTATAATAGCCAGGACATGGAAGCAACCTAGATGCCCATCAGCAGATGAACGGATAAGGAAGCTGTGGTACATATATACCATGGAATATTACTCAGCCATTAAAATGAATTCATTTGAATCAGTTTAATGAGATGGATGAAACTCGAGCCCATTATACAGAGTGAAGTAAGCCAGAAAGATAAAGAACATTACAGGATACTAACACATATATATGGAATTTAGAAAGAAGGTAACGATAATCCTACATGTAAAAAACAGCAAAGGAGACACAGAAGTAAGGAACAGAATTTTGAAATCTGCGGGCGAAGGTGAGGGTGGGATATTTCAAAAGAACAGCATGTATATTATCTATGGTGAAACAAATCAGCAGCACAAGTGGGATGCATGAGACAAGTGCTCAGGCCTGGGGCACTTGGAAGACCCAGAGGAATCGGGTGCAGAGGGAGGTGGGAGGGGGAACCGGGATGGGTATACGTGTAACTCTATGGCTGATTCATATCAATGTATGACAAAACCCACTGAAATGTTGTGAAGTAATTAGCTTAAAACTAATAAAAAAAAAAAAAAAACCTCAAAAAAAAAAACAAAAAAAACAAAGAAAATTGCTAGGAATAGAAGTATCCCTGTGGCACGTGGAAAGGGACCATGGGTCTCCTACCTTACCTGGACAGGCGTCCAAATTGCCCTGCCAAGCATCGAGGAGAATCCCGAGGTGTCCCTCGCAACTAGGCAGGAGTCCTGACGTCGCTGAACAAACACTTGTTTGGAAGGGCCATCCCCATCGTAACTCGAGAATATACCCCAGGTTCCCGCCGCAACTCGAGAAAAACCATCAGACTTCCCCCTCGCCGTGAGATGAGGCCCGATTCCCCTGCACTGCGTGCAGAGCAATTGCATGTTGCACATCAAACATGAAAGGAGCCTTGATTTCCTTGATGGCACTCCAGAGAAAACCCAACAACACTGTCTCATATCTAGAGTGATCCTGAGGTTACTGCAGCAACACGAAAGAGCTCCGTTTACCTCAAATCAACTCAAGATGAGAGCATAGTCCCTGGCTTTGACTCAAGAGGAATAGCAACTTTCCACAAGAACCTCTAGAGGAGGCTTCTCTCAGCTCTAGGTATGTGAGAGGGACCCTGAGTTTGCAGCCTCAACTGGAATGGACACCGAGATGCTCTGACCTGAAATAAGGCAGGATATCCATGCAGTGACTTGAATGCAGGCTTGTCTCGCATCTCCCAGACGAAGGGATGTCCGAATCCCCTGTGGAGACCACAGAGAAAGACCTAGTTCCCCGCCTCATTGCGACCGGAGGCCTTAGATCCTTTCAAAACTCAAGAGGTACTTGGAGATCAATGCTTCAAAAGGAGACGATGCCTGACTCCTTTTGAAAATTGATAGGAGTCCCAGTAACACTGTGGCACGAGGAAAGGGACGCTGGGTCTCCCGCCTCACATGGAGAGGCGTCCCAATTGCCCTGCCAAGCCTTGAGGAGAATCCCGAGTTGTCCCTCGCAACTAGGCAGGAGTCCTGACGTCGCTGAACAAACACTTGTTTGGAAGGGTCATCCCTGTCATAACTCGAGAATATACCCATGTTCCCGCCGCAAGTCGAGAAAAACCATGAGACTTCCCCCTTGCCGCGAGATGAGGCCCGATTCCCCTGCATTGCATGCAGAGCTATTCCGTGTTCCACATCAAACACGAATGGAGCCTTGATTTCCTTGATGGCACTCCAGAGAAACGCCAAGAACACTGTCTCAAGTCTAGAGGGATCCTGAGGTCACTGCAACAACGCAAAAGAGTTCCATGTACTCCAAATCATCTCGAGATGAGATCTCATTTCCTGGCTTCAAATTAAGAGGAATGCCAAGTTTCCACAAGCACCACAAGAGGAGGTTTCTCTCAGCTATACATATTTTAGAGGGACCCTGAATTTTCGGCCTCAAATGGAATCGACACTGAGATGCCCTGCCTCAAAACAAGGTCAGAATTCACTGCAGTGACTTGAATGTAAGCTGGTTTTCATGTCACAAGATGAAGGGATGTCTGAATCCCCTGGGGAGACCCTAGAGAAAGCCCTTAGCTCCCCGCACCAACTCGACAGGAGGCCTCACATCCCTTTGACAACACGAGAGGAACGCGGAGTTCAATGATTCAAAAGGCGACGATGCCTGACTGCTCTTGAAAATTGACAGGAATCCCAGGATCCCAGTGGCAAGAGGAAAGGGACCCTGGCTCTGCTGCCTCAACTCGAGAGGTGTTCCTATTGCCCATTCAGGCTCGAGGAGAATGCCGAGGTGTCCCTCGAAACTAGACAGGAGTCCTGACCTCGCTGAACAAACACGTATTTGGAAGGGCCATTCCAGTCATAACTTGAGATTATACCACAGGTTCCTGCCATAACTCGAGAAAAACCATGAGACTTCCCCCTCACCGAGAGATGAGGCCCGATTCCCCTGCACTGCGTGCAGAGGAATTCCGTGTTCCACATCAAACACGAATGGAGCCTTGATTTCCTTGATGGCACTCCAGAGAAACGCAATAACACTGTTTCAAGTCTAGAGGGATCCTGAGGTCACTGCAGAAACTAGAAAAATCTCGATGTACACCAAATCATTCTCGAGATGAGAGCTGATTTCCTGACTTTAAATAAAGAGAAATGCCAACTTTCCACAAACACCACAAGAGGAGGCTTCTCTGAGCTATACGTATGTGAGAGGAATCCTGAATTTGCAGCTCAAATGGAATGGACACCGAGATGCCCTGCCTCCAAGTAAGCCCAGAATTCCCTGCAGTGACCGGAATGCAAGCTGGTTGTCATGTCACTAGAGGAAAGGATGTCTGAATGCCCTGGGGAGACCATAGAGAAAGCCCTAGCTCCCTGCCCCATCTGGACAGGAGGACTCACATCCCTTTGACCACTAGAGAGGAAAGCAGAGTTCAACGATTTAAAAGGAGACGATGCATGACTCGTCTTGAAAATTGACAGGAATCCCAGGATCCCAGTGGCAACAGGAAAGGGACACTGGGTCTGCCGCCTCACCTCGAGAGGTGTTCCTATTGCCCTGCCAAGCCTCGTGGAGAATCCCGAGGTGTCCCTGGCAACTAGGCAGGAGTTCTGACGTCACTGAACAAACAAGTGCCTGGAAGGCGGCTCCCCATTGTAACTCGAGAATATACCCCAGGTCCCGCCGCAAATCGGGAAAAACCATGAGACTTCCCCTCGCCGCGAGATGAGGCCCGATTCCCCTGCATTGCGTGCAGAGCAATGCAGAGTTCCGCATGATACATGAAAGGAGCCTTGATTTCCTTGATGGCATTCCAGAGAAACCCCAAGAACACTGTTTCAAGGCTAGAGGGATCCTGAGGTCACTGTAGCAACACGAAAGAGCTCCGTGGACCAAACATCAACCCGAGATGAGAGATTAGTCCCTGGCTTCGACTCTAGAGGAATACCAACTTTCCACAAGCACCTCAAGAGGAGGCTTCTCTCAGCTATAGGTATGTGAGAGGGACCCTGAGTTTGCGGGATCAAGTGGAATGGACAACGAGATGCCCTGCCTCGAAATAAGGACAGATATCCCTGCAGTCATTTGAATGCAGGCTCGTCTTGCATCTCCTAAGACGAAGAGATGTCTGAATCGCCTGTCGAGACCACACAGAAATACGTAGTTCCCCACCTCATCGCGATCAGAGGCCTCACATCATTTGAAAACTCGAGAGTTACGCTGAGATCAATGCTTCCAAAGGAGACGAGGCCTGACACCTCTTGAAAACTGATAGGAGTCCCAGTATCCCTGTGGCACCTGGAAAGGGACACTGGGTCTCCCGCCTCACTTGGAGAGGCGTCCCAATTGCCCTGCCAAGCCTCGAGGAGAATCCCGAGGTGTCCCTCGCTTCTCGGCAGGAGTCCTGACGTCGCTGAACAAACACGTGTTGGAAGGGCCCTCACCATCGTAACTCGAGTATATACCCCAGGTTCATGTCGCAACTCGAGAAGAACAATGAGACTTCGCCCTCGCCGTGATATGAGGACCGCTTCCCCTGCATTGCGTGCAGAGCAATTCCGTGTTCCACATCAGACATGAAAGGAGCGTGATTTCCTTGATGGAACACCAGAGAAACCTCAAGATCACTGTCTCAAGTCTAGAGGGATCCTGAGGTCACTGTAGCAACATGAAAGAGCCCGTGTACTCAAAATCAACTCGAGATGAGGGCTTAGTCCCTGGATTCGACTCAAGAGGAATACCAACTTTCCACAAGCACCTCAAGAAGAGACTTCTCTCAGCTCTAGGTATGTGAGAGGGACCCTGACTTTGCGGCCTCAAGTGGAATCGACACCGAGATGCCCGGACTCGACATAAGGCCAGATATTCCTGCAGTGACTTGAATGCAGGCTCGTCTTGCATCTCCAGAGACGAAAGTATGTCTGAATCCCCTGTGGAGACCACAGAGAAAGACCTAGTTCCCAATCTCATCGCGACTGGAGGCCTCACATCCTTTGAAAACTCCAGAGGTACGCAAAGATCAATGCCTCAAAAGGACACGATGCCTGACTCCTCGTGAAACTTGCTAGGATGCCCAGGATTCCGGTGGCACGTGGAAAGGGACACTTGGTCTCCCGCCTCAGCTGGAGAGGCGTCCCAATTGCCCTGCCAAGCCTCGAGGAGAATCCCGAGTTGTCCCTCGCAACTAGGCAGGAACCGTGAAGTTGCTGAAAAAACACGTGTGTGGAAGGGCCATCCCCGTCGTAACTCGAGAATATACCCCAGGTTCCCGCCGCAACTCGAGAAAAACCATGAGACTTTCCCCTCGCCGCGAGATGAGGCCCGATTCCCCTACACTGCGTGCAGAGCAATTCCGTGTTGCACATCCAACATGAAAGGAGCCTTGGTTTCCTTGATGGCACTCCAGAGAAACCCCAATAACACTGTTTCAAGGCTAGAGGGATCCTGAGGTCACTGTAGCAACACGAAAGAGCTCCGTGGACCAAAAATCAACTCGAGATGAGAGGTTAGTCCCTGGCTTCGACTCCAGAGGAATACCACCTTACCACAAGCACCTCAAGAGGAGGCTTCTCTCAGCTCTATGTATGTGAGAGGGACCCTGAGTTGGCGGCCTCAAGTGGAATGGACACTGAGATGGCCTGGCTCGAAATAAGGCCAGATATCCCTGCAGTGACTTGAATGCATGCTAGTCTTGTGTCTCCTAATACGAAAGGGTGTCTGAGTCCCCTGTGGAGACCCCAGAGAAAGACCTAGTTCCCCACCTCATCGCGACAGGAGGACTCACATCCTTTTAAAACTCCAGGGGTACACGGAGATCAATGCCTCTAAAGGAGACGATGCCTGACTCCTCGTGAAACTTCATAGGAGTCCCAGGATTTCTGTGGCACTTGGAAAGGGACCCTTGGTCTCCCGCCTCAGCTGGAGAGGCATCCCAATTGCCCTGCCAAACCTCGAGGAGAATCCCGAGTTGGCCCTCGCAACTAGGCAGAAGTCCTGACGTCCCTGAACAAACACGTGTGTGGAAGGGCCATCCCCGACGTAACTCGAGAATATACCCAAGGTTCCCTCCGCAACTCGAGAAAAACCATGAGACTTCCCCCTCACCACGAGATGAGGTCCTATTCCCCTGACCTGCGTGCAGAGCAATTCCGTGTTGCACATCAAACATGAAAGGAGCCTTGATTTCCTTGATGGCACTCCAGAGAAACCCCAGGAACACTGTTTCAAGGCTAGAGGGATCCTGAGGTCACTGTGACAACAAAAAAGAGCTCCGTGGACCAAAAATCAACTCAAGATGAGAGGTTAGTCCGTGGCTTCGATGCCAGAGGAATACCACCTTAGCACAAGCACCTCAAGAAGAGGCTTCTCTCAGCTCTAGGTATGTGAGAGGGACCCTGAGTTTGCGGTCTCATATGGAGTGGACACCGAGATGCCCTGACTCGAAATAAGGCCGGATATCCCTGCAGTGACTTGAAGGCAGGCTCGTCTTGCATCTCCGAAGAAGAAAGGATGTCTGAATCCCCTGTGGAGACCACAGAGAAAAACCTCGTTTCCCACCTCATCGCGACCGGAGGCCTCACATCCTTTGAAAACTTCAGAGGTACACGGAGATCAATGCCTCAAAAGGAGACGATGCCTGACTCCTCGTGAATCTTGATAGGAGTCCCAGGATTCCTGTGTCACGTGGAAAGGGTCCCTTGGTCTCCCGCCTCAGCTGGAGAGGCGTCCCAATTGCCCTGCAAAGCCTCGAGGAGAATCCCGAGTTCTCCCTCGCAACTAGGCAGATGTCCTGACGTCGCTGAGCAAACACGTGTGTGGAAGGGCCATCCCCGTCGTAACTCGAGAATATACCCCAGATTCCCGCCGCAACTCGCGAAAAACCATGAGACTTCCCCCTCGTCTCGAGATGAGGCCCGATTCCCCTGCACGGGGTGCAGAGCAATTCCGTGTTGCACATCAAACATGAAAGGAGCCTTGATTTCCTTGATGGCACCCCAAAGAAACCTCAAGAACACTATTTCAAGGCTAGAGGGATCCTGAGGTCACTGTAGCAACATGAAAGAGCTCCGTGGACCAAAAATCAACTCGAGATGAGAGGTTAGTCCCTGGCTTCAACTCCAGAGGAATACCACCTTACCACAAGCATCTCAAGAGGAGGCTTCTCTCAGCTCTAGGTATGTGAGAGGGACCCTGAGTTTGCGGCCTAAAGTGGAATGGACACCGAGATGCCCTGACTCGAAATAAGGCCGGATATCCCTGCAGTGACTTGAATTCAGGCTAGTCTTGCCTCTCCCAAGACAAAAGGCTTTCTGAATCCCCTGTGGAGTCCACAGAGAAAGACCTCGTTCCCAACCTCATCGAGACCGGAGGCCTCACATCCTTTGAAAACTCCAGAGGTACGCGGAGATCAATGCCTCAAAAGGAGACGATGCCTGACTCCTCGTGAAACGTGATAGGAGTCCCAGGATTCCTGTGGCACGTGGAAAGGGACCCTCAGTCTCCCGCCTCAGATGGAGATGCGTCCCAATTGCCCTGCCAAGCCTCGAGGAGAATCCCGAGTTGTCCCTCGCAACTAGGCAGGAGTACTAACGTCGCTGAACAAACACGTGTGTGGAAGGGCCATCCCCGTCGGAACTCGAGAATATACCCCAGGTTCCCGCCACAACTCGAGAAAAACCATGAGATTTCCCCCTCGCCGCGAGATGAGGCCAGATTCCCCTGCACTGTGTGCAGAGCAATTCCGTGTTGCACATCAAACTAGAAAGGAGCCTTGATTTCCTTGATGGCCCTCCAGAGAAACCCCAAGAGCACTGTTTCAAGGCTAGAGGGATCCTGAGGTCACTGTAGCCACACGAAATATCTCCGGGGACCAACAATCAACTCGAGATGAGAGCTTAGTCCCTGGCTTCGACTCCAGAGGAATACCACCTTACCGCAAGCACCTCAAGAGCAGGCTTCTCTCAGCTATAGGTATGTGAGAGGGACCGTGAGTTTGCGGCCTCAAGCCCAATGGACACCGAGATGCCCTGACTCGAAATAAGGCCAGATATCCCTGCAGTGACTTGAATGCAGGCTCGTCTTGCATCTCCCAAATGAAAGGATGTCTGAAGCCCCTGTGGAGACCACAGAGAAAGACCTCGTTCCCAACCTCATCGAGACCGGAGGCCTCACATCCTTTGAAAACTCCAGAGGTACGCGGAGATCAATGCCTCAAAAGGAGACGATGCCTGACTCCTCGTGAAACGTGATAGGAGTCCCAGGATTCCTGTGTCACGTGGAAAGGGACACTTGGTCTCCCGCCTCAGCTGGAGAGGCGTCCCAATTGCCCTGCCAAGCCTTAAGGAGGATCCCGAGTTGTCCCTCGCAACTAGGCAGGAGTCCTGTCGTCGCTGAACAAACACGTGTGTGGAAGAGCCATCCCCTTGGTAACTCGAGAATATACCGCAGGTTCCCACCGCAACTCGAGAAAAACCATGAGACTTCCCCCTCGCCGCGAGATGAGGCTCGATTCTCCTGCACTGCGTGCACAGCAATTCCCTGCTGCACATCAAACATGAAAGGATCCTTGATTTCCTTGCTGGCACTCCGGAGAAACCCGAAGAACACTGTTTCAAGGCTAGAGGGATCCTGAGGACACTGGAGCAACATAAAAGAACTCCGTGGACCAAAAATCAACTCGAGATGAGAGGTCAGTCCCTGGCTTCGACTCCAGAGGAATACCACCTTAACACAAGCACCTCAAGAGGAGGCTTCTCTCAGCTCTAGGTATGTGAGAGCATCCCTGAATTTGCGGCCTCAAGTGGAATGGACACCGAGATGCCCTGACTCAAAATAAGGCCGGATATCCTTGCAGAGACTCGAATGCAGGCCCGTCTTTCAGCTCCGAAGACAAAAGGATGTCTGAATCCCCTGTGGAGACCACAGAGAAAGACCTCGTTCCCCACCTCATCGCGACCGGAGGCCTCATAGCCTTTGAAAACTCCAGAGGTACGCGGAGATCAGTGCCTCAAAAGGTGATGATGCCTGACGCTTTGTGAAATTTGACAGGAGTCCCAGGACTCCTGTGGTACGTGGAAAGGGACCCTTGGTCTCCCACCTCAGCTGGAGAGGCGTCACAATTGCCCTGCCAAGCCTCGAGGAGAATCCCCAGTTGTCCCTCGCAACTAGGCAGGAGTCCTGAAGTCGCTGAACAAACACGTGTGTGGAAGGGCCATCCCCGTCGTAACTCGAGAATATACCCCAGGTTCCCGCCGCAACTTGAGAAAAACCATGAGACTTCCCCCTCGCCGAGAGACGAGGACCGATTCCCCTGCACTGCATGCAGAGCAATTCCTTGTTGCACATCAAACATGAAAGGAGCCTTGATTTCCTTGATGGCACTCCAGAGAAACCCCAAGAACACTGTTTCAAGGCTAGTGGGATACTGAGGTCACTGTAGCAAAACGAAAGAGCTCTGTGGACCAAAAATCAACTCGAGATGAGAGGTTCGTCCCTGGCTTCGACTCCAGCGGTAAACCACGTTACCAAAGGCACCTCAAGAGGAGGCTTCTCTCAGCTCTAGGTATGTGAGAGGGACCCTGAGTTTGCGGCCTCAAGTGGAATGGACACCGCGATGCCCTGACTCGAAATAAGGCCGGATATCCCTGCAGTGACTTGAATGCAGGCTCGTCTTGCAGCACCCAAGACGAAAGGATGTCTGAAGCCCCTGTGGAGACCACAGAGAAACACCTAGTTCCCCACCTCATCGCGACCGGAGGCCTCACATCCTTTGAAAATTCCAGAGGTACGCGGAGATCAATGCCTCCAAAGGAGACGATGCCTGAGTCCTTGTGAAACTTGATAGGAGTCCCAGGATTCCTGTGGCACGTGGAAAGGGACCTTCGGTCTCCCGCCTCAGCTGTAGAGGCGTCCCAATTGCCCTGCCAATCCTCGAGGTGGATCCCGAGTTGTCCCTCGCAACTAGGCAGGAGTCCTGTCGTCGCTGAACAAACACGTGTGTGGAAGAGCCATCCCCTTGGTAACTCGAGAATATACCGCAGGTTCCCGCCGCAACTCGAGAAAAACAATGAGACTTCCCCCTCGCTTCGAGATGAGGCCCGATTCCTCTGTACGGCGTGCAGAGCAATTCCGTGTTGCACATCAAACATGAAAGGAGCCTTGATTTCCTTGCTGGCACTCCAGAGAAACCCCAAGAACACTGTTTCAAGGCTAGAGGGATACTGAGGTCACTGTAGCAAAACGAAAGAGCTCTGTAGACCAAATATCAACTCGAGATGAGAGGTTAGTCCCTGGCTTTGACTCCAGCGGTAAACCTCATTACCAAAAGCACCTCAAGAGGAGGCTTCTTTCAGCTGTAGGTATGTGAGAGGGACCCTGAGGTTGCGGCCTCATGTGGAATGGACACCGAGATGTCCTGACTCGAAATAAGGCCGGTTATCCCTGCAGTGACTTGAATGCAAGCTCGTCTTGCCTCTGCCAAGAAGAAAGGATGTCTGAATCCCCAGTGGAGACCACAGAGAAACACCTAGTTCCCCACCTCATGGCGACCGGAGGCCTCACATCCTTTGAAAACACCAGAGGTACGCAGAGATCAATGCCTCAAAAGAAGACGATGCCTGACTCCTCGTGAAACTTGATAGGAGTTCCAGGATTCCTGTGGCACGTGGAAAGGGAACCTTGGTCTCCCGCCTCAGCTGGATAGGCATCCCACTTGCCCTGCCAAGCCTCGAAGAGAATCCCGAGTTGTCCCTCTCAACTAGGCAGGAGTCCTGACGTCGCTGAACAAACACGTGTGTGGAAGGGCCATCCCCGTCGTAACTCGAGAATATACCCCAGGTTCCCGCCGCAACTCGAGAGAAACCATGAGACTTCCCCCTCGCGCGAGATGAGGCCCGATTCCCCTGCACTGCGTGCAGAGCAATTCCGTGTTACACATCAAACATGAAAGGAGCCTTGATTTCCTTGATGGCACTCCAGAGAAACCCCAAGAACACTGTTTCAAGGCTAGAGGGATCCTGAGGACACTGTGACAACACGAAAGAGCTCTGTGGACCAAAAAGCAACTCGAGATGAGAGGTTAGTCCCTGGCTTCGACTCCAGAGGAATACCACCTTAGCACAAGCACCTCAAGAGGAGGCTTCTCTCAGCTCTAGGTATCTGAGAGGGACCCTAAGTTTGCGGCCTCAAGTGGAATGGACACCGAGATGCCCTGACTCGAAATAAGGCCGGATATCCCTGCAGTGACTTGAATGCAGGCTAGTCTTGTGTCTCCTAATACGAAATGGTGTCTGAGTCCCATGTGGAGACCACAGAGAAAGACCTAGTTCCCTATCTCATCGCGACCGGAGGCCTCACATCCTTTGAAAACTCCAGAGGTACACGGAGATCAATTCCTCAAAAGGAGACGATGCCTGACTCCTCGTGAAACTTGATAGGAGTCCCAGGATTCCTGTGGCACGTGGAAAGGGACCCTGGGTCTCCCGCCTCAGCTGTAGAGGCGTCTCAATTGCCCTGCCAAACCTCGAGGTGGATCCCGAGGTGTCCCTCGCAACTAGGCAGGAGTCCTGTCGTCGCTGAACAAACACGTGTGTGGAAGAGCCATCCCCTTGGTAACTCGAGAATATACCGGCAGGTTCCCGCCCCAAATCGAGAAAAACCATGAGACTTCCCCCTCGCCGCGAAATGAGGCCCGATTCTCCTGCACTGCGTGCACAGCAATTCCCTGTTGCACATCAACATGAAAGCATCCTTGATTTCCTTGCTGGCACTCCGGAGCAACCCCAAGAACACTGTTTCAAGGCTAGAGGGATCCTGAGGACACTGGAGCAACATAAAAGAACTCCGTGGACCAAAAATCAACTCGAGATGAGAGGTCAGTCCCTGGCTTCAACTCCAGAGGAATACCACCTTAGCACAAGCACCTCAAGAGGAGGCTTCTCTCAGCTCTAGGTATGTGAGAGCGTCCCTGAGTTTGCGGCCTCAAGTGGAATGGACACCGAGATGCCCTGACTCAAAATAAGGCCGGATATCCTTGCAGAGACTCGAATGCAGGCCCGTCTTTCAGCTCCGAAGACAAAAGGATGTCTGAATCCCCTGTGGAGACCACAGAGAAAGACCTCGTTCCCCACCTCATCGCGACCGGAGGCCTCACATCCTTTGAAAACTCCAGAGGTACGCGGAGATCAGTGCCTCAAAAGGTGATGATGCCTGACGCTTTGTGAAATTTGATAGGAGTCCCAGGACTCCTGTGGTACGTGGAAAGGGAGCCTTGGTCTCCCACCTCAGCTGGAGAGGCGTCGCAATTGCCCTGCCAAGCCTCAAGGAGAATCCCCAGTTGTCCCTCGCAACTAGGCAGGAGTCCTGAAGTCGCTGAACAAACACGTGTGTGGAAGGGCCATCCCCGTCGTAACTCGAGAATATACCCCAGGTTCCCGCCGCAACTTGAGAAAAACCATGAGACTTCCCCCTCGCCGAGAGACGAGGACCGATTCCCCTGCACTGCATGCAGAGCAATTCCTTGTTGCACATCAAACATGAAAGGAGCCTTGATTTCCTTGATGGCACTCCGGAGAAACACCAAGAACACTGTTTTAAGGCCAGAGGGATACTGAGGTCACTGTAGCAAAACGAAAGGGCTCTGTGGACCAAAAATCAACTCGAGATGAGAGGTTAGTCCCTGGCTTCGACTCCAGGGGTAAACCACCTTACCAAAGGCACCTCAAGAGGAGGCTTCTCTCAGCTCTAGGTATGTGAGAGGGACTCTGAGTTTGCGGCCTCAAGTGGAATGGACACCGAGATGCCCTGACTCGTAATAAGGCCGGATGTCCCTGCAGTGACTAGAATGCAGACTCGTCTTTCATCTCCCAAGACGAAAGGATGTCTGAATCCCCTGTGGAGACCACAGAGAAACACCTAGTTCCCCATCTCATCGCGACCGGAGACCTCACATCCTTGGAAAATTCCAACGGTTCGCGGAGATCAGTGCCTCAAAAGGAGACGATGCCTGACTCCTCGTGAAACTTGATAGGAGTCCCAGGATTCCTGTGGCACGTGGAAAGGGAACCTTGGTCTCCCGCCTCAGCTGGATAGGCATCCCACTTGCCCTGCCAAGCCTCGAAGAGAATCCCGAGTTGTCCCTCTCAACTAGGCAGGAGTCCTGACGTCGCTGAACAAACACGTGTGTGGAAGGGCCATCCCCTTGGTAACTCGAGAATATACCCCAGGTTCCCGCCGCAACTCGAGAAAAACCATGAGACTTCCCCCTCGCCGCGAGATGAGGCCCGATTCTCCTGCACTGCGTGCACAGCAATTCCCTGTTGCACATCAAACATGAAAGGATCCTTGATTTCCTTGCTGGCACTCCGGAGCAACCCCAAGAACACTGTTTCAAGGCTAGAGGGATCCTGAGGACACTGGAGCAACATAAAAGAACTCCGTGGACCAAAAATCAACTCGAGATGAGAGGTCAGTCCCTGGCTTCGACTCCAGAGGAATACCACCTTACCACAAGCACCTCAAGAGGAGGCTTCTCTCAGCTCTATGTATGTGAGAGGGACCCTGAGTTGGCGGCCTCAAGTGGAATGGACACTGAGATGGCCTGGCTCGAAATAAGGCCAGATATCCCTGCAGTGACTTGAATGCATGCTAGTCTTGTGTCTCCTAATACGAAAGGGTGTCTGAGTCCCCTGTGGAGACCACAGAGAAAGACCTAGTTCCCCACCTCATCGCGAACGGAGGCCTCACATCCTTTTAAAACTCCAGGGGTACACGGAGATCAATGCCTCTAAAGGAGACGATGCCTGACTCCTCGTGAAACTTCATAGGAGTCCCAGGATTTCTGTGGCACTTGGAAAGGGACCCTTGGTCTCCCGCCTCAGCTGGAGAGGCATCCCAATTGCCCTGCCAAACCTCGAGGAGAATCCCGAGTTGGCCCTCGCAACTAGGCAGAAGTCCTGACGTCCCTGAGCAAACACGTGTGTGGAAGGGCCATCCCCGACGTAACTCGAGAATATACCCAAGGTTCCCTCCGCAACTCGAGAAAAACCATGAGACTTCCCCCTCGCCACGAGATGAGGTCCTATTCCCCTGACCTGCGTGCAGAGCAATTCCGTGTTGCACATCAAACATGAAAGGAGCCTTGATTTCCTTGATGGCACTCCAGAGAAACCCCAAGAACACTGTTTCAAGGCTAGAGGGATCCTGAGGTCACTGTGACAACAAAAAAGAGCTCCGTGGACCAAAAATCAACTCGAGATGAGAGGTCAGTCCCTGGCTTCGACTCCAGAGGAATACCACCTTAGCACAAGCACCTCAAGAAGAGGCTTCTCTCAGCTCTAGGTATGTGAGAGGGACCCTGAGTTTGCGGTCTCATATGGAGTGGACACAGAGATGCCCTGACTCGAAATAAGGCCGGATATCCCTGCAGTGACTTGAAGGCAGGCTCGTCTTGCATCTCCGAAGAAGAAAGGATGTCTGAATCCCCTGTGGAGACCACAGAGAAAAACCTCGTTTCCCACCTCATCGCGACCGGAGGCCTCACATCCTTTGAAAACTTCAGAGGTACACGGAGATCAATGCCTCAAAAGGAGACGATGCCTGACTCCTCGTGAATCTTGATAGGAGTCCCAGGATTCCTGTGTCACGTGGAAAGGGTCCCTTGGTCTCCCGCCTCAGCTGGAGAGGCGTCCCAATTGCCCTGCAAAGCCTCGAGGAGAATCCCGAGTTCTCCCTCGCAACTAGGCAGATGTCCTGACGTCGCTGAGCAAACACGTGTGTGGAGGGCCATCCCCGTCGTAACTCTAGAATATACCCCAGATTCCCGCCGCAACTCGCGAAAAACCATGAGACTTCCCCCTCGTCTCGAGATGAGGCCCGATTCCCCTGCACGGGGTGCAGAGCAATTCCGTGTTGCACATCAAACATGAAAGGAGCCTTGATTTCCTTGATGGCACCCCAAAGAAACCTCAAGAACACTATTTCAAGGCTAGAGGGATCCTGAGGTCACTGTAGCAACATGAAAGAGCTCCGTCGACCAAAAATCAACTCGAGATGAGAGGTTAGTCCCTGGCTTCAACTCCAGAGGAATACCACCTTACCACAAGCATCTCAAGAGGAGGCTTCTCTCAGCTCTAGGTATGTGAGAGGGACCCTGAGTTTGCGACCTAAAGTGGAATGGACACCGAGATGCCCTGACTCGAAATAAGGCCGGATATCCCTGCAGTGACTTGAATTCAGGCTAGTCTTGCCTCTCCCAAGACAAAAGGCTTTCTGAATCCCCTGTGGAGTCCACAGAGAAAGACCTCGTTCCCAACCTCATCGAGACCGGAGGCCTCACATCCTTTGAAAACTCCAGAGGTACGCGGAGATCAATGCCTCAAAAGGAGACGATGCCTGACTCCTCGTGAAACGTGATAGGAGTCCCAGGATTCCTGTGGCACGTGGAAAGGGACCCTCAGTCTCCCGCCTCAGATGGAGATGCGTCCCAATTGCCCTGCCAAGCCTCGAGGAGAATCCCGAGTTGTCCCTCGCAAATAGGCAGGAGTACTGACGTCGCTGAACAAACACGTGTGTGGAAGGGCCATCCCCGTCGGAACTCGAGAATATACCCCAGGTTCCCGCCACAACTCGAGAAAAACCATGAGATTTCCCCCTCGCCGCGAGATGAGGCCAGATTCCCCTGCACTGTGTGCAGAGCAATTCCGTGTTGCACATCAAACTAGAAAGGAGCCTTGATTTCCTTGATGGCCCTCCAGAGAAACCCCAAGAGCACTGTTTCAAGGCTAGAGGGATTCTGAGGTCACTGTAGCCACACGAAATATCTCCGGGGACCAACAATCAACTCGAGATGAGAGCTTAGTCCCTGGCTTCGACTCCAGAGGAATACCACCTTACCGCAAGCACCTCAAGAGCAGGCTTCTCTCAGCTATAGGTATGTGAGAGGGACCGTGAGTTTGCGGCCTCAAGCCCAATGGACACCGAGATGCCCTGACTCGAAATAAGGCCAGATATCCCTGCAGTGACTTGAATGCAGGCTCGTCTTGCATCTCCCAAATGAAAGGATGTCTGAAGCCCCTGTGGAGACCACAGAGAAAGACCTAGTTCTCCACCTCATGGCGACCGGAGGCCTCACATCCTTTGAAAACTCCAGAGGTACACGGAGATCAATGCCTCAAAAGGAGACGATGCCTGACTCCTCGTGAAACGTGATAGGAGTCCCAGGATTCCTGTGTCACGTGGAAAGGGACACTTGGTCTCCCGCCTCAGCTGGAGAGGCGTCCCAATTGCCCTGCCAAGCCTTAAGGAGGATCCCGAGTTGTCCCTCGCAACTAGGCAGGAGTCCTGTCGTCGCTGAACAAACACGTGTGTGGAAGAGCCATCCCCTTGGTAACTCGAGAATATACCGCAGGTTCCCACCGCAACTCGAGAAAAACCATGAGACTTCCCCCTCGCCGCGAGATGAGGCTCGATTCTCCTGCACTGCGTGCACAGCAATTCCCTGCTGCACATCAAACATGAAAGGATCCTTGATTTCCTTGCTGGCACTCCGGAGAAACCCGAAGAACACTGTTTCAAGGCTAGAGGGATCCTGAGGACACTGGAGCAACATAAAAGAACTCCGTGGACCAAAAATCAACTCGAGATGAGAGGTCAGTCCCTGGCTTCGACTCCAGAGGAATACCACCTTAACACAAGCACCTCAAGAGGAGGCTTCTCTCAGCTCTAGGTATGTGAGAGCATCCCTGAATTTGCGGCCTCAAGTGGAATGGACACCGAGATGCCCTGACTCAAAATAAGGCCGGATATCCTTGCAGAGACTCGAATGCAGGCCCGTCTTTCAGCTCCGAAGACAAAAGGATGTCTGAATCCCCTGTGGAGACCACAGAGAAAGACCTCGTTCCCCACCTCATCGCGACCGGAGGCCTCATAGCCTTTGAAAACTCCAGAGGTACGCGGAGATCAGTGCCTCAAAAGGTGATGATGCCTGACGCTTTGTGAAATTTGATAGGAGTCCCAGGACTCCTGTGGTACGTGGAAAGGGACCCTTGGTCTCCCACCTCAGCTGGAGATGCGTCGCAATTGCCCTGCCAAGCCTCGAGGAGAATCCCCAGTTGTCCCTCGCAACTAGGCAAGAGTCCTGAAGTCGCTGAACAAACACGTGTGTGGAAGGGCCATCCCCGTCGTAACTCGAGAATATACCCCAGGTTCCCGCCGCAACTTGAGAAAAACCATGAGACTTCCCCCTCGCCGAGAGACGAGGACCGATTCCCCTGCACTGCATGCAGAGCAATTCCTTGTTGCACATCAAACATGAAAGGAGCCTTGATTTCCTTGATGGCACTCCAGAGAAACCCCAAGAACACTGTTTCAAGGCTAGTGGGATACTGAGGTCACTGTAGCAAAACGAAAGAGCTCTGTGGACCAAAAATCAACTCGAGATGAGAGGTTCGTCCCTGGCTTCGACTCCAGCGGTAAACCACGTTACCAAAGGCACCTCAAGAGGAGGCTTCTCTCAGCTCTAGGTATGTGAGAGGGACCCTGAGTTTGCGGCCTCAAGTGGAATGGACACCGAGATGCCCTGACTCAAAATAAGGCCGGATATCCCTGCAGTGACTAGAATGCAGGCTCGTCTTGCAGCTCCCAAGACGAAAGGATGTCTGAAGCCCCTGTGGAGACCACAGAGAAACACCTAGTTCCCCACCTCATCGCGACCGGAGGCCTCACATCCTTTGAAAATTCCAGAGGTACGCGGAGATCAGTGCCTCCAAAGGAGACGATGCCTGAGTCCTCGTGAAACTTGATAGGAGTCCCAGGATTCCTGTGGCACGTGGAAAGGGACCTTCGGTCTCCCGCCTCAGCTGTAGAGGCGTCCAAATTGCCCTGCCAATCCTCGAGGTGGATCCCAAGTTGTCCCTCGCAACTAGGCAGGAGTCCTGTCGTCGCTGAACAAACACGTGTGTGGAAGAGCCATCCCCTTGGTAACTCGAGAATATACCGCAGGTTCCCACCGCAACTCGAGAAAAACAATGAGACTTCCCCCTCGCTGCGAGATGAGGCCCGATTCCTCTGTACGGCGTGCAGAGCAATTCCGTGTTGCACATCAAACATGAAAGGAGCCTTGATTTCCTTGCTGGCACTCCGGAGCAACCCCAAGAACACTGTTTCAAGGCTAGAGGGATCCTGAGGACACTGGAGCAACATAAAAGAACTCCGTGGACCAAAAATCAACTCGAGATGAGAGGTCAGTCCCTGGCTTCGACTCCAGAGGAATACAACCTTAGCACAAGCACCTCAAGAGGAGGCTTCTCTCAGCTCTAGGTATGTGAGAGCGTCCCTGAGTTTGCGGCCTCAAGTGGAATGGACACCGAGATGCCCTGACTCGAAATAAGGCCGGATATCCTTGCAGAGACTCGAATGCAGGCCCGTCTTTCAGCTCCGAAGACAAAAGGATGTCTGAATCCCCTTTAGAGACCACAGAGAAAGACCTCGTTCCCCACCTCATCGCGACCCGAGGCCTCACATCCTTTGAAAACTCCAGAGGTACGCGGAGATCAGTGCCTCAAAAGGTGATGATGCCTGACGCTTTGTGAAATTTGATAGGAGTCCCAGGACTCCTGTGGTACGTGGAAAGGGACCCTTGGTCTCCCACCTCAGCTGGAGAGGCGTCGCAATTGCCCTGCCAAGCCTCAAGGAGAATTCCCAGTTGTCCCTCGCAACTAGGCAGGAGTCCTGAAGTCGCTGAACAAACACGTGTGTGGAAGGGCCATCCCCGTCGTAACTCGAGAATATACCCCAGGTTCCCGCCGCAACTTGAGAAAAACCATGAGACTTCCCCCTCGCCGAGAGACGAGGACCGATTCCCCTGCACTGCATGCAGAGCAATTCCTTGTTGCACATCAAACATGAAAGGAGCCTTGATTTCCTTGATGGCACTCCGGAGAAACACCAAGAACACTGTTTTAAGGCCAGAGGGATACTGAGGTCACTGTAGCAAAACGAAAGGGCTCTGTGGACCAAAAATCAACTCGAGATGAGAGGTTAGTCCCTGGCTTCGACTCCAGGGGTAAACCACCTTACCAAAGGCACCTCAAGAGGAGGCTTCTCTCAGCTCTAGGTATGTGAGAGGGACTCTGAGTTTGCGGCCTCAAGTGGAATGGACACCGAGATGCCCTGACTCGTAATAAGGCCGGATATCCCTGCAGTGACTAGAATGCAGGCTCGTCTTTCATCTCCCAAGACGAAAGGATGTCTGAATCCCCTGTGGAGACCACAGAGAAACACCTAGTTCCCCATCTCATCGCGACCGGAGACCTCACATCCTTGGAAAACTCCAACGGTTCGCGGAGATCAGTGCCTCAAAAGGAGACGATGCCTGAGTCCTCGTGAAACTTGATAGGAGTCCCAGGATTCCTGTGGCACGTGGAAAGGGACCTTCGGTCTCCCGCCTCAGCTGTAGAGGCGTCCAAATTGCCCTGCCAATCCTCGAGGTGGATCCCAAGTTGTCCCTCGCAACTAGGCAGGAGTCCTGTCGTCGCTGAACAAACACGTGTGTGGAAGGGCCATCCCCGTCGTAACTCGAGAATATACCCCAGGTTCCCGCCGCAACTTGAGAAAAACCATGAGACTTCCCCCTCGCCGAGAGACGAGGACCGATTCCCCTGCACTGCATGCAGAGCAATTCCTTGTTGCACATCAAACATGAAAGGAGCCTTGATTTCCTTGATGGCACTCCAGAGAAACCCCAAGAACACTGTTTCAAGGCTAGTGGGATACTGAGGTCACTGTAGCAAAACGAAAGAGCTCTGTGGACCAAAAATCAACTCGAGATGAGAGGTTCGTCCCTGGCTTCGACTCCAGCGGTAAACCACGTTACCAAAGGCACCTCAAGAGGAGGCTTCTCTCAGCTCTAGGTATGTGAGAGGGACCCTGAGTTTGCGGCCTCAAGTGGAATGGACACCGAGATGCCCTGACTCAAAATAAGGCCGGATATCCCTGCAGTGACTAGAATGCAGGCTCGTCTTGCAGCTCCCAAGACGAAAGGATGTCTGAAGCCCCTGTGGAGACCACAGAGAAACACCTAGTTCCCCACCTCATCGCGACCGGAGGCCTCACATCCTTTGAAAATTCCAGAGGTACGCGGAGATCAGTGCCTCCAAAGGAGACGATGCCTGAGTCCTCGTGAAACTTGATAGGAGTCCCAGGATTCCTGTGGCACGTGGAAAGGGACCTTCGGTCTCCCGCCTCAGCTGTAGAGGCGTCCAAATTGCCCTGCCAATCCTCGAGGTGGATCCCAAGTTGTCCCTCGCAACTAGGCAGGAGTCCTGTCGTCGCTGAACAAACACGTGTGTGGAAGAGCCATCCCCTTGGTAACTCGAGAATATACCGCAGGTTCCCACCGCAACTCGAGAAAAACAATGAGACTTCCCCCTCGCTGCGAGATGAGGCCCGATTCCTCTGTACGGCGTGCAGAGCAATTCCGTGTTGCACATCAAACATGAAAGGAGCCTTGATTTCCTTGCTGGCACTCCGGAGCAACCCCAAGAACACTGTTTCAAGGCTAGAGGGATCCTGAGGACACTGGAGCAACATAAAAGAACTCCGTGGACCAAAAATCAACTCGAGATGAGAGGTCAGTCCCTGGCTTCGACTCCAGAGGAATACAACCTTAGCACAAGCACCTCAAGAGGAGGCTTCTCTCAGCTCTAGGTATGTGAGAGCGTCCCTGAGTTTGCGGCCTCAAGTGGAATGGACACCGAGATGCCCTGACTCGAAATAAGGCCGGATATCCTTGCAGAGACTCGAATGCAGGCCCGTCTTTCAGCTCCGAAGACAAAAGGATGTCTGAATCCCCTTTAGAGACCACAGAGAAAGACCTCGTTCCCCACCTCATCGCGACCCGAGGCCTCACATCCTTTGAAAACTCCAGAGGTACGCGGAGATCAGTGCCTCAAAAGGTGATGATGCCTGACGCTTTGTGAAATTTGATAGGAGTCCCAGGACTCCTGTGGTACGTGGAAAGGGACCCTTGGTCTCCCACCTCAGCTGGAGAGGCGTCGCAATTGCCCTGCCAAGCCTCAAGGAGAATCCCCAGTTGTCCCTCGCAACTAGGCAGGAGTCCTGAAGTCGCTGAACAAACACGTGTGTGGAAGGGCCATCCCCGTCGTAACTCGAGAATATACCCCAGGTTCCCGCCGCAACTTGAGAAAAACCATGAGACTTCCCCCTCGCCGAGAGACGAGGACCGATTCCCCTGCACTGCATGCAGAGCAATTCCTTGTTGCACATCAAACATGAAAGGAGCCTTGATTTCCTTGATGGCACTCCGGAGAAACCCCAAGAACACTGTTTTAAGGCCAGAGGGATACTGAGGTCACTGTAGCAAAACGAAAGGGCTCTGTGGACCAAAAATCAACTCGAGATGAGAGGTTAGTCCCTGGCTTCGACTCCAGGGGTAAACCACCTTACCAAAGGCACCTCAAGAGGAGGCTTCTCTCAGCTCTAGGTATGTGAGAGGGACTCTGAGTTTGCGGCCTCAAGTGGAATGGACACCGAGATGCCCTGACTCGTAATAAGGCCGGATATCCCTGCAGTGACTAGAATGCAGGCTCGTCTTTCATCTCCCAAGACGAAAGGATGTCTGAATCCCCTGTGGAGACCACAGAGAAACACCTAGTTCCCCATCTCATCGCGACCGGAGACCTCACATCCTTGGAAAACTCCAACGGTTCGCGGAGATCAGTGCCTCAAAAGGAGACGATGCCTGAGTCCTCGTGAAACTTGATAGGAGTCCCAGGATTCCTGTGGCACGTGGAAAGGGACCTTCGGTCTCCCGCCTCAGCTGTAGAGGCGTCCAAATTGCCCTGCCAATCCTCGAGGTGGATCCCAAGTTGTCCCTCGCAACTAGGCAGGAGTCCTGTCGTCGCTGAACAAACACGTGTGTGGAAGAGCCATCCCCTTGGTAACTCGAGAATATACCGCAGGTTCCCGCCGCAACTCGAGAAAAACAATGAGACTTCCCCCTCGCTGCGAGATGAGGCCCGATTCCTCTGTACGGCGTGCAGAGCAATTCCGTGTTGCACATCAAACATGAAAGGAGCCTTGATTTCCTTGCTGGCACTCCAGAGAAACCCCAAGAACACTGTTTCAAGGCTAGAGGGATACTGAGGTCACTGTAGCAAAACGAAAGAGCTCTGTAGACCAAATATCAACTCGAGATGAGAGGTTAGTCCCTGGCTTTGACTCCAGCGGTAAACCTCATTACCAAAAGCACCTCAAGAGGAGGCTTCTTTCAGCTGTAGGTATGTGAGAGGGACCCTGAGGTTGCGGCCTCATGTGGAATGGACACCGAGATGTCCTGACTCGAAATAAGGCCGGTTATCCCTGCAGTGACTTGAATGCAAGCTCGTCTTGCCTCTGCCAAGAAGAAAGGATGTCTGAATCCCCAGTGGAGACCACAGAGAAACACCTAGTTCCCCACCTCATGGCGACCGGAGGCCTCACATCCTTTGAAAACACCAGAGGTACGCAGAGATCAATGCCTCAAAAGAAGACGATGCCTGACTCCTCGTGAAACTTGATAGGAGTCCCAGGATTCCTGTGGCACGTGGAAAGGGAACCTTGGTCTCCCGCCTCAGCTGGATAGGCATCCCACTTGCCCTGCCAAGCCTCAAAGAGAATCCCGAGTTGTCCCTCTCAACTAGGCAGGAGTCCTGACGTCGCTGAACAAACACGTGTGTGGAAGGGCCATCCCCGTCGTAACTCGAGAATATACCCCAGGTTCCCGCCGCAACTCGAGAGAAACCATGAGACTTCCCCCTCGCGCGAGATGAGGCCCGATTCCCCTGCACTGCGTGCAGAGCAATTCCGTGTTGCACATCAAACATGAAAGGAGCCTTGATTTCCTTGATGGCACTCCAGAGAAACCCCAAGAACACTGTTTCAAGGCTAGAGGGATCCTGAGGACACTGTGACAACACGAAAGAGCTCTGTGGACCAAAAAGCAACTCGAGATGAGAGGTTAGTCCCTGGCTTCGACTCCAGAGGAATACCACCTTAGCACAAGCACCTCAAGAGGAGGCTTCTCTCAGCTCTAGGTATCTGAGAGGGACCCTGAGTTTGCGGCCTCAAGTGGAATGGACACCGAGATGCCCTGACTCGAAATAAGGCCGGATATCCCTGCAGTGACTTGAATGCAGGCTAGTCTTGTGTCTCCTAATACGAAATGGTGTCTGAGTCCCATGTGGAGACCACAGAGAAAGACCTAGTTCCCTATCTCATCGCGACCGGAGGCCTCACATCCTTTGAAAACTCCAGAGGTACACGGAGATCAATTCCTCAAAAGGAGACGATGCCTGACTCCTCGTGAAACTTGATAGGAGTCCCAGGATTCCTGTGGCACGTGGAAAGGGACCCTGGGTCTCCCGCCTCAGCTGTAGAGGCGTCCCAATTGCCCTGCCAATCCTCGAGGTGGATCCCGAGGTGTCCCTCGCAACTAGGCAGGAGTCCTGTCGTCGCTGAACAAACACGTGTGTGGAAGAGCCATCCCCTTGGTAACTCGAGAATATACCGCAGGTTCCCGCCGCAACTCGAGAAAAACCATGAGACTTCCCCCTCGCCGCGAGATGAGGCCCGATTCTCCTGCACTGCGTGCACAGCAATTCCCTGTTGCACATCAAACATGAAAGGATCCTTGATTTCCTTGCTGGCACTCCGGAGCAACCCCAAGAACACTGTTTCAAGGCTAGAGGGATCCTGAGGACACTGGAGCAACATAAAAGAACTCCGTGGACCAAAAATCAACTCGAGATGAGAGGTCAGTCCCTGGCTTCGACTCCAGAGGAATACCACCTTAGCACAAGCACCTCAAGAGGAGGCTTCTCTCAGCTCTAGGTATGTGAGAGCGTCCCTGAGTTTGCGGCCTCAAGTGGAATGGACACCGAGATGCCCTGACTCAAAATAAGGCCGGATATCCTTGCAGAGACTCGAATGCAGGCCCGTCTTTCAGCTCCGAAGACAAAAGGATGTCTGAATCCCCTGTGGAGACCACAGAGAAAGACCTCGTTCCCCACCTCATCACGACCGGAGGCCTCACATCCTTTGAAAACACCAGAGGTACGCGGAGATCAATGCCTCAAAAGGAGACGATGCCTGACTCCTCGTGAAACTTGATAGGAGTCCCAGGATTCCTGTGTCACGTGGAAAGGGACACTTGGTCTCCCGCCTCAGCTGGAGAGGCGTCCCAATTGCCCTGCCAAGCCTTAAGGAGGATCCCGAGTTGTCCCTCGCAACTAGGCAGGAGTCCTGTCTTCGCTGAACAAACACGTGTGTGGAAGAGACATCCCCATGGTAACTCGAGAATATACCGCAGGTTCCCACCGCAACTCGAGAAAAACCATGAGACTTCCCCCTCGCCGCGAGATGAGGCTCGATTCTCCTGCACTGCGTGCACAGCAATTCCCTGCTGCACATCAAACATGAAAGGATCCTTGATTTCCTTGCTGGCACTCCGGAGAAACCCGAAGAACACTGTTTCAAGGCTAGAGGGATCCTGAGGACACTGGAGCAACATAAAAGAACTCCGTGGACCAAAAATCAACTCGAGATGAGAGGTCAGTCCCTGGCTTCGACTCCAGAGGAATACCACCTTAACACAAGCACCTCAAGAGGAGGCTTCTCTCAGCTCTAGGTATGTGAGAGCATCCCTGAATTTGCGGCCTCAAGTGGAATGGACACCGAGATGCCCTGACTCAAAATAAGGCCGGATATCCTTGCAGAGACTCGAATGCAGGCCCGTCTTTCAGCTCCGAAGACAAAAGGATGTCTGAATCCCCTGTGGAGACCACAGAGAAAGACCTCGTTCCCCACCTCATCGCGACCGGAGGCCTCATAGCCTTTGAAAACTCCAGAGGTACGCGGAGATCAGTGCCTCAAAAGGTGATGATGCCTGACGCTTTGTGAAATTTGACAGGAGTCCCAGGACTCCTGTGGTACGTGGAAAGGGACCCTTGGTCTCCCACCTCAGCTGGAGAGGCGTCGCAATTGCCCTGCCAAGCCTCGAGGAGAATCCCCAGTTGTCCCTCGCAACTAGGCAGGAGTCCTGAAGTCGCTGAACAAACACGTGTGTGGAAGGGCCATCCCCGTCGTAACTCGAGAATATACCCCAGGTTCCCGCCGCAACTTGAGAAAAACCATGAGACTTCCCCCTCGCCGAGAGACGAGGACCGATTCCCCTGCACTGCATGCAGAGCAATTCCTTGTTGCACATCAAACATGAAAGGAGCCTTGATTTCCTTGATGGCACTCCAGAGAAACCCCAAGAACACTGTTTCAAGGCTAGTGGGATACTGAGGTGACTGTAGCAAAACGAAAGAGCTCTGTGGACCAAAAATCAACTCGAGATGAGAGGTTCGTCCCTGGCTTCGACTCCAGCGGTAAACCACGTTACCAAAGGCACCTCAAGAGGAGGCTTCTCTCAGCTCTAGGTATGTGAGAGGGACCCTGAGTTGGCGGCCTCAAGTGGAATGGACACCGCGATGCCCTGACTCGAAATAAGGCCGGATATCCCTGCAGTGACTTGAATGCAGGCTCGTCTTGCAGCTCCCAAGACGAAAGGATGTCTGAAGCCCCTGTGGAGACCACAGAGAAACACCTAGTTCCCCACCTCATCGCGACCGGAGGCCTCACATCCTTTGAAAATTCCAGACGTTCGCGGAGATCAGTGCCTCCAAAGGAGACGATGCCTGAGTCCTCGTGAAACTTGATAGGAGTCCCAGGATTCCTGTGGCACGTGGAAAGGGACCTTCGGTCTCCCGCCTCAGCTGTAGAGGCGTCCCAATTGCCCTGCCAATCCTCGAGGTGGATCCCGAGGTGTCCCTCGCAACTAGGCAGGAGTCCTGTCGTCGCTGAACAAACACTTGTGTGGAAGAGCCATCCCCTTGGTAACTCGAGAATATACCGCAGGTTCCCGCCGCAACTCGAGAAAAACCATGGGACTTCCCCCTCGCCGCGAGATGAGGCCCGATTCTCCTGCACTGCGTGCACAGCAATTCCCTGTTGCACATCAAACATGAAAGGATCCTTGATTTCCTTGCTGGCACTCCGGAGCAACCCCAAGAACACTGTTTCAAGGCTAGAGGGATCCTGAGGACACTGGAGCAACATAAAAGAACTCCGTGGACCAAAAATCAACTCGAGATGAGAGGTCAGTCCCTGGCTTCGACTCCAGAGGAATACCACCTTAGCACAAGCACCTCAAGAGGAGGCTTCTCTCAGCTCTAGGTATGTGAGAGCGTCCCTGAGTTTGCGGCCTCAAGTGGAATGGACACCGAGATGCCCTGACTCGAAATAAGGCCGGATATCCTTGCAGAGACTCGAATGCAGGCCCGTCTTTCAGCTCCGAAGACAAAAGGATGTCTGAATCCCCTGTGGAGACCACAGAGAAAGACCTCGTTCCCCACCTCATCGCGACCGGAGGCCTCACATCCTTTGAAAACTCCAGAGGTACGCGGAGATCAGTGCCTCAAAAGGTGATGATGCCTGACGCTTTGTGAAATTTGATAGGAGTCCCAGGACTCCTGTGGTACGTGGAAAGGGAACCTTGGTCTCCCACCTCAGCTGGAGAGGCGTCGCAATTGCCCTGCCAAGCCTCAAGGAGAATCCCCAGTTGTCCCTCGCAACTAGGCAGGAGTCCTGAAGTCGCTGAACAAACACGTGTGTGGAAGGGCCATCCCCGTCGTAACTCGAGAATATACCCCAGGTTCCCGCCGCAACTTGAGAAAAACCATGAGACTTCCCCCTCGCCGAGAGACGAGGACCGATTCCCCTGCACTGCATGCAGAGCAATTCCTTGTTGCACATCAAACATGAAAGGAGCCTTGATTTCCTTGATGGCACTCCGGAGAAACACCAAGAACACTGTTTTAAGGCCAGAGGGATACTGAGGTCACTGTAGCAAAACGAAAGGGCTCTGTGGACCAAAAATCAACTCGAGATGAGAGGTTAGTCCCTGGCTTCGACTCCAGGGGTAAACCACCTTACCAAAGGCACCTCAAGAGGAGGCTTCTCTCAGCTCTAGGTATGTGAGAGGGACTCTGAGTTTGCGGCCTCAAGTGGAATGGACACCGAGATGCCCTGACTCGTAATAAGGCCGGATATCCCTGCAGTGACTAGAATGCAGGCTCGTCTTTCATCTCCCAAGACGAAAGGATGTCTGAATCCCCTGTGGAGACCACAGAGAAACACCTAGTTCCCCATCTCATCGCGACCGGAGACCTCACATCCTTGGAAAACTCCAACGGTTCGCGGAGATCAGTGCCTCAAAAGGAAACGATGCCTGACTCCTCGTGAAACTTGATAGGAGTCCCAGGATTCCTGTGGCACGTGGAAAGGGACCTTCGGTCTCCCGCCTCAGCTGTAGAGGCGTCCAAATTGCCCTGCCAATCCTCGAGGTGGATCCCAAGTTTTCCCTCGCAACTAGGCAGGAGTCCTGTCGTCGCTGAACAAACACGTGTGTGGAAGAGCCATCCCCTTGGTAACTCGAGAATATACCGCAGGTTCCCGCCGCAACTCGAGAAAAACAATGAGACTTCCCCCTCGCTGCGAGATGAGGCCCGATTCCTCTGTACGGCGTGCAGAGCAATTCCGTGTTGCACATCAAACATGAAAGGAGCCTTGATTTCCTTGCTGGCACTCCAGAGAAACCCCAAGAACACTGTTTCAAGGCTAGAGGGATCCTGAGGTCACTGTAGCAAAACGAAAGAGCTCTGTAGACCAAATATCAACTCGAGATGAGAGGTTAGTCCCTGGCTTTGACTCCAGCGGTAAACCTCATTACCAAAAGCACCTCAAGAGGAGGCTTCTTTCAGCTGTAGGTATGTGAGAGGGACCCTGAGGTTGCGGCCTCATGTGGAATGGACACCGAGATGTCCTGACTCGAAATAAGGCCGGTTATCCCTGCAGTGACTTGAATGCAAGCTCGTCTTGCCTCTGCCAAGAAGAAAGGATGTCTGAATCCCCAGTGGAGACCACAGAGAAACACCTAGTTCCCCACCTCATGGCGACCGGAGGCCTCACATCCTTTGAAAACACCAGAGGTACGCAGAGATCAATGCCTCAAAAGAAGACGATGCCTGACTCCTCGTGAAACTTGATAGGAGTCCCAGGATTCCTGTGGCACGTGGAAAGGGAACCTTGGTCTCCCGCCTCAGCTGGATAGGCATCCCACTTGCCCTGCCAAGCCTCGAAGAGAATCCCGAGTTGTCCCTCTCAACTAGGCAGGAGTCCTGACGTCGCTGAACAAATACGTGTGTGGAAGGGCCATCCCCGTCGTAACTCGAGAATATACCCCAGGTTCCCGCCGCAACTCGAGAGAAACCATGAGACTTCCCCCTCGCGCGAGATGAGGCCCGATTCCCCTGCATTGCGTGCAGAGCAATTCCGTGTTACACATCAAACATGAAAGGAGCCTTGATTTCCTTGATGGCACTCCAGAGAAACCCCAAGAACACTGTTTCAAGGCTAGAGGGATCCTGAGGACACTGTGACAACACGAAAGAGCTTTGTGGACCAAAAATCAACTCGAGATGAGAGGTTAGTCCCTGGCTTCGACTCCAGAGGAATACCACCTTAGCACAAGCACCTCAAGAGGAGGCTTCTCTCAGCTCTAGGTATCTGAGAGGGACCCTGAGTTTGCGGCCTCAAGTGGAATGGACACCGAGATGCCCTGACTCAAAATAAGGCTGGATCTCCATGCAGTGACTTGAATGCAGGCTAGTCTTGTGTCTCCTAATACGAAATGGTGTCTGAGTCCCATGTGGAGACCACAGAGAAAGACCTAGTTCCCTATCTCATCGCGACCGGAGGCCTCACATCCTTTGAAAACTCCAGAGGTACACGGAGATCAATTCCTCAAAAGGAGACGATGCCTGACTCCTCGTGAAACTTGATAGGAGTCCCAGGATTCCTGTGGCACGTGGAAAGGGACCCTGGGTCTCCCGCCTCAGCTGTAGAGGCGTCCCAATTGCCCTGCCAATCCTCGAGGTGGATCCCGAGGTGTCCCTCGCAACTAGGCAGGAGTCCTGTCGTCGCTGAACAAACACGTGTGTGGAAGAGCCATCCCCTTGGTAACTCGAGAATATACCGCAGGTTCCCGCCGCAACTCGAGAAAAACCATGAGACTTCCCCCTCGCCGCGAGATGAGGCCCGATTCTCCTGCACTGCGTGCACAGCAATTCCCTGTTGCACATCAAACATGAAAGGATCCTTGATTTCCTTGCTGGCACTCCGGAGCAACCCCAAGAACACTGTTTCAAGGCTAGAGGGATCCTGAGGACACTGGAGCAACATAAAAGAACTCCGTGGACCAAAAATCAACTCGAGATGAGAGGTCAGTCCCTGGCTTCGACTCCAGAGGAATACCACCTTAGCACAAGCACCTCAAGAGGAGGCTTCTCTCAGCTCTAGGTATGTGAGAGCGTCCCTGAGTTTGCGGCCTCAAGTGGAATGGACACCGAGATGCCCTGACTCAAAATAAGGCCGGATATCCTTGCAGAGACTCGAATGCAGGCCCGTCTTTCAGCTCCGAAGACAAAAGGATGTCTGAATCCCCTGTGGAGACCACAGAGAAAGACCTCGTTCCCCACCTCATCGCGACCGGAGGCCTCACATCCTTTGAAAACTCCAGAGGTACGCGGAGATCAGTGCCTCAAAAGGTGATGATGCCTGACGCTTTGTGAAATTTGATAGGAGTCCCAGGACTCCTGTGGTACGTGGAAAGGGAGCCTTGGTCTCCCACCTCAGCTGGAGAGGCGTCGCAATTGCCCTGCCAAGCCTCAAGGAGAATCCCCAGTTGTCCCTCGCAACTAGGCAGGAGTCCTGAAGTCGCTGAACAAACACGTGTGTGGAAGGGCCATCCCCGTCGTAACTCGAGAATATACCCCAGGTTCCCGCCGCAACTTGAGAAAACCATGAGACTTCCCCCTCGCCGAGAGACGAGGACCGATTCCCCTGCACTGCATGCAGAGCAATTCCTTGTTGCACATCAAACATGAAAGGAGCCTTGATTTCCTTGATGGCACTCCGGAGAAACCCCAAGAACACTGTTTTAAGGCCAGAGGGATACTGAGGTCACTGTAGCAAAACGAAAGGGCTCTGTGGACCAAAAATCAACTCGAGATGAGAGGTGAGTCCCTGGCTTCGACTCCAGGGGTAAACCACCTTACCAAAGGCACCTCAAGAGGAGGCTTCTCTCAGCTCTAGGTATGTGAGAGGGACTCTGAGTTTGCGGCCTCAAGTGGAATGGACACCGAGATGCCCTGACTCGTAATAAGGCCGGATATCCCTGCAGTGACTAGAATGCAGGCTCGTCTTTCATCTCCCAAGACGAAAGGATGTCTGAATCCCCTGTGGAGACCACAGAGAAACACCTAGTTCCCCATCTCATCGCGACCGGAGACCTCACATCCTTGGAAAACTCCAACGGTTCGCGGAGATCAGTGCCTCAAAAGGAGACGATGCCTGAGTCCTCGTGAAACTTGATAGGAGTCCCAGGATTCCTGTGGCACGTGGAAAGGGACCTTCGGTCTCCCGCCTCAGCTGTAGAGGCGTCCAAATTGCCCTGCCAATCCTCGAGGTGGATCCCAAGTTTTCCCTCGCAACTAGGCAGGAGTCCTGTCGTCGCTGAACAAACACGTGTGTGGAAGAGCCATCCCCTTGGTAACTCGAGAATATACCGCAGGTTCCCGCCGCAACTCGAGAAAAACAATGAGACTTCCCCCTCGCTGCGAGATGAGGCCCGATTCCTCTGTACGGCGTGCAGAGCAATTCCGTGTTGCACATCAAACATGAAAGGAGCCTTGATTTCCTTGCTGGCACTCCGGAGCAACCCCAAGAACACTGTTTCAAGGCTAGAGGGATCCTGAGGACACTGGAGCAACATAAAAGAACTCCGTGGACCAAAAATCAACTCGAGATGAGAGGTCAGTCCCTGGCTTCGACTCCAGAGGAATACCACCTTAGCACAACCACCTCAAGAGGAGGCTTCTCTCAGCTCTAGGTATGTGAGAGCGTCCCTGAGTTTGCGGCCTCAAGTGGAATGGACACCGAGATGCCCTGACTCGAAATAAGGCCGGATATCCTTGCAGAGACTCGAATGCAGGCCCGTCTTTCAGCTCCGAAGACAAAAGGATGTCTGAAGCCCCTGTGGAGACCACAGAGAAAGACCTCGTTCCCCACCTCATCGCGACCGGAGGCCTCACATCCTTTGAAAACTCCAGAGGTACGCGGAGATCAGTGCCTCAAAAAGTGATGATGCCTGACGCTTTGTGAAATTTGATAGGAGTCCCAGGACTCCTGTGGTACGTGGAAAGGGACCCTTGGTCTCCCACCTCAGCTGGAGAGGCGTCGCAATTGCCCTGCCAAGCCTCAAGGAGAATCCCCAGTTGTCCCTCGCAACTAGGCAGGAGTCCTGAAGTCGCTGAAGAAAGACGTATGTGGAAGGGCCATCCCCGTCGTAACTCGAGAATATACCCCAGGTTCCCGCCGCAACTTGAGAAAAACCATGAGACTTCCCCCTCGCCGAGAGACGAGGACCGATTCCCCTGCACTGCATGCAGAGCAATTCCTTGTTGCACATCAAACATGAAAGGAGCCTTGATTTCCTTGATGGCACTCCGGAGAAACCCCAAGAACACTGTTTCAAGGCTAGAGGAATACTGAGGTCACTGTAGCAAAACGAAAGAGCTCTGTGGACCAAAAATCAACTCGAGATGAGAGGTTAGTCCCTGGCTTCGACTCCAGGGGTAAACCACCTTACCAAAGGCACCTCAAGAGGAGGCTTCTCTCAGCTCTAGGTATGTGAGAGGGACTCTGAGTTTGCGGCCTCAAGTGGAATGGACACCGAGATGCCCTGACTCGTGATAAGGCCGGATATCCCTGCAGTGACTAGAATGCAGGCTCGTCTTTCATCTCCCAAGACGAAAGGATGTCTGAATCCCCTGTGGAGACCACAGAGAAACACCTAGTTCCCCATCTCATCCCGACCGGAGGCCTCACATCCTTGAAAAACTCCAACGGTTCACGGAGATCAGTGCCTCAAAAGGAGACGATGCCTGACTCCTCGTGAAACTTGATAGGAGTCCCAGGATTCCTGTGGCACGTGGAAAGGGAACCTTGGTCTCCCGCCTCAGCTGGAGAGGCGTCCAAATTGCCCTGCCAAGCCTCGAGGAGAATCCCGAGTTGTCCCTCGCAACTAGACAGGAGTCCTGTCGTCGCTGAACAAACACGTGTCTGGAAGGGCCATCCCCTTGGTAACTCGAGAATATACCCCAGGTTCCCTCCCCAACTCGAGAAAAACCATGAGACTTCCCCCTCGCTGCGAGATGAGGCCCGATTCCTCTGTACGGCATTCAGAGCAATTCCGTGTTGCACATCAAACATGAAAGGAGCCTTGATTTCCTTGATGGTACTCCGGAGAAACCCCAAGAACACTGTTTCAAGGCTAGAGGGATCCTGAGGTCACTGGAGCAACACGAAAGAGCTCTGTAGACCAAATATCAACTCGAGATGAGAGGTTAGTCCCTGGCTTTGACTCCAGCGGTAAACCTTCTTACCAAAGGCACCTCAAGAGGAGGCTTCTCTCAGCTCTAGGTATGTGAGAGGGACCCTGAGTTGGCGGCCTCAAGTGGAATGAACACCGAGATGCCCTGACTCGTAATAAGGCCGGATATCCCTGCACTGACTTGAATGCAGGCTCGTCTTGCATCTCCCAAGACGAAAGGATGTCTGAATCCCCTGTGGAGACCACAGAGAAACACCTAGTTCCCAACCTCATCGCGACCGGATTCCTCACATCCTTGGAAAACTTCAGAGGTACGCGGAGATCAGTGTCTCAAAAGGAGACGATGCCTGACTCCTCGTGAAACTTGATAGGAGTCCCAGGATTCCTGTGGCACGTGGAAAGGGAACCTTGGTCTCCCGCCTCAGCTGGAGAGGCGTCCAAATTGCCCTGCCAAGCCTCGAGGAGAATCCCGAGTTGTCACTCGCAACTAGGCAGGAGTCCTGTCGTCGCTGAACAAACACGTGTCTGGAACGGCCATCCCCTTGGTAACTCGAGAATATACCCCAGGTTCCCTCCCCAACTCGAGAAAAACCATAAGACTTCCCCCTCGCTGCGAGATGAGGCCCCATTCCCCAGCACTGCGTGCATAGCAATTCCGTGTTCCACATCAAACATAAAAGGAGCCTTGATTTCCTTGCTGGCACTCCAGAGAAACCCCAAGAACACTGTTTCAAGGCTAGAGGGATCCTGAGGTCACTGGAGCAACACGAAAAAGCTCTGTAGACCAAAAATCAACTAGAGATGAGAGGTTAGTCTCTGGCTTCGACTCCAGCGGAATACCACCTTACCAAAAGCACCTCAAGAGGAGGCTTCTCTCAGCTGTAGGTATGTGAGAGGGACCCTGAGGTTGCGGCCTCATGTGGAATGGACACCGAGATGTCCTGACTCTAAATAAGGCCGGATATCCCTGCAGTGAGTTGAATGCAAGCTCGTCTTGCCTCTGCCAAGAAGAAAGGATGTCTGAATCCCCAGTGGAGACCACAGAGAAACACCTAGTTCCCCACCTCATGGCGACCGGAGGACTCACATCCTTTGAAAACACCAGAGGTGCGCAGAGATCAATGCCTCAAAAGAAGACGATGCCTGACTCCTCGTGAAACTTGATAGGAGTCCTAGGATTCCTGTGGCACGTGGAAAGGGAACCTTGGTCTCCCGCCTCAGCTGGATAGGCATCCCACTTGCCCTGCCAAGCCTCGAAGAGAATCCCGAGTTGTCCCTCTCAACTAGGCAGGAGTCCTGACGTCGCTGAACAAACACGTGTGTGGAAGGGCCATCCCCGTCATAACTCGAGAATATACCCCAGGTTCCCGCCGCAACTCGAGAGAAACCATGAGACTTCCCCCTCGCGCGAGATGAGGCCCGATTCCCCTGCTCTGCGTGCAGAGCAATTCCGTGCTGCACATCAAACATGAAAGGAGCCTTGATTTCCTTGATGGCACTCCAGAGAAACCCCAAGAACACTGTTTCAAGGCTAGAGGGATCCTGAGGACACTGTGACAACATGAAAGAGCTCCGTGGACCAAGAATCAACTCGAGATGAGAGGTTAGTCCCTGGCTTCGACTCCAGAGGAATACCACCTTAGCACAAGCACCTCAAGAGGAGGCTTCTCTCAGCTTTAGGTATCTGAGAGGGACCCTGAGTTTGCGGCCTCAAGTGGAATGGACACCGAGATGCCCTGACTCGAAATAAGGCCGGATATCCCTGCAGTGACTTGAATGCAGGCTCGTCTTGTGTCTCCTAATATGAAATGGTGTCTGAGTCCCATGTGGAGACCACAGAGAAAGACCTAGTTCCCTATCTCATCGCGACCGGAGGCCTCACATCCTTTGAAAACTCCAGAGGTACACGGAGATCAATTCCTCAAAAGGAGATGATGCCTGACTCCTCGTGAAACTTGATAGGAGTCCCAGGATTTCTGTGGCACGTGGAAAGGGACCCTCGGTCTCCCGCGTCAGCTGTAGAGGCGTCCCAATTGCCCTGCCAATCCTCGAGGTGGATCCCGAGTTGTCCCTCGCAACTAGGCAGGAGTCCTGTCGTCGCTGAACAAACACGTGTGTGGAAGAGCCATCCCCTTGGTAACTCGAGAATATACCGCAGGTTCCCGCCGCAACTCGAGAAAAACCATGAGACTTCCCCCTCGCCGCGAGATGAGGCCCGATTCTCCTGCACTGCGTGCAAAGCAATTCCCTGTTGCACATCAAACATGAAAGGATCCTTGATTTCCTTGCTGGCACTGCGGATAAACCCCAAGAACACTGTTTCAAGGCTAGAGGGATCCTGAGGACACTGGAGCAACATAAAAGAACTCCGTGGACCAAAAATCAACTCGAAATGAGAGGTCAGTCCCTGGCTTCGACTCCAGAGGAATACCACCTTAGCACAAGCACCTCAAGAGGAGGCTTCTCTCAGCTCTAGGTATGTGAGAGCTTCCCTGAGTTTGCGGCCTCAAGTGGAATGGACACCGAGATGCCCTGACTCAAAATAAGGCCGGATATCCTTGCAGAGACTCGAATGCAGGCCCGTCTTTCAGCTCCGAAGACAAAAGGATGTCTGAAGCCCCTGTGGAAACCACAGAGAAAGACCTCGTTCCCCACCTCATCGCGACCGGAGGCCTCACATCCTTTGAAAACTCCAGAGGTACGCGGAGATCAGTGCCTCAAAAGGTGATGATGCCTGACGCTTTGTGAAATTTGATAGGAGTCCCAGGACTCCTGTGGTACGTGGAAAGGGACCCTTGGTCTCCCACCTCAGCTGGAGAGGCATCCCAATTGCCCTGCCAAACCTCAAGGAGAATCCCCAGTTGTCCCTCGCAACTAGGCAGGAGTCCTGAAGTCGCTGAACAAACACGTGTGTGGAAGGGCCATCCCCGTCGTAACTCGAGAATATACCCCAGGTTCTCGCCGCAACTTGAGAAAAACCATGAGACTTCCCCCTCGCCGAGAGACGAGGACCGATTCCCCTGCACTGCATGCAGAGCAATTCCTTGTTGCACATCAAACATGAAAGGAGCCTTGATTTCCTTGATGGCACTCCGGAGAAACCCCAAGAACACTGTTTCAAGGCTAGAGGGATACTGAGGTCACTGTAGAAAAACGAAAGAGCTCTGTGGACCAAAAATCAACTCGAGATGAGAGGTTAGTCCCTGGCTTCGACTCCAGCGGTAAACCACCTTACCAACGGCACCTCAAGAGGAGGCTTCTCTCAGCTCTAGGTATGTGAGAGGGACTCTGAGTTTGCGGCCTCAAGTGGAATGGACACCGAGATGCCCTGACTCGTAATAAGGCCGGATATCCCTGCAGTGACTAGAATGCAGGCTCGTCTTGCATCTCCCAAGACGAAAGGATGTCTGAATCCCCTGTGGAGACCACAGAGAAACACCTAGTTCCCCATCTCATCGCGACCGGAGGCCTCACATCCTTGGAAAACTCCAACGGTTCGCGGAGATCAGTGCCTCAAAAGGAGACGATGCCTGACTCCTCGTGAAACTTGAGAGGAGTCCCAGGATTCCTGTGGCACGTGGAAAGGGAACCTTGGTCTCCCGCCTCAGCTGGAGAGGCGTCCAAATTGCCCTGCCAAGCCTCGAGGAGAATCCCGAGTTGTCCCTCGCAACTAGACAGGAGTCCTGTCGTCGCTGAACAAACACGTGTCTGGAAGGGCCATCCCCGTCATAACTCGAGAATATACCCCAGGTTCCCTCCCCAACTCGAGAAAAACCATGAGACTTCCCCCTCGCTGCGAGATGAGGCCCGATTCCTCTGTACGGCATGCAGAGAAATTCCGTGTTGCACATCAAACATGAAAGGAGCCTTGATTTCCTTGATGGTACTCCGGAGAAACCCCAAGAACACTGTTTCAAGGCTAGAGGGATACTGAGGTCACTGTAGTAAAACGAAAGAGCTCTGTAGACCAAAAATCAACTCGAGATGAGAGGTTAGTCCCTGGCTTCGATGCCAGAGGAATACCACCTTACCAAAGGCACCTCAAGAGGAGGCTTCTCTCAGCTCTAGGTATGTGAGAGGGACCCTGAGTTGGCGGCCTCAAGTGGAATGGACACCGAGATGCCCTGACTCGAAATAAGGCCGGATATCCCTGCAGTGACTTGAAGGCAGGCTCGTCTTGCATTTCTGAAGAAGAAAGGATGTCTGAATCCCCTGTGGAGACCACAGAGAAAGACCTCGTTTCCCACCTCATCGCCACCAGAGGCCTCACATCCTTTGAAAACTCCGGAGGTACGCGGAGATCAATGCCTCAAAAGGAGACGATGCCTGACTCCTCGTGAATCTTGATAGGAGTCCCAGGATTCCTGTGTCAGGTGGAAAGGGACACTTGGTCTCCCGCCTCAGCTGTAGAGGCATCCCAATTGCCCTGCCAAGCCTCGAGGAGAATCCCGAGTTGTCCCTCGCAACAAGGCAGATGTCCTGACGTCGGTGAGCAAACACGTGTGTGGAGGGCCATCCCCGTCGTAACTCGAGAATATACCCCAGGTTCCCACTGCAACTTGAGAAAAACCATGAGATTTCCCCCTTGCCACGAGATGAGGACCGATTCCCCTGCACTGCGTGCAGAGCTATTCCGTGTTGCACATCAAACTTGAAAGGAGCCTTGATTTCCTTGATGGCCCTACAGAGAAACCCCAAGAGCACTGTTTCAAGGCTAGAGGGATCCTGAGGTCACTGTAGCCACACGAAATTTCTCCGGGGACCAACAATCAACTCGAGATGAGAGCTTAGTCCCTGGCTTTGACTCCAGAGGAATACCACCTTACCGCAAGCACCTCAAGAGCAGGCTTATCTCAGCTATAGGTATGTGAGAGGGACCGTGAGTTTGCGGCCACAAGCCCAATGGACACCGAGATGCCCTGACTCGAAATAAGGCCAGATATCCCTGCAGTGACTTGAATGCAGGCTCGTCTTGCATCTCCCAAATGAAAGGATGTCTGAAGCCCCTGTGGAGACCACAGAGAAAGACCTAGTTCCCCACCTCATCACGACTGGAGGGCTCACATCCTTTGAAAACTCCAGAGGTACGCGGAGATCAGTGCCTGAAAAGGAGACGATGCCTGACTCCTCGTGAAACTTGATAGGAATCCCAGGATTCCTGTGGCACGTGGAAAGGGACACTTGGTCTCCCGCCTCAGCTGGAGAGGCGTCCCAATTGCCCTGCCAAGCCTTGAGGAGAATCCCGAGTTGTCCCTCGCAACTAGGCAGGAGTCCTGTCGTCGCTGAACAAACACGTGTGTGGAAGAGCCATCCCCTTGGTAACTCGAGAATATACCGCAGGTTCCCGCCGCAACTCGAGAAAAACCATGAGACATCCCCCTCGCCGCGAGATGAGGCCCGATTCTCCTGCACTGCATGCACAGCAATTCCCTGTTGCACATCAAACATGAAAGGATCCTTGATTTCCTTGCTGGCACTCCGGAGAAACCCCAAGAACACTGTTTCAAGGCTAGAGGGATCCTGAGGACACTGGAGCAACATAAAAGAACTCCGTGGACCAAAAATCAACTCGAGATGAGAGGTCAGTCCCTGGCTTCGACTCCAGAGGAATACCACCTTAGCACAAGCACCTCAAGAGGAGGCTTCTCTCCGCTCTAGGTATGTGAGAGCGTCCCTGAGTTTGCGGCCTCAAGTGGAATGGACACCGAGATGCCCTGACTCAAAATAGGGCCGGATATCCTTGCAGAGACTCGAATGCAGGCCCGTCTTTCAGCTCCGAAGACAAAAGGATGTCTGAATCCCCTGTGGAGACCACAGAGAAAAACCTCGTTCCCCACCTCATCGCGACCGGAGGCCCACATCCTTTAAAAACTCCAGAGGTACGCGGAGATCAGTGCCTCAAAAGGTGATGACGCCTGACGCTTTGTGAAATTTGATAGGAGTCCCAGGACTCCTGTGGTACGTGGAAAGGGACCCTTGGTCTCCCACCTCAGCTGGAGAGGCGTCGCAATTGCCCTGCCAAGCCTCGAGGAGAATCCCCAGTTGTCCCTCGCAACTAGGTAGGAGTCCTGAAGTCGCTGAACAAACACGTGTGTGGAAGGGCCATCCCCGTCGTAACTCAAGAATATACCCCAGGTTCCCGCCGCAACTCGAGAAAAACCATGAGACTTCCCACTCGCCGAGAGACGAGGACCGATTCCCCTGCACTGCATGCAGAGCAATTCCTTGTTGCACATCAAACATGAAAGGAGCCTTGATTTCCTTGATGGCACTCCAGAGAAACCCCAAGAACACTGTTTCAAGGCTAGAGGGATCCTGAGGTCACCGTAGCAACACGAAAGAGCTCCGTGGACCAAAAATCAACTGGAGATGTGATGTTAGTCCCTGGCTTCGAATCCAGAGGAATACTACCTTACCACAAGCACCTCAAGAGGAGGCTTCTCTCAGCTCTAGGTATATGAGAGGGACCCTGAGTTGCGGCCTCAAGTGGAATGGACACCGAGATGCCCTGACTCGAAATAAGGCCGGATATCCCTGCAGTGACTTGAATGCAGGCTCGTCTTGCATCTCCCAAATGAAAGGATGTCTGAAGCCCATGTGGAGACCACAGAGAAAGACCTAGTTCCCCACCTCATCGCCAACGCAGGCCTCACATCCTTTGAAAACTCCAGAGGTACGCGGAGATCAATTCCTCAAAAGGAGATAATGCCTGACTCCTCGTGAAACTTGATAGGAGTCCCAGGATTCCTGTGGCACATGGAGAGGGACACTTGGTTTCCCGCCTCAGCTGGAGAGGCGTCCCAATTGCCCTGCCAAGCCTTGAGGAGAATCCCGAGTTGTCCCTCGCAACTAGGCAGGAGTCCTGTCGTCGCTGAACAAACACGTGTGTGGAAGAGCCATCCCCTTGGTAACTCGAGAATATACCGGCAGGTTCCCGCCCCAACTCGAGAAAAACCATGAGACTTCCCCCTCGCCGCGAGATGAGGCCCGATTCTCCTGCACTGCGTGCACAGCAATTCCCTGTTGCACATCAAACATGAAAGCATCCTTGATTTCCTTGCTGGCACTCCGGAGCAACCCCAAGAACACTGTTTCAAGGCTAGAGGGATCCTGAGGACACTGGAGCAACATAAAAGAGCTCCGTGGACCAAAAATCAACTCGAGATGAGAGGTCAGTCCCTGGCTTCGACTCCAGAGGAATACCACCTTAGCACAAGCACCTCAAGAGGAGGCTTCTCTCAGCTCTAGGTATGTGAGAGCGTCCCTGAGTTTGCGGCCTCAAGTGGAATGGACACCGAGATGCCCTGACTCAAAATAAGGCCGGATATCCTTGCAGAGACTCGAATGCAGGCCCGTCTTTCAGCTCCGAAGACAAAAGGATGTCTGAAGCCCCTGTGGAGACCACAGAGAAAGACCTCGTTCCCCACCTCATCGCGACCCGAGGCCTCACATCCTTTGAAAACTCCAGAGGTACACGGAGATCAGTGCCTGAAAAGGAGACGATGCCTGACTCCTGGTGAAACTTGATAGGAGTCCCAGGATTCCTGTGGCACGTGGAAAGGGACCCTTGGTCTCCCACCTCAGCTGGAGAGGCGTCCCAATTGCCCTGCCAAGCCTTAAGGAGAATCCCGAGTTGTCCCTCGCAACTAGGCAGGAGTCCTGAAGTCACTGAACAAACACGTGTGTGGAAGGGCCATCCCCATCGTAACTCGAGAATATACCCCAGGTTCCCGCCGCAACTCGAGAAAAACCATGAGACTTCCCACTCGCCGAGAGACGAGGACCGATTCCCCTGCACTGCATGCAGAGCAATTCCTTGTTGCACATCAAACATGAAAGGAGCCTTGATTTCCTTGATGGCACTCCAGAGAAACCCCAAGAACACTGTTTCAAGGCTAGAGGGATCCTGAGGTCACCGTAGCAACACGAAAGAGCTCCGTGGACCAAAAATCAACTGGAGATGTGATGTTAGTCCCTGGCTTCGAATCCAGAGGAATACTACCTTACCACAAGCACCTCAAGAGGAGGCTTCTCTCAGCTCTAGGTATGTGAGAGGGACCCTGAGTTGCGGCCTCAAGTGGAATGGACACCGAGATGCCCTGACTCGAAATAAGGCCGGATATCCCTGCAGTGACTTGAATGCAGGCACGTCTTGCATCTCCCAAATGAAAGGATGTCTGAAGCCCCTGTGGAGACCACAGAGAAAGACCTAGTTCCCCACCTCAACGCGACTGCGGGCCTCACATCCTTTGAAAGCTCCAGAAGTACGCGGAGATCAGTGCCTGAAAAGGAGACGATGCCTGACTCCTGGTGAAACTTGATAGGAGTCCCGGGATTCCTGTGGCACGTGGAAAGGGACACTTGGTCTCCCGCCTCAGCTGGAGAGGCGTCCCAATTGCCCTGCCAAACCTTGAGGAGAATCCCGAGTTGTCCCTCGCAACTAGGCAGGAGTCCTGTCGTCGCTGAACAAACACGTGTGTGGAAGAGCCATCCCCTTGGTAACTCGAGAATATACCGGCAGGTTCCCGCCCCAACTCGAGAAAAACCATGAGACTTCCCCCTCGCCGCGAGATGAGGCCCGATTCTCCTGCACTGCGTGCACAGCAATTCCCTGTTGCACATCAAACATGAAAGGATCCTTGATTTCCTTGCTGGCACTGCGGATAAACCCCAAGAACACTGTTTCAAGGCTAGAGGGATCCTGAGGACACTGGAGCAACATAAAAGAACTCCGTGGACCAAAAATCAACTCGAGATGAGAGGTCAGTCCCTGGCTTCGACTCCAGAGGAATACCACCTTAGCACAAGCACCTCAAGAGGAGGCTTCTCTCCGCTCTAGGTATGTGAGAGCGTCCCTGAGTTTGCGGCCTCAAGTGGAATGGACACCGAGATGCCCTGACTCAAAATAGGGCCGGATATCCTTGCAGAGACTCGAATGCAGGCCCGTCTTTCAGCTCCGAAGACAAAAGGATGTCTGAATCCCCTGTGGAGACCACAGAGAAAAACCTCGTTCCCCACCTCATCGCGACCGGAGGCCCACATCCTTTAAAAACTCCAGAGGTACGCGGAGATCAGTGCCTCAAAAGGTGATGACGCCTGACGCTTTGTGAAATTTGATAGGAGTCCCAGGACTCCTGTGGTACGTGGAAAGGGACCCTTGGTCTCCCACCTCAGCTGGAGAGGCGTCGCAATTGCCCTGCCAAGCCTCGAGGAGAATCCCCAGTTGTCCCTCGCAACTAGGTAGGAGTCCTGAAGTCGCTGAACAAACACGTGTGTGGAAGGGCCATCCCCGTCGTAACTCAAGAATATACCCCAGGTTCCCGCCGCAACTCGAGAAAAACCATGAGACTTCCCACTCGCCGAGAGACGAGGACCGATTCCCCTGCACTGCATGCAGAGCAATTCCTTGTTGCACATCAAACATGAAAGGAGCCTTGATTTCCTTGATGGCACTCCAGAGAAACCCCAAGAACACTGTTTCAAGGCTAGAGGGATCCTGAGGTCACCGTAGCAACACGAAAGAGCTCCGTGGACCAAAAATCAACTGGAGATGTGATGTTAGTCCCTGGCTTCGAATCCAGAGGAATACTACCTTACCACAAGCACCTCAAGAGGAGGCTTCTCTCAGCTCTAGGTATATGAGAGGGACCCTGAGTTGCGGCCTCAAGTGGAATGGACACCGAGATGCCCTGACTCGAAATAAGGCCGGATATCCCTGCAGTGACTTGAATGCAGGCTCGTCTTGCATCTCCCAAATGAAAGGATGTCTGAAGCCCATGTGGAGACCACAGAGAAAGACCTAGTTCCCCACCTCATCGCCAACGCAGGCCTCACATCCTTTGAAAACTCCAGAGGTACGCGGAGATCAATTCCTCAAAAGGAGATAATGCCTGACTCCTCGTGAAACTTGATAGGAGTCCCAGGATTCCTGTGGCACATGGAGAGGGACACTTGGTTTCCCGCCTCAGCTGGAGAGGCGTCCCAATTGCCCTGCCAAGCCTTGAGGAGAATCCCGAGTTGTCCCTCGCAACTAGGCAGGAGTCCTGTCGTCGCTGAACAAACACGTGTGTGGAAGAGCCATCCCCTTGGTAACTCGAGAATATACCGGCAGGTTCCCGCCCCAACTCGAGAAAAACCATGAGACTTCCCCCTCGCCGCGAGATGAGGCCCGATTCTCCTGCACTGCGTGCACAGCAATTCCCTGTTGCACATCAAACATGAAAGCATCCTTGATTTCCTTGCTGGCACTCCGGAGCAACCCCAAGAACACTGTTTCAAGGCTAGAGGGATCCTGAGGACACTGGAGCAACATAAAAGAGCTCCGTGGACCAAAAATCAACTCGAGATGAGAGGTCAGTCCCTGGCTTCGACTCCAGAGGAATACCACCTTAGCACAAGCACCTCAAGAGGAGGCTTCTCTCAGCTCTAGGTATGTGAGAGCGTCCCTGAGTTTGCGGCCTCAAGTGGAATGGACACCGAGATGCCCTGACTCAAAATAAGGCCGGATATCCTTGCAGAGACTCGAATGCAGGCCCGTCTTTCAGCTCCGAAGACAAAAGGATGTCTGAAGCCCCTGTGGAGACCACAGAGAAAGACCTCGTTCCCCACCTCATCGCGACCCGAGGCCTCACATCCTTTGAAAACTCCAGAGGTACACGGAGATCAGTGCCTGAAAAGGAGACGATGCCTGACTCCTGGTGAAACTTGATAGGAGTCCCAGGATTCCTGTGGCACGTGGAAAGGGACCCTTGGTCTCCCACCTCAGCTGGAGAGGCGTCCCAATTGCCCTGCCAAGCCTTAAGGAGAATCCCGAGTTGTCCCTCGCAACTAGGCAGGAGTCCTGAAGTCACTGAACAAACACGTGTGTGGAAGGGCCATCCCCATCGTAACTCGAGAATATACCCCAGGTTCCCGCCGCAACTCGAGAAAAACCATGAGACTTCCCACTCGCCGAGAGACGAGGACCGATTCCCCTGCACTGCATGCAGAGCAATTCCTTGTTGCACATCAAACATGAAAGGAGCCTTGATTTCCTTGATGGCACTCCAGAGAAACCCCAAGAACACTGTTTCAAGGCTAGAGGGATCCTGAGGTCACCGTAGCAACACGAAAGAGCTCCGTGGACCAAAAATCAACTGGAGATGTGATGTTAGTCCCTGGCTTCGAATCCAGAGGAATACTACCTTACCACAAGCACCTCAAGAGGAGGCTTCTCTCAGCTCTAGGTATGTGAGAGGGACCCTGAGTTGCGGCCTCAAGTGGAATGGACACCGAGATGCCCTGACTCGAAATAAGGCCGGATATCCCTGCAGTGACTTGAATGCAGGCACGTCTTGCATCTCCCAAATGAAAGGATGTCTGAAGCCCCTGTGGAGACCACAGAGAAAGACCTAGTTCCCCACCTCAACGCGACTGCGGGCCTCACATCCTTTGAAAGCTCCAGAAGTACGCGGAGATCAGTGCCTGAAAAGGAGACGATGCCTGACTCCTGGTGAAACTTGATAGGAGTCCCGGGATTCCTGTGGCACGTGGAAAGGGACACTTGGTCTCCCGCCTCAGCTGGAGAGGCGTCCCAATTGCCCTGCCAAACCTTGAGGAGAATCCCGAGTTGTCCCTCGCAACTAGGCAGGAGTCCTGTCGTCGCTGAACAAACACGTGTGTGGAAGAGCCATCCCCTTGGTAACTCGAGAATATACCGGCAGGTTCCCGCCCCAACTCGAGAAAAACCATGAGACTTCCCCCTCGCCGCGAGATGAGGCCCGATTCTCCTGCACTGCGTGCACAGCAATTCCCTGTTGCACATCAAACATGAAAGGATCCTTGATTTCCTTGCTGGCACTCCGGAGAAACCCCAAGAACACTGTTTCAAGGCTAGAGGGATCCTGAGGACACTGGAGCAACATAAAAGAGCTCCGTGGACCAAAAATCAACTCGAGATGAGAGGTCAGTCCCTGGCTTCGACTCCAGAGGAATACCACCTTAGCACAAGCACCTCAAGAGGAGGCTTCTCTCCGCTCTAGGTATGTGAGAGCGTCCCTGAGTTTGCGGCCTCAAGTGGAATGGACACCGAGATGCCCTGACTCAAAATAAGGCCGGATATCCTTGCAGAGACTCGAATGCAGGCCCGTCTTTCAGCTCCGAAGACAAAAGGATGTCTGAATCCCCTGTGGAGACCACAGAGAAAGACCTAGTTCCCCACCTCATCGCGACCCGAGGCCTCACATCCTTTGAAAACTCCAGAGGTACGCGGAGATCAGTGCCTCCAAAGGAGACGATGCCTGACGCTTTGTGAAATTTGATAGGAGTCCCAGGACTCCTGTGGTACGTGGAAAGGGACCCTTTGTCTCCGGCTCAGCTGGAGAGGCGTCGCAATTGCCCTGCCAAGCCTCGAGGAGAATCCCCAGTTGTCCCTCGCAACTAGGCAGGAGTCCTGAAGTCACTGAACAACCACGTGTGTGGAAAAGACATCCCCGCCGTAACTCGAGAATATACCCCAGGTTCCCGCCGCAACTCAAGAAAAACCATGAGACTTCCCCCTCGCCGGGAGATGAGGCCCGATTCCCCTGCACTGCGTGCAGAGCAATTCCGTGTTGCACATCACACATGAAAGGAGCCTTGATTTCCTTGATGGCACTCCAGAGAAAGCCCAAGAACACTGTTTCAAGGCTAGAGGGAACCTGAGGTCACTGTAGCAACACGAAAGAGCTCCGTGGACCAAAAATCAACTCGAGATGAGAGGTTAGTCCCTGGCTTCGAATCCAGAGGAATGCCACCTTACCACAAGCACCTCAAGAGGAGGCTTCTCTCAGCTCTAGGTATGTGAGAGGGACCCTGAGTTTGCGGACTCAAGTGGAATGGACACCGCGATGCCCTGACTCGAAATAAGGCCGGATATCTCTGCAGTGACTTGAATGCAGGCTCGTCTTGCATCTCCCAAGACGAAAGGATGTCTGAATCCCCTGTAGAGACCACAGAGAAAGACCTAGTTCCCCACCTCATCGCGACCGGAGGCCTCACATCCTTTGAAAACTCCAGAGGGACACGGAGATCAGTGCCTCCAAAGGAGACGATGCCTGACTCCTCGGGAAACTTGATAGGAGTCCCAGGATTCCTGTGGCACGGGGAAAGGGACCCTTGTTCTACCGCCTCAGCTGGAGAGGCGTCCCAATTGCCCTGCCAAGCCTCGAGGAGAATCCCGAGTTGTCCCTCTCAACTAGGCCGGAGTCCTGACGTCGCTGAACAAACACGTGTGTGGAAGGGCCATCCCCGTCGGAACTCAAGAATATACCCCAGGTTCCCGCCGCCACGCGAGAAAAACCATGAGACTTCCCATTCGCCGCGAGATGAGGCCCGATTCCCCTGCACTGCGTGCAAAGCAATTCCGTGTTGCACATCAAACATGAAAGGAGCCTTGATTTCCTTGATGGCACTCCAGAGAAACCCCAAGAACACTGTTTCAAGGCTAGAGGGATCCTGAGGTCACTGTAGCAACACGAAAGAGCTCCGTGGACCAAAAATCAACTCTAGATGAGAGGTCAGTCCCTGGCTTCGACTCCAGAGGAATACCACCTTAGCACAAGCACCTCAAGAGGAGGCTTCTCTCAGCTCTAGGTATGTGAGAGGGACCCTGAGTTTGCGGCCTCAAGTGGAATGGACACCGAGATGCCCTGACTCAAAATAAGGCCGGATATCCTTGCAGAGACTCGAATGCAGGCCCGTCTTTCAGCTCCGAAGACAAAAGGATGTCTGAATCCCCTGTGGAGACCACAGAGAAAGACCTAGTTCCCCACCTCATCGCGACCGGAGGCCTCACATCCTTTGAAAACTCCAGAGGTACGCGGAGATCAGTGCCTCCAAAGGAGATGATGCCTGACGCTTTGTGAAACTTGATAGGAGTCCCAGGACTCCTGTGGTACATGGAAAGGGACCCTTGGTCTCCCACCACAGCTGGAGAGGCGTCCCAATTGCCCTGCCAAGCCTCGAGGAGAATCCCGAGTTGTCCCTCGCAACGAGGCAGGAGTCCTGACGTCGCTGAACAAACACGTGTGTGGAAGGGCCATCCCCGTCGGAACTCGAGAATATACCCCAGGTTCCCGCCGCAACTCGAGAAAAACCATGAGACTTCGCCCTCGCCGCGAGATGAGGCCCGATTCCCCTGCACTGCATGCAGAGCAATTCCGTGTTGCACATCACACATGAAAGGAGCCTTGATTTCCCTGATGGCACTCCAGACAAACCCCAAGAACACTGTTTCAAGGCTAGAGGGATCCTGACGTCACTGTAGCAACATGAATGAGCTCCGTGGACCAAGAATCAACTCGAGATGAGAGGTTAGTCCCTGGATTCGACTCCAGAGGAATACCACCTTACCACATGCACCTCAAGAGGAGGCTTCTCTCAGCTCTAGGTATGTGAGAGGGACCCTGAGTTTGCGGCCTCAAGTGGAATGGACACCGCGATGCCCTGACTCGAAATAAGGCCGGATATCTCTGCAGTGACTTGAATGCAGGCTCGTCTTGCATCTCCCAAGACGAAAGGATGTCTGAATCCCCTGTAGAGACCACAGAGAAAGACCTAGTTCCCCACCTCAACGCGACTGCAGGCCTCACATCCTTTGAAAACTCCAGAGGTACGCGGAGATCAGTGCCTCCAAAGGAGACGATGCCTGACTCCTCGTGAAACTTGATAGGAGTCTCAGGATTCCTGTGGCACGTGGAAAGGGACCCTTGGTCTCCCGCCTCAGCTGGATAGGCGTCCCAATTGCCCTGCCAAGCCTCGAGGGGAATCCCGAGTTGTCCCTCGCAACTCGGCAGGAGTCCTGACGTCGCTGAACAAACACGTGTGTGGAAGGGCCATCCCCGTCGTAACTCGAGAATATACCCCAGGTTCCCGCCGCAACTCGAGAAAAACCATTAGACTTCCCCCTCGCCGGGAGATGAGGCCCGATTCCCCTGCGCTGCATGCAGAGCAATTCCGTGTTGCACATCACACATGAAAGGAGCCTTGATTTCCTTGATGGCACTCCAGGGAAACCCCAAGAACACTGTTTCAAGGCTAGAGGGATCCTGAGGTCACTGTAGCAACAAGAAAGAGCTGCGTGGACCAAAAATCAACTCGAGATGAGAGGTTAGTCCCTGGCTTCGACTCCAGACGAACACCACCTTACCACAAGCACCTGAAGAGGAGGCTTCTCTCAGCTCTAGGTATGTGAGAGGAACCCTGAGTTTGCGGACTCAAGTGGAATGGACACCGCGATGCCCTGACTCGAAATAAGGCCGGATATCTCTGCAGTGACTTGAATGCAGGCTCGTCTTGCATCTCCCAAGACGAAAGGATGTCTGAATCCCCTGTAGAGACCACAGAGAAAGACCTAGTTCCCCACCTCATCGCGACCGGAGGCCACACATCCTTTGAAAACTCCAGAGGGACGCGGAGATCAGTGCCTCCAAAGGAGACGATGCCTGACTCCTCGGGAAACTTGATGGGAGTCCCAGGATTCCTGTGGCACGTGGAAAGGGACCCTTGGTCTACCGCCTCAGCTGGAGAGGCGTCCCAATTGCCCTGCCAAGCCTCCAGGAGAATCCCGAGTTGTCCCTCTCAACTAGGCCGGAGTCCTGACGTCGCTGAACAAACACGTGTGTGGAAGGGCCATCCCCGTCGGAACTCAAGAATATACCCCAGGTTCCCGCCGCCACGCGAGAAAAACCATGAGACTTCCCATTCGCCGCGAGATGAGGCCCGATTCCCCTGCACTGCGTGCAAAGCAATTCCGTGTTGCACATCAAACATGAAAGGAGCCTTGATTTCCTTGATGGCACTCCAGAGAAAGCCCAAGAACACTGTTTCAAGGCTAGAGGGATCCTGAGGTCACTGTAGCAACACGAAAGAGCTCCGTGGACCAAAAATCAACTCTAGATGAGAGGTTAGTCCCTGGCTTCGACTCCAGAGGAATACCACCTTACCACAAGCACCTCAAGAGGAGGCTTCTCTCAGCTCTAGGTATGTGAGAAGAACCCTGAGTTTGCGGCCTCAATTGGAATGGACACCGCGATGCCCTGACTCGAAATAAGGCCGGATATCCCTGCAGTGACTTGAATGCAGGCTCGTCTTGCATCTCCCAAGACGAAAGGATGTCTGAATCCCCTGTAGAGACCACAGAGAAAGACCTAGTTCCCCACCTCATCGCGACCGGAGGCCTCAAATCCTTTGAAAACTCGAGAGGTACGCGGAGATCAGTGCCTCCAAAGGAGACGATGCCTGACTCCTCGTGAAACTTGATAGGAGTCCCAGGATATCTGTGGCACGTGGAAAGGGACCCTTGGTCTCCCACCTCAGCTGGAGAGGCGTCCCAATTGCCCTGCCAAGCCTCGAGGAGAATCCCGAGTTGTCCCTCGCAACTAGGCAGGAGTCCTGACGTCGCTGAACAAACACGTGTGTGGAAGGGCCATCCCCGTCGGAACTCGAGAATATACCCCAGGTTCCCGCCGCAACTCGAGATAAACCATGAGACTTCCCTCTCGCCGCGAGATGAGGCCCGATTCCTCTGCACTGCGTGCAAAGCAATTCCGTGTTGCACATCAAACATGAAAGGAGCCTTGATTTCCTTGATGGCACTCCAGAGAAACCCCAAGAACACTGTTTCAAGGCTAGAGGGATCCTGACGTCACTGTAGCAACACGAAAGAGCTCCGTGGACCAAAAATCAACTCGAGATGAGAGGTTAGTCCCTGGCTTCGAATCCAGAGGAATACCACCTTACCACAAGCACCTCAAGAGGAGGCTTCTCTCAGCTCTAGGTATGTGAGAGGGACCCTGAGTTTGCGGCCTCAAGTGGAATGGACACCGCGATGCCCTGACTCGAAATAAGGCCGGATATCTCTGCAGTGACTTGAATGCAGGCTCGTCTTGCATCTCCCAAGACGAAAGGATGTCTGAATCCCCTGTAGAGACCACAGAGAAAGACCTAGTTCCCCACCTCAACGCGACTGCAGGCCTCACATCCTTTGAATACTCCAGAGGTACGCGGAGATCAGTGCCTCCAAAGGAGACGATGCCTGACTCCTCGTGAAACTTGATAGGAGTCTCAGGATTCCTGTGGCACGTGGAAAGGGACCCTTGGTCTCCCGCCTCAGCTGGATAGGCGTCCCAATTGCCATGCCAAGCCTCGATGGGAATGTCGAGTTGTCCCTCGCAACTAGGCAGGAGTCCTGACGTCGCTGAACAAACACGTGTGTGGAAGGGCCATCCCCGTCGTAACTCGAGAATATACCCCAAGTTCCCGTCTCAACTCGAGAAAAACCATGAGACTTCCCCCTCGCCGCGAGATGAGGCCCGATTCCCCTGCGCTGCATGCAGAGCAATTCCGTGTTGCACATCACACATGAAAGGAGCCTTGATTTCCCTGATGGCACTCCAGACAAACCCCAAGAACACTGTTTCAAGGCTAGAGGGATCCTGAGGTCACTGTAGCAACATGAATGAGCTCCGTGGACCAAAAATCAACACGAGATGAGAGGTTAGTCCCTGGATTCGACTCCAGAGGAATACCACCTTACCACAAGCACCTCAAGAGGAGGCTTCTCTCAGCTCTAGGTATGTGAGAGGGACCCTGAGTTTGCGGCCTCAAGTGGAATGGACACCGCGATGCCCTGACTCGAAATAAGGCCGGATATCTCTGCAGTGACTTGAATGCAGGCTCATCTTGCATCTCCCAAGACGAAAGGATGTCTGAATCCCCTGTAGAGACCACAGAGAAAGACCTAGTTCCCCACCTCAACGCGACTGCAGGCCTCACATCCTTTGAATACTCCAGAGGTACGCGGAGATCAGTGCCTCCAAAGGAGACGATGCCTGACTCCTCGTGAAACTTGATAGGAGTCTCAGGATTCCTGTGGCACGTGGAAAGGCACCCTTGGTCTCCCGCCTCAGCTGGATAGGCGTCCCAATTGCCATGCCAAGCCTCGATGGGAATCTCGAGTTGTCCCTCGCAACTAGGCAGGAGTCCTGACGTCGCTGAACAAACACGTGTGTGGAAGGGCCATCCCCGTCGTAACTCGAGAATATACCCCAGATTCCCGCCGCAACTCGAGAAAAACCATGAGACTTCCCACTCGCCGAGAGACGAGGACCGATTCCCCTGCACTGCATGCAGAGCAATTCCTTGTTGCACATCAAACATGAAAGGAGCCTTGATTTCCTTGATGGCACTCCAGAGAAACCCCAAGAACACTGTTTCAAGGCTAGAGGGATCCTGAGGTCACCGTAGCAACACGAAAGAGCTCCGTGGACCAAAAATCAACTGGAGATGTGATGTTAGTCCCTGGCTTCGAATCCAGAGGAATACTACCGTACCACAAGCACCTCAAGAGGAGGCTTCTCTCAGCTCTAGGTATGTGAGGGGGACCCTGAGTTGCGGCCTCAAGTGGAATGGACACCGAGATGCCCTGATTCGAAATAAGGCCGGATATCCCTGCAGTGACTTGAAAGCAGGCACGTCTTGCATCTCCCAAATGAAAGGATGTATGAAGCCCCTGTGGAGACCACAGAGAAAGACCTATTTCCCCACCTCATCGCGACCGCAGGCCTCACATCCTTTGAAAACTCCAGAGGTACACGGAGATCAGTGCCTGAAAAGGAGACGATGCCTGACTCCTGGTGAAACTTGATAGGAGTCCCAGGATTCCTGTGGCACATGGAAAGGGACACTTGGTCTCCCGCCTCAGCTGGAGAGGCGTCCCAATTGCCCTGCCAAGCCTTGAGGAGAATCCCGAGATGTCCCTCGCAACTAGGCAGGAGTCCTGTCGTCGCTGAACAAACACGTGTGTGGAAGAGCCATCCCCTTGGTAACTCGAGAATATACCGGCAGGTTCCCGCCCCAACTCGAGAAAAACCATGAGACTTCCCCCTCGCCGCGAGATGAGGCCCGATTCCCCTGCACTGCGTGCACAGCAATTCCCTGTTGCACATCAAACATGAAAGGATCCTTGATTTCCTTGCTGGCACTCCGGAGAAACCCCAAGAACACTGTTTCAAGGCTAGAGGGATCCTGAGGACACTGGAGCAACATAAAAGAGCTCCGTGGACCAAAAATCAACTCGAGATGAGAGGTCAGTCCCTGGCTTCGACTCCAGAGGAATACCACCTTAGCACAAGCACCTCAAGAGGAGGCTTCTCTCAGCTCTAGGTATGTGAGAGCATCCCTGAGTTTGCGGCCTCAAGTGGAATGGACACCGAGATGCCCTGACTCAAAATAAGGCCGGATATCCTTGCAGAGACTCGAATGCAGGCCCGTCTTTCAGCTCCGAAGACAAAAGGATGTCTGAATCCCCTGTGGAGACCACAGAGAAAGACCTAGTTCCCCACCTCATCGCGACCGGAGGCCTCACATCCTTTGAAAACTCCAGAGGTACGCGGAGATCAGTGCCTCCAAAGGAGATGATGCCTGACGATTTGTGAAACTTGATAGGAGTCCCAGGACTCCTGTGGTACATGGAAAGGGACCCTTGGTCTCCCACCTCAGCTGGAGAGGCGTCCCAATTGCCCTGCCAAGCCTCGAGGAGAATCCCCAGTTGTCTCTCGCAACTAGGCAGGAGTCCTGAAGTCGCTGAACAAACACGTGTGTGGAAGGGCCATCCCCGTCGGAACTCGAGAATATACCCCAGGTTCCCGCCGCAACTCGAGAAAAACCATGAGACTTCCCCCTCGCCGCGAGATGAGGCCCGATTCCCCTGCGCTGCATGCAGAGCAATTCCATGTTGCACATCACACATGAAAGGAGCCTTGATTTCCTTGATGGCACTCCAGAGAAACCCCAAGAACACTGTTTCAAGGCTAGAGGGATCCTGAGGTCACTGTAGCAACACGAAAGAGCTCCGTGGACCAAAAATCAACTCGAGATGAGAGGTTAGTCCCTGGCTTCGACTCCAGACGAACACCACCTACCACAAGCACCTCAAGAGGAGGCTTCTCTCAGCTCAAGGTATGTGATAGGAACCCTGAGATTGCGGCCTCAAGTGGAATGGACACCGCGATGCCCTGACTCGAAATAAGGCCGGATATCCCTGCAGTGACTTGAATGCAGGCTCGTCTTGCATCTCCCAAGACGAAAGGATGTCTGAATCCCCTGTGGAGACCACAGAGAAAGACCTAGTTCCCCACCTCAGCGCGACCGGAGGCCTCACATCCTTTGAAAACTCCAGAGGTACGCGGAGATCAGTGCCTCCAAAGGAGATGATGTCTGACTCCTCGGGAAACTTGATAGGAGTCCCAGGATATCTGTGGCACGTGGAAAGGGACCCTTGGTCTCCCGCCTCAGCTGGGGAGGCGTCCCAATTGCCCTGCCAAGCCTCGAGGAGAATCCCGAGTTGTCCCTCGCAACTAGGCAGGAGTCCTGACGTCGCTGAACAAACACGTGTGTGGAAGAGCCATCCCCGCCGTAACTCGAGAATATACCCCAGGTTCCCGGCGCAACTCGAGAAAAACCATGAGACTTCGCCCTCGCCGCGAGATGAGGCCCGATTCCCCTGCACTGCGTGCAGAGCAATTCCGTGTTGCACATCACACATGAAAGGAGCCTTGATTTCCTTGATGGCACTCCAGAGAAAGCCCAAGAACACTGTTTCAAGGCTAGAGGGATCCTGAGGTCACTGTAGCAACACGAAAGAGCTCCGTGGACCAAAAATCAACTCGAGATGAGAGGTTAGTCCCTGGCTTCGAATCCAGAGAAATACCACCTTACCACAAGCACCTCAAGAGGAGGCTTCTCTCAGCTCTAGGTATGTGAGAGGGACCCTGAGTTTGCGGACTCAAGTGGAATGGACACCGCGATGCCCTGACTCGAAATAAGGCCGGATATCTCTGCAGTGACATGAATGCAGGCTCGTCTTGCATCTCCCAAGACGAAAGGATGTCTGAATCCCCTGTAGAGACCACAGAGAAAGACCTAGTTCCCCACCTCATCGCGACCGGAGGCCTCACATCCTTTGAAAACTCCAGAGGGACGCGGAGATCAGTGCCTCCAAAGGAGACGATGCCTGACTCCTCGGGAAACTTGATGGGAGTCCCAGGATTCCTGTGGCACGGGGAAAGGGACCCTTGGTCTACCGCCTCAGCTGGAGAGGCGTCCCAATTCCCATGCCAAGCCTCGAGGAGAATCCCGAGTTGTCCCTCACAACTAGGCCGGAGTCCTGACGTCGCTGAACAAACACGTGTGTGGAAGGGCCATCCCCGTCGGAACTCAAGAATATACCCCAGGTTCCCGCCGCCACGCGAGAAAAACCATGAGACTTCCCATTCGCCGCGAGATGAGGCCCGATTCCCCTGCACTGCGTGCAAAGCAATTCCGTGTTGCACATCAAACATGAAAGGAGCCTTGATTTCCTTGATGGTACTCCAGAGAAACCGCAAGAACACTGTTTCAAGGCTAGAGGGATCCTGAGGACACTGGAGCAACACGAAAGAGCTCCGTGGACCAAAAATCAACTCTAGATGAGAGGTTAGTCCCTGGCTTCGACTCCAGAGGAATACCACCTTACCACAAGCACCTCAAGAGGAGGCTTCTCTCAGCTCTAGGTATGTGAGAGGGACCCTGAGTTTGCGTCCTCAAGTGGAATGGACACCGCGATGCCCTGACTCGAAATAAGGCCGGATATCCCTGCAGTGACTTGAATGCAGGCTCGTCTTGCATCTCCCAAGACGAAAGGATGTCTGAATCCTCTGTAGAGACCACAGAGAAAGACCTAGTTCCCCACCTCAATGCGACTGGAGGCCTCACATCCTTTGAAAACTGCAGAGGGACACGGAGATCAGTGCCTCCAAAGGAGACGATGCCTGACTCCTCGTGAAACTTGGTAGGAGTCCCAGGATTCCTGTGGCACGTGGAAAGGGACCCTTGGTCTCCCGCCTCAGCTGGAGAGGCGTCCCAATTGCCCTGCCAAGCCTCGAGGAGAATCCCCAGTTGTCCCTCGCAACTAGGCAGGAGTGCTGACGTCGCTGAACAACCAAGTGTGTGGAAGGGCCATCCCCGTCGGAACTCGAGAATATACCCCAGGTTCCCGCCGCAACTCGAAAAAAACCATGAGACTTCCCCCTCGCCGCGAGATGAGGCCCGATTCCCCTGCACTGCATGCAGAGCAATTCCATGTTGCACATCACACAGGAAAGGAGCCTTGATTTCCTTGATGGCACTCCAGAGAAACCCCAAGAACACTGTTTCAAGCTAGAGGGATCCTGAGGTCACTGTAGCAACACGAAAGAGCTCCGTGGACCAAAAATCAACTCGAGATGAGAGGTTAGTCCCTGGATTCGACTCCAGACGAACACCACCTTACCACAAGCACTTCAAGAGGAGGCTTCTCTCAGCTCTAGGTATGTGAGAAGAACCCTGAGTTTGCGGCCTCAATTGGAATGGACACCGCGATGCCGTGACTCAAAATAAGGCCGGATATTCCTGCAGTGACTTGAATGCAGGCTCGTCTTGCATCTCCCAAGACGAAAGGATGTCTGAATCCCCTGTAGAGGCCACAGAGAAAGACCTAGTTCCCCACCTCATCGCGACCGGAGGCCTCAAATCCTTTGAAAACTCGAGAGGTACGCGGAGATCAGTGCCTCCAAAGGAGACGATGCCTGACTCCTCGTGAAACTTGATAGGAGTCCCAGGATTCCTGTGGCACGTGGAAAGGGACCCTTGGTCTCCCGCCTCAGCTGGAGAGGCGTCCCAATTGCCCTGCCATGCCTCGAGGAGAATCCCGAGTTATCCCTCGCAACTAGGCAGGAGTCCTGACGTCGCTGAACAAACACGTGTGTGGAAGGGCCATCCCCGCCGTAACTCGAGAATATACCCCAGGTTCCCGCCGCAACTCGAGAAAAACCTTGAGTCTTCGCCCTCGCCGAGAGATGAGGCCCGATTCCCCTGCACTGCGTGCAGAGCAATTCCGTGTTGCACATCACACATGAAAGGAGCCTTGATTTCCTTGATGGCACTCCAGAGAAAGCCCAAGAACACTGTTTCAAGGCTAGAGGGATCCTGAGGTCACTGTAGCAACACGAATGAGCTCCGTGGACCAAAAATCAACTCGAGATGAGAGGTTAGTCCCTGGATTCGACTCCAGAGGAATACCACCTTACCACAAGCACCTCAAGAGGAGGCTTCTCTCAGCTCTAGGTATGTGAGAGGGACCCTGAGTTTGCGGCCTCACGTGGAATGGACACCGCGATGCCCTGACTCGAAATAAGGCCGGATATCCCTGCAGTGACTTGAATGCAGGGTCGTCTTGCATCTCCCAAGACGAAAGGATGTCTGAATCCCCTGTAGAGACCACAGAGAAAGCCGTAGTTCCCCACCTCATCGCGACAGGAGGCCTCACATCCTTTGACAACTCCAGAGGGATGCGGAGATCAGTGCCTCCAAAGGAGACGATGCCTGACTCCTCGTGAAACTTGATAGGAGTCCCAGGATATCTGTGGCACGTGGAAAGGGACCCTTGGTCTCCCACCTCAGCTGGAGAGGCGTCCCAATTGCCCTGCCAAGCCTCGAGGAGAATCCCGAGTTGTCCCTCGCAACTAGGCAGTAGTCCTGAAGTCGCTGAACAAACATGTGTGTGGAAGGGCCATCCCCGTCGGAACTCAAGAATATACCCCAGGTTCCCGCCGCCACGCGAGAAAAACCATGAGACTTCCCATTCGCCGCGAGATGAGGCCCGATTCCCCTGCACTGCGTGCAAAGCAATTCCGTGTTGCACATCAAACATGAAAGGAGCCTTGATTTCCTTGATGGCACTCCAGAGAAACCCCAAGAATACTGTTTCAAGGCTAGAGGGATCCTGAGGTCACTGTAGCAACACGAAAGAGCTCCGTGGACGAAAAATCAACTCTAGATGAGAGGTTAGTCCCTGGCTTCGACTCCAGAGGAATACCACCTTACCACAAGCACCTCAAGAGGAGGCTTCTCTCAGCTCTAGGTATGTGAGAGGGACCCTGAGTTTGCGTCCTCAAGTGGAATGGACACCGCGATGCCCTGACTCGAAATAAGGCCGGATATCCCTGCAGTGACTTGAATGCAGGCTCGTCTTGCATCTCCCAAGACGAAAGGATGTCTGAATCCCCTGTAGAGACCACAGAGAAAGACCTAGTTCCCCACCTCATCGCGACCGGAGGCCTCAAATCCTTTGAAAACTCGAGAGGTACGCGGAGATCAGTGCCTCCAAAGGAGACGATGCCTGACTCCTCGTGAAACTTGAGAGGAGTCCCAGGATTCCTGTGGCACGTGGAAAGGGACACTTGGTCTCCCGCCTCAGCTGGAGAGGCGTCCCAATTGCCCTGCCATGCCTCGAGGAGAATCCCGAGTTATCCCTCGCAACTAGGCAGGAGTCCTGACGTCGCTGAACAAACACGTGTGTGGAAGGGCCATCCCCGCCGTAACTCGAGAATATACCCCAGGTTCCCGCCGCAACTCAAGAAAAACCATGAGACTTCGCCCTCGCCGCGAGATGAGGCCCGATTCCCCTGCACTGCGTGCAGAGCAATTCCGTGTTGCACATCACACATGAAAGGAGCCTTGATTTCCTTGATGGCACTCCAGAGAAAGCCCAAGAACACTGTTTCAAGGCTAGAGGGATCCTGAGGTCACTGTAGCAACACGAATGAGCTCCGTGGACCAAAAATCAACTCGAGATGAGAGGTTAGTCCCTGGCTTCGACTCCAGAGGAATACCACCTTACCACAAGCACCTCAAGAGGAGGCTTCTCTCAGCTCTAGGTATGTGAGAGGGACCCTGAGTTTGCGGCCTCAAGTGGAATGGACACCGCGATGCCCTGACTCGAAATAAGGCCGGATATCCCTGCAGTGACTTGAATGCAGGCCCGTCTTGCATCTCCCAAGACGAAAGGATGTCTGAATCCCCTTTAGAGACCACAGAGAAAGACCTAGTTCCCCACCTCATTGCGACTGGAGGCCTCACATCTTTTGAAAACTGCAGAGAGACACGGAGATCAGTGCCTCCAAAGGAGACGATGCCTGACTCCTCGTGAAACTTGATAGGAGCCCCAGGATTCCTGTGGCACGTGGAAAGGGACCCTTGGTCTCCCGCCTCAGCTGGAGAGGCGTCCCAATTGCCCTGCCAAGCCTCGAGGAGAATCCCGAGTTGTCCCTCGCAACTAGTCAGGAGTCCTGACGTCGCTGAACAACCACGTGTGTGGAAGGGCCATCCCCGTCGGAACTCGAGAATATACCCCAGGTTCACGCCGCAACTCGAGAAAAACCATGAGACTTCCCCCTCGCCGCGAGATGAGGCCCGATTCCCCTGCACTGCATGCAGAGCAATTCCGTGTTGCACATCACACATGAAAGGAGCCTTGATTTCCTTGATGGCACTCCAGGGAAACCCCAAGAACACTGTTTCAAGGCTAGAGGGATCCTGAGGTCACTGTAGCAACACGAAAGAGCTGCGTGGACCAAAAATCAACTCGAGATGAGAGGTTAGTCCCTGGCTTCGACTCCAGACGAACACCACCTTACCACAAGGACCTCAAGAGGAGGCTTCTCTCAGCTCTAGATATGTGAGAGGAACCCTGAGATTGCGGCCTCAAGTGGAATGGACACCGCGATGCCCTGACTCGAAATAAGGACGGATATCCCTGCAGTGACTTGAATGCAGGCTCGTCTTGCATCTCCCAAGACGAAAGGATGTCTGAATCCCCTGTGGAGACCACAGAGAAAGACCTAGTTCCCCACCTCATCGCGACCGGAGGCCTCACATCCTTTGAAAACTCCAGAGGTACGCGGAGATCAGTGCCTCCAAAGGAGATGATGTCTGACTCCTCGGGAAACTTGATAGGAGTCCCAGGATTCCTGTGGCACGTGCAAAGGGACCCTTGGTCTCCCACCTCAGTTGGAGAGGCGTCCCAATTGCCCTGCAAAGCCTCGAGGAGAATCCCGAGTTGTCCCTCGCAACTAGGCAGGAGTCCTGACATCGCTGAACAACCACGTGTGTGGAAAAGACATCCCCGCCGTAACTCGAGAATATACCCCAGGTTCCCGCCGCAACTCGAGAAAAACCATGAGACTTCCCCCTCGCCGCGAGATGAGGCCCGATTCCCCTGCACTGCATGCATAGCAATTCCGTGTTGCACATCACACATGAAAGGAGCCTTGATTTCCTTGATGGCACTCCAGAGAAACCCCAAGAACACTGTTTCAAGCTAGAGGGATCCTGAGGTCACTGTAGCAACACGAAAGAGCTCCGTGGACCAAAAATCAACTCGAGATGAGAGGTTAGTCCCTGGCTTCGACTCCAGAGGAATACCACCTTACCACAAGCACCTCAAGAGGAGGCTTCTCTCAGCTCTAGGTATGTGAGAGGGACCCTGAGTTTGCGTCCTCAAGTGGAATGGACACCGCGATGCCCTGACTCGAAATAAGGCCGGATATCCCTGCAGTGACTTGAATGCAGGCACGTCTTGCATATCCCAAGACGAAAGGATGTCTGAATCCCCTGTAGAGACCACAGAGAAAGACCTAGTTCCCCACCTCAATGCGACTGGAGGTCTCACATCCTTTGAAAACTGCAGAGAGACACGGAGATCAGTGCCTCCAAAGGAGACGATGCCTGACTCCTCGTGAAACTTGATAGGAGTCCCAGGATTCCTGTGGCACGTGCAAAGGGACCCTTGGTCTCCCGCCTCAGCTGGAGAGGCGTCCCATTTGCCCTGCCAAGCCTCGAGGAGAATCCCGAGTTGTCCCTCGCAACTAGGCAGGAGTCCTGACGTCGCTGAACAAACACGTGTGTGGAAGGGCCATCCCCGTCGGAACTCGAGAATATACCCCAGGTTCCCGCCGCAACTCGAGAAAAACCATGAGACTTCGCCTTCGCCGCGAGATGAGGCCCGATTCCCCTACACTGCGTGCAGAGCAATTCCGTGTTGCACATCACACATGAAAGGAGCCTTGATTTCCTTGATGGCACTCCAGAGAAAGCCCAAGAACACTGTTTCAAGGCTAGAGGGATCCTGAGGTCACTGTAGCAACACGAATGAGCTCCGTGGACCAAAAATCAACTCGAGATGAGAGGTTAGTCCCTGGATTCGACTCCAGAGGAATACCACCTTACCACAAGCACCTCAAGAGGAGGCTTCTCTCAGCTCTAGGTATGTGAGAGGAACCCTGAGTTTGCGGCCTCAAGTGGAATGGACACCGCGATGCCCTGACTCGAAATAAGGCCGGATATCCCTGCAGTGACTTGAATGCAGGGTCGTCTTGCATCTCCCAAGACGAAAGGATGTCTGAATCCCCTGTAGAGACCACAGAGAAAGACCTAGTTCCCCACCTCATCGTGACTGGAGGCCTCACATCCTTTGACAACTCCAGAGGGATGCGGAGATCAGTGCCTCCAAAGGAGACGATGCCTGACTCCTCGTGAAACTTGATAGGAGTCCCAGGATATCTGTGGCACATGGAAAGGGACCCTTGGTCTCCCACCTCAGCTGGAGAGGCGTCCCAATTGCCCTGCCAAGCCTCGAGGAGAATCCCGAGTTGTCCCTCGCAACTAGGCAGTAGTCCTGAAGTCGCTGAACAAACACGTGTGTGGAAGGGCCATCCCCGTCGGAACTCGAGAATATACCCCAGGTTCCCGCCGCAACGCGAGAAAAACCATGAGACTTCCCTCTCGCCGTGAGATGAGGCCCGATTCCTCTGCACTGCGTGCAAAGCAATTCCGTGTTGCACATCAAACATGAAAGGAGCCTTGATTTCCTTGATGGCACTCCAGAGAAACCCCAAGAACACTGTTTCAAGGCTAGAGGGATCCTGAGGTCACTGTAGCAACACGAAAGAGCTGCGTGGACCAAAAATCAACTCGAGATGAGAGGTTAGTCCCTGGCTTCGACTCCAGACGAACACCACCTTACCACAAGCACCTCAAGAGGAGGCTTCTCTCAGCTCTAGGTATGTGAGAGGAACCCTGAGATTGCGGCCTCAAGTGGAATGGACACCGCGATGCCCTGACTCGAAATAAGGACGGATATCCCTGCAGTGACTTAAATGCAGGCTCGTCTTGCATCTCCCAAGACGAAAGGATGTCTGAATCCCCTGTGGAGACCACAGAGAAAGACCTAGTTCCCCACCTCATCGCGACCGGAGGCCTCACATCCTTTGAAAACTGCAGAGGGACACGGAGATCAGTGCCTCCAAAGGAGATGATGTCTGACTCCTCGGGAAACTTGATAGGAGTCCCAGGATTCCTGTGGCACGTGGAAAGGGACCCTTGGTCTCCCGCCTCAGCTGGAGAGGCGTCCCAATTGCCCTGCCAAGCCTCGAGGAGAATCCCGAGTTGTCCCTCGCAACTAGGCAGGAGTCCTGACGTCGCTAAACAACCACGTGTGTGGAAAAGACATCCCCGCCGTAACTCGAGAATATACCCCAGGTTCCCGCCGCAACTCGAGAAAAACCATGAGACTTCCCCCTCGCCGCGAGATGAGGCCCGATTCCCCTGCACTGCATGCAGAGCAATTCCGTGTTGCACATCACACATGAAAGGAGCCTTGATTTCCTTGATGGCACTCCAGAGAAACCCCAAGAACACTGTTTCAAGGCTAGAGGGATCCTGAGGTCACTGTAGCAACACGAAAGAGCTGCGTGGACCAAAAATCAACTCTAGATGAGAGGTTAGTCCCTGGCTTCGACTCCAGACGAACACCACCTTACCACAAGCACCTCAAGAGGAGGCTTCTCTCAGCTCTAGGTATGTGAGAGGAACCCTGAGTTTGCGGCTTCAATTGGAATGGACACCGCGATGCCCTGACTCGAAATAAGGCCGGATATCCCTGCAGTGACTTGAATGCAGGCTCGTCTTGCATCTCCCAAGACGAAAGGATGTCTGAATCCCCTGTGGAGACCACAGAGAAAGACCTAGTTCCGCACCTCATCGCGACCGGAGGCCTCAAATCTTTTGAAAACTCGAGAGGTACGCGGAGATCAGTGCCTCCAAAGGAGACGATGCCTGACTCCTCGTGAAACTTGATAGGAGTCCCAGGATTCCTGTGGCACGTGGAAAGGGACCCTTGGTCTCCCGCCTCAGCTGGAGAGGCGTCCCAATTGCCCTGCCATTCCTCGAGGAGAATCCCGAGTTGTCCCTCGCAACTAGGCAGGAGTCCTGACGTCGCTGAACAAACACGCGTGTGGAAGGGCCATCCCCGCCGTAACTCGAGAATATACCCCAGGTTCCCGCCGCAACTCAAGAAAAACCATGAGACTTCGCCCTCGCCGCGAGATGAGGCCCGATTCCCCTGCACTGCGTGCAGAGCAATTCCGTGTTGCACATCACACATGAAAGGAGCCTTGATTTCCTTGATGGCACTCCAGAGAAAGCCCAAGAACACTGTTTCAAGGCTAGAGGGATCCTGAGGTCACTGTAGCAACACGAATGAGCTCCGTGGAGCAAAAATCAACTCGAGATGAGAGGTTAGTCCCTGGATTCGACTCCAGATGAATACCACCTTACCACAAGAACCTCAAGAGGAGGCTTCTCTCAGCTCTAGGTATGTGAGAGGGCCCCTGAGTTTGCGGCCTCAAGTGGAATGGACACCGCGATGCCCTGACTCGAAATAAGGCCGGATATCCCTGCAGTGACTTGAATGCAGGGTCGTCTTGCACCTCCCAAGACGAAAGGATGTCTGAATCCCCTGTAGAGACCACAGAGAAAGACCTAGTTCCCCACCTCAACGCGACTGCAGGCCTCACATCCTTTGAACACTCCAGAGGTACGCGGAGATCAGTGCCTCCAAAGGAGACGATGCCTGACTCCTCATGAAACTTGATAGGAGTCTCAGGATTCCTGTGGCACGTGGAAAGGGACCCTTGGTCTCCCGCCTCAGCTGGATAGGCGTCCCAATTGCCCTGCCAAGCCTCGAGGAGAATCCCCAGATGTCCCTCGCAACTAGGCAGGAGTCCTGACGTCGCTGAACAAACACGTGTGTGAAAGGGCCATCCCCGTCGTAACTCGAGAATATACCCCAAGTTCCCGCCTCAACTCGAGAAAAACCATGAGACTTCCCCCTCGCCGCGAGATGAGGCCCAATTCCCTGCGCTGCATGCAGAGCAATTCCGTGTTGCACATCACACATGAAAGGAGCCTTGATTTCCTTGATGGCACTCCAGGGAAACCCCAAGAACACTGTTTCAAGGCTAGAGGGATCCTGAGGTCACTGTAGCAACACGAAAGAGCTCCGTGGACCAAAAATCAACTCGAGATGAGAGGTTAGTCCCTGGCTTCGACTCCAGACGAACACCACCTTACCACAAGGACCTCAAGAGGAGGCTTCTCTCAGCTCTAGATATGTGAGAGGAACCCTGAGATTGCGGCCTCAAGTGGAATGGACACCGCGATGCCCTGACTCGAAATAAGGACGGATATCCCTGCAGTGACTTGAATGCAGGCTCGTCTTGCATCTCCCAAGACGAAAGGATGTCTGAATCCCCTGTGGAGACCACAGAGAAAGACCTAGTTCCCCACCTCATCGCGACCGGAGGCCTCACATCCTTTGAAAACTCCAGAGGTACGCGGAGATCAGTGCCTCCAAAGGAGATGATGTCTGACTCCTCGGGAAACTTGATAGGAGTCCCAGGATTCCTGTGGCACGTGCAAAGGGACCCTTGGTCTCCCACCTCAGCTGGAGAGGCGTCCCAATTGCCCTGCCAAGCCTCGAGGAGAATCCCGAGTTGTCCCTCGCAACTAGGCAGGAGTCCTGATGTCGCTGAACAAACACGTGTGTGGAAGGGCCATCCCCGTCGGAACTCGAGAATATACCCCAAGTTCCCGCCTCAACTCGAGAAAAACCATGAGACTTCCCCCTCGCCGCGAGATGAGGCCCGATTCCCCTGCGCTGCATGCAGAGCAATTCCGTGTTGCACATCACACATGAAAGGAGCCTTGATTTCCTTGATGGCACTCCAGGGAAACCCCAAGAACACTGTTTCAAGGCTAGAGGGATCCTGAGGTCACTGTAGCAACACGAAAGAGCTCCGTGGACCAAAAATCAACTCGAGATGAGAGGTTAGTCCCTGGCTTCGACTCCAGACGAACACCACCTTACCACAAGGACCTCAAGAGGAGGCTTCTCTCAGCTCTAGATATGTGAGAGGAACCCTGAGATTGCGGCCTCAAGTGGAATGGACACCGCGATGCCCTGACTCGAAATAAGGACGGATATCCCTGCAGTGACTTGAATGCAGGCTCGTCTTGCATCTCCCAAGACGAAAGGATGTCTGAATCCCCTGTGGAAACCACAGAGAAAGACCTAGTTCCCCACCTCATCGCGACCGGAGGCCTCACATCCTTTGAAAACTCCAGAGGTACGCGGAGATCAGTGCCTCCAAAGGAGATGATGTCTGACTCCTCGGGAAACTTGATAGGAGTTCCAGGATTCCTGTGGCACGTGGAAAGGGACCCTTGGTCTCCCACCTCAGCTGGAGAGGCGTCCCAATTGCCCTGCCAAGCCTCGAGGAGAATCCCGAGTTGGCCCTCGCAACTAGGCAGGAGTCCTGACGTCGCTGAACAACCACGTGTGTGGAAAAGACATCCCCGCCGTAACTCGAGAATATACCCCAGGTTCCCGCCGCAACTCGAGAAAAACCATGAGACTTCCCCCTCGCCGCGAGATGAGGCCCGATTCCCCTGCACTGCATGCAGAGTAATTCCGTGTTGCACATCACACATGAAAGGAGCCTTGATTTCCTTGATGGCACTCCAGAGAAAGCCCAAGAACACTGTTTCAAGCTAGAGGGATCCTGAGGTCACTGTAGCAACACGAAAGAGCTCCGTGGACCAAAAATCAACTCGAGATGAGAGGTTAGTCCCTGGATTCGACTCCAGAGGAATACCACCTTACCACAAGCACCTCAAGAGGAGGCTTCTCTCAGCTCTAGGTATGTGAGAGGGACCCTGAGTTTGCGTCCTCAAGTGGAATGGACACCGCGATGCCCTGACTCGAAATAAGGCCGGATATCCCTGCAGTGACTTGAATGCAGGCTCGTCTTGCATCTCCCAAGACGAAAGGATGTCTGAATCCCCTGTAGAGACCACAGAGAAAGACCTAGTTCCCCACCTCAATGCGACTGGAGGCCTCACATCCTTTGAAAACTGCAGAGAGACACGGAGATCAGTGCCTCCAAAGGAGACGATGCCTGACTCCTCGTGAAACTTGATAGGAGTCCCAGGATTCCTGTGGCACGTGCAAAGGGACCCTTGGTCTCCCGCCTCAGCTGGAGAGGCGTCCCAATTGCCCTGCCAAGCCTCGAGGAGAATCCCGAGTTGTCCCTCGCAACTAGGCAGGAGTCCTGACGTCGCTGAAAAACCACGTGTGTGGAAAAGACATCCCTGCCGTAACTCGAGAATATACCCCAGGTTCCCGCCGCAACTCGAGAAAAACCATGAGACTTCCCCCTCGCCGCGAGATGAGTCCCGATTCCCTTGCACTGCATGCAGAGCAATTCCGTGTTGCACATCACACATGAAAGGAGCCTTGATTTCCTTGATGGCACTCCAGGGAAACCCCAAGAACACTGTTTCAAGGCTAGAGGGATCCTGAGGTCACTGTAGCAACACGAAAGAGCTGCGTGGACCAAAAATCAACTCGAGATGAGAGGTTAGTCCCTGGCTTCGACTCCAGACGAACACCACCTTACCACAAGCACCTCAAGAGGAGGCTTCTCTCAGCTCTAGGTATGTGAGAGGAACCCTGAGATTGCGGCCTCAAGTGGAATGGACACCGCGATGCCCTGACTCGAAATAAGGCCGGATATCCCTGCAGTGACTTGAATGCAGGCTCGTCTTGCATCTCCCAAGACGAAAGGATGTCTGAATCCCCTGTGGAGACCACAGAGAAAGACCTAGTTCCCCACCTCAGCGCGACCGGAGGCCTCAAATCTTTTGAAAACTCGAGAGGTACGCGGAGATCAGTGCCTCCAAAGGAGACGATGCCTGACTCCTCGTGAAACTTGATAGGAGTCCCAGGATTCCTGTGGCACGTGGAAAGGGACCCTTGGTGTCCCACCTCAGCTGGAGAGGCGTCCCAATTGCCCTGCCAAGCCTCGAGGAGAATCCCGAGTTGTCCCTCGCAACTCGGCAGGAGTCCTGACGTCGCTGAACAAACACGTGTGTGGAAGGGCCATCCCCGTCGGAACTCGAGAATATACCCCAGGTTCCCGCCGCAACTCGAGAAAAACCATGAGACTTCGCCTTCGCCGCGAGATGAGGCCCGATGCCCCTACAGTGCGTGCAGAGCAATTCCGTGTTGCACATCACACATGAAAGGAGCCTTGATTTCCTTGATGGCACTCCAGAGAAAGCCCAAGAACACTGTTTCAAGGCTAGAGGGATCCTGAGGTCACTGTAGCAACACGAATGAGCTCCGTGGACCAAAAATCAACTCGAGATGAGAGGTTAGTCCCTGGCTTCGACTCCAGAGGTATACCACCTTACCACAAGCACCTCAAGAGGAGGCTTCTCTCAGCTCTAGGTATGTGAGAGGGACCCTGAGTTTGCGGCCTCAAGTGGAATGGACACCGCGATGCCCTGACTCGAAATAAGGCCAGATATCCCTGCAGTGACTTGAATGCAGGGTCGTCTTGCATCTCCCAAGACGAAAGGATGTCTGAATCCCCTGTAGAGACCACAGAGAAAGACCTAGTTCCCCACCTCATCGTGACTGGAGGCCTCACATCCTTTGACAACTCCAGAGGGATGCGGAGATCAGTGCCTCCAAAGGAGACGATGCCTGACTCCTCGTGAAACTTGATAGGAGTCCCAGGATATCTGTGGCACGTGGAAAGGGACCCTTGGTCTCCCACCTCAGCTGGAGAGGCGTCCCAATTGCCCTGCCAAGCCTCGAGGAGAATCCCGAGTTGTCCCTCGCAACTAGGCAGTAGTCCTGAAGTCGCTGAACAAACACGTGTGTGGAAGGGCCATCCCCGTCGGAACTCGAGAATATACCCCAGGTTCCCGCCGCAACGCGAGAAAAACCATGAGACTTCCCTCTCGCCGTGAGATGAGGCCCGATTCCTCTGCACTGCGTGCAAAGCAATTCCGTGTTGCACATCAAACATGAAAGGAGCCTTGATTTCCTTGATGGCACTCCAGAGAAACCCCAAGAACACTGTTTCAAGGCTAGAGGGATCCTGAGGTCACTGTAGCAACAAGAAAGAGCTGCGTGGACCAAAAATCAACTCGAGATGAGAGGTTAGTCCCTGGCTTCGACTCCAGACGAACACCACCTTACCACAAGCACCTCAAGAGGAGGCTTCTCTCAGCTCTTGGTATGTGAGAGGAACCCTGAGATTGCGGCCTCAAGTTGAATGGACACCGCGATGCACTGACTCGAAATAAGGACGGATATCCCTGCAGTGACTTGAATGCAGGCTCGTCTTGCATCTCCCAAGACGAAAGGATGTCTGAATCCCCTGTGGAGACCACAGAGAAAGACCTAGTTCCCCACCTCATCGCGACCGGAGGCCTCACATACTTTGAAAACTCCAGAGGTACGCGGAGATCAGTGCCTCCAAAGGAGATGATGTCTGACTCCTCGGGAAACTTGATAGGAGTCCCAGGATTCCTGTGGCACGTGGAAAGGGACCCTTGGTCTCCCGCCTCAGCTGGAGAGGCGTCCCAATTGCCCTGCCAAGCCTCGAGGAGAATCCCGAGTTGTCCCTCGCAACTAGGCAGTAGTCCTGAAGTCGCTGAACAACCACGTGTGTGGAAAAGACATCCCCGCCGTAACTCGAGAATATACCCCAGGTTCCAGCCGCAACTCGAGAAAAACCATGAGACTTTCCCCTCGCCGCGAGATGAGGCCCGATTCCCCTGCACTGCATGCAGAGCAATTCCGTGTTGCACATCACACATGAAAGGAGCCTTGATTTCCTTGATGGCACTCCAGAGAAACCACAAGAACACTGTTTCAAGGCTAGAGGGATCCTGAGGTCACTGTAGCAACACGAAAGAGCTGCGTGGACCAAAAATCAACTCGAGATGAGAGGTTAGTCCCTGGCTTCGACTCCAGACGAACACCACCTTACCACAAGCACCTCAAGAGGAGGCTTCTCTCAGCTCTAGGTATGTGAGAGGAACCCTGAGTTTGCGGCCTCAATTGGAATGGACACCGCGATGCCCTGACTCGAAATAAGGCCGGATATCCCTGCAGTGACTTGAATGCAGGCTCGTCTTGCATCTCCCAAGACGAAAGGATGTCTGAATCCCTTGTGGAGACCACAGAGAAAGACCTAGTTCCGCACCTCATCGCGAGCGGAGGCCTCAAATCTTTTGAAAATTCGAGAGGTACGCGGAGATCAGTGCCTCCAAAGGAGACGATGCCTGACTCCTCGTGAAACTTGATAGGAGTCCCAGGATTCCTGTGGCACGTGGAAAGGGACCCTTGGTCTCCCGCCTCAGCTGGAGAGGCGTCCCAATTGCCCTGCCATTCCTCGAGGAGAATCCCGAGTTGTCCCTCGCAACTAGGCAGGAGTCCTGACGTCGCTGAACAAACACGTGTGTGGAAGGGCCATCCCAGCCGTAACTCGAGAATATACCCCAGGTTCCCGCCGCGACTCGAGAAAAACCATGAGACTTCACCCTCGCCGCGAGATGAGGCCCGATTCCCCTGCACTGCGTGCAGAGCAATTCCGTGTTGCACATCACACATGAAAGGAGCCTTGATTTCCTTGATGGCACTCCAGAGAAAGCCCAAGAACACTGTTTCAAGGCTAGAGGGATCCTGAGGTCACTGTAGCAACACGAATGAGCTCCGTGGAGCAAAAATTAACTCGAGATGAGAGGTTAGTCCCTGGATTCGACTCCAGAGGAATACCACCTTACCACAAGCACCTCAAAGGAGGCTTCTCTCAGCTCTAGGTATGTGAGAGGGACCCTGAGTTTGCGGCCTCAAGTGGAATGGACACCGCGATGCCCTGACTCGAAATAAGGCCGGATATCCCTGCAGTGACTTGAATGCAGGGTCGTCTTGCACCTCCCAAGACGAAAGGATGTCTGAATCCCCTGTAGAGACCACAGAGAAAGACCTAGTTCCCCACCTCATCGCGACAGGAGGCCTCACATCCTTTGACAACTCCAGAGGGATGCGGAGATCAGTGCCTCCAAAGGAGACGATGCCTGACTCCTCGTGAAACTTGATAGGAGTCCCAGGATATCTGTGGCACGTGGAAAGGGACCCTTGGTCTCCCGCCTCAGCTGGAGAGGCGTCCCAATTGCCCTGCCATGCCTCGAGGAGAATCCCGAGTTGTCCCTCGCAACTAGGCAGGAGTCCTGACGTCGCTGAACAAACACGTGTGTGGAAGGGCCATCCACGCCGTAACTCGAGAATATACCCCAGGTTCCCGCCGCAACTCGAGAAAAACCATGAGACTTCGCCCTCGCCGCGAGATGAGGCCCGATTCCCCTGCACTGCGTGCAGAGCAATTCCGTGTTGCACATCACACATGAAAGGAGCCTTGATTTCCTTGATGGCACTCCAGAGAAAGCCCAAGAACACTGTTTCAAGGCTAGAGGGATCCTGAGGTCACTGTAGCAACACGAATGAGCTCCGTGGACCAAAAATCAACTCGAGATGAGAGGTTAGTCCCTGGCTTCGAATCCAGAGGAATACCACCTTACCACAAGAACCTCAAGAGGAGGCTTCTCTCAGCTCTAGGCATATGTGATAGGGATCCTGAGTTTGCGGCCTCAAGTGGAATGGACACCGCGATGCCCTGACTCGAAATAAGGCCGGATATCTCTGCAGTGACTTGAATGCAGGCTCGTCTTGCATCTCCCAAAACGAAAGGATGTCTGAATCCCCTGTAGAGACCACAGAGAAAGACCTAGTTCCCCACCTCAACACGACTGCAGGCCTCACATCCTTTGAACACTCCAGAGGTACGCGGAGATCAGTGCCTCCAAAGGAGACGATGCCTGACTCCTCGTGAAACTTGATAGGAGTCTCAGGATTCCTGTGGCACGTGGAAAGGGACCCTTGGTCTCCCGCCTCAGCTGGATAGGCGTCCCAATTGCCCTGCGAAGCCTCGAGGAGAATCCCCAGTTGTCCCTCGCAACTAGGCAGGAGTCCTGACGTCGCTGAACAAACACGTGTGTGGAAGGGCCATCCCCGTCGGAACTCGAGAATATACCCCAAGTTCCCGCCTCAACTCGAGAAAAACCATGAGACTTCCCCCTCGCCGCGAGATGAGGCCCGATTCCCCTGCGCTGCATGCAGAGCAATTCCGTGTTGCACATCACACATGAAAGGAGCCTTGATTTCCTTGATGGCACTCCAGGGAAACCCCAAGAACACTGTTTCAAGGCTAGAGGGATCCTGAGGTCACTGTAGCAACACGAAAGAGCTGCGTGGACCAAAAATCAACTCGAGATGAGAGGTTAGTCCCTGGCTTCGACTCCAGAGGAATACCACCTTACCACAAGCACCTCACGAGGAGGCTTCTCTCAGCTCTAGGTATGTGAGAGGAACCCTGAGATTGCGGCCTCAAGTGGAATGGACACCGCGATGCACTGACTCGAAATAAGGACGGATATCCTTGCAGTGACTTGAATGCAGGCTCGTCTTGCATCTCCCAAGACGAAAGGATGTCTGAATCCCCTGTGGAGACCACAGAGAAAGACCTAGTTCCCCACCTCATCGCGACCGGAGGCCTCACATCCTTTGAAAACTCCAGAGGTACGCGGAGATCAGTGCCTCCAAAGGAGATGATGTCTGACTCCTCGTGAAACTTGATAGGAGTCCCAGGATTCCTGTGGCACGTGGAAAGGGACCCTTGGTCTCCCGCCTCAGCTGGAGAGGCGTCCCAATTGCCCTGCCAAGCCTCGAGGGGAATCCCGAGTTGTCCCTCGCAACTAGGCAGGAGTCCTGACCTCGCTGAACAAACACGTGTGTGGAAGGGCCATCCCCGTCGTAACTCGAGAATATACCCCAAGTTCCCGCCGCAACTCGAGAAAAACCATGAGACTTCCCCCTCGCCGCGAGATGAGGCCCGATTCCCCTGCACTGCATGCAGAGCAATTCCGTGTTGCACATCACACATGAAAGGAGCCTTGATTTCCTTGATGGCACTCCAGGGAAACCCCAAGAACACTGTTTCAAGGCTAGAGGGATCCTGAGGTCACTGTAGCAACACGAAAGAGCTGCGTGGACCAAAAATCAACTCGAGATGAGAGGTTAGTCCCTGGCTTCGACTCCAGACGAACACCACCTTACCACAAGCACCTCAAGAGGAGGCTTCTCTCAGCTCTAGGTATGTGAGAGGAACCCTGAGTTTGAGGCCTCAAGTGGAATGGACACCGCGATGCACTGACGCGAAATAAGGACGGATATCCCTGCAGTGACTAGAATGCAGGCTCGTCTTGCATCTCCCAAGACGAAAGGATGTCTGAATCCCCTGTGGAGACCACAGAGAAAGACCTAGTTCCCCACCTCATCGCGACCGGAGGCCTCACATCCTTTGAAAACTCCAGAGGTACGCGGAGATCAGTGCCTCCAAAGGAGATGATGTCTGACTCCTCGGGAAACTTGATAGGAGTCCCAGGATTCCTGTGGCACGTGGAAAGGGACCCTTGGTCTCCCGCCTCAGCTGGAGAGGCGTCCCAATTGCCCTGCCAAGCCTCGAGGAGAATCCCGAGTTGTCCCTCGCAACTAGGCAGGAGTCCTGACGTCGCTGAACAAACACGTGTGTGGAAAAGACATCCCCGCCGTAACTCGAGAATATACCCCAGGTTCCCGCCGCAACTCGAGAAAAACCATGAGACTTCCCCCTCGCCGCGAGATGAGGCCCGATTCCCCTGCGCTGCATGCAGAGCAATTCCGTGTTGCACATCACACATGAAAGGAGCCTTGATTTCCTTGATGGCACTCCAGAGAAACCCCAAGAACACTGTTTCAAGGCTAGAGGGATCCTGAGGTCACTGTAGCAACACGAAAGAGCTCCGTGGACCAAAAATCAACTCGAGATGAGAGGTTAGTCCCTGGATTCGACTCCAGACGAACACCACCTTACCACAAGCACCTCAAGAGTAGGCTTCTCTCAGCTCTAGGGATGTGAGAGGAACCCTGAGTTTGCGGCCTCAATTGGAATGGACACCGCGATGCCCTGACTTGAAATAAGGCCGGATATCCCTGCAGTGACTTGAATGCAGGCTCGTCTTGCATCTCCCAAGACGAAAGGATGTCTGAATCCCCTGTAGAGACCACAGAGAAAGACCTAGTTCCCCACCTCATCGCGACAGGAGACCTCACATCCTTTGACAACTCCAGAGGGATGCGGAGATCAGTGCCTCCAAAGGAGACGATGCCTGACTCCTCGTGAAACTTGATAGGAGTCCCAGGATATCTGTGGCACGTGGAAAGGGACCCTTGGTCTCCCACCTCAGCTGGAGAGGCGTCCCAATTGCCCTGCCAAGCCTTAAGGAGGATCCCGAGTTGTCCCTCGCAACCAGGCAGTAGTTCTGAAGTCGCTGAACAAACAAGTGTGTGGAAGGGCCATCCCCGTCGGAACTCGAGAATATACCCGAGTTTCCCGCCGCAACGCGAGAAAAGCCATGAGACTTCCCTCTCGCCGCGAGATGAGGCCCGATTCCTCTGCACTGCGTGCAAAGCAATTCCGTGTTGCACATCAAACATGAAAGGAGCCTTGATTTCCTTGATGGCACTCCAGAGAAACCCCAAGAACACTGTTTCAAGGCTAGAGGGATCCTGACGTCACTGTAGCAACACGAAAGAGCTCCGTGGACCAAAAATCAACTCGAGATGAGAGGTTAGTCCCTGGCTTCGAATCCAGAGGAATACCACCTTAACACAAGCACCTCAAGAGGAGGCTTCTCTCAGGTCTAGGCAAATGTGAGAGGGACCCTGAATTTGCGGCCTCAAGTGGAATGGACACCGCGATGCCCTGACTCGAAATAAGGCCGGATATCTCTGCAGTGACTTGAATGCAGGCTCGTCTTGCATCTCCCAAGACGAAAGGATGTCTGAATCCCCTGTAGAGACCACAGAGAAAGACCTAGTTCCCCACCTCAACGCGACTGCAGGCCTCACATCCTTTGAAAACTCCAGAGGTACGCGGAGATCAGTGCCTCCAAAGGAGACGATGCCTGACTCCTCGTGAAACTTGATAGGAGTCTCAGGATTCCTGTGGCACGTGGAAAGGGACGGTTGGTCTCCCGCCTCAGCTGGATAGGCGTCCCAATTGCCCTGCCAAGCCTCGAGGGGAATCCCGAGTTGTCCCTCGCAACTAGGCAGGAGTCCTGACCTCGCTGAACAAACACGTGTGTGGAAGGGCCATCCCCGTCGGAACTCGAGAATATACCCCAGGTTCCCGCCGCAACGCGAGAAAAACCATGAGACTTCCCTCTCGCCGCGAGATGAGGCCCGATTCCTCTGCACTGCGTGCAAAGCAATTCCGTGTTGCACATCAAACATGAAAGGAGCCTTGATGTCCTTGATGGCACTCCAGAGAACCCCAAGAACACTGTTTCAAGGCTAGAGGGATCCTGAGGTCACTGTAGCAACACGAAAGAGCTGCGTGGACCAAAAATCAACTCGAGATGAGAGGTTAGTCCCTGGCTTCGACTCCAGACGAACACCACCTTACCACAAGCACCTCAAGAGGAGGCTTCTCTCAGCTCTAGGTATGTGAGAGGAACCCTGAGATTGCGGCCTCAAGTGGAATGGACACCGCGATGCACTGACTCGAAATAAGGACGGATATCCTTGCAGTGACTTGAATGCAGGCTCGTCTTGCATCTCCCAAGACGAAAGGATGTCTGAATCCCCTGTGGAGAACACACAGAAAGACCTAGTTCCCCACCTCATCGCGACCGGAGGCCTCACATCCTTTGAAAACTCCAGAGGTACGCGGAGATCAGTGCCTCCAAAGGAGATGATGTCTGACTCCTCGGGAAACTTGATAGGAGTCCCAGGATTCCTGTGGCACGTGGAAAGGGACCCTTGGTCTCCCGCCTCAGCTGGAGAGGCGTCACAATTGCCCTGCCAAGCCTCGAGGAGAATCCCGAGTTGTCCCTCGCAATTAGGCAGGAGTCCTGACGTCGCTGAACAACCACGTGTGTGGAAAAGACATCCCCGCCGTAACTCGAGAATATACCCCAGGTTCCCGCCGCAACTCGAGAAAAACCATGAGACTTCCCCCTCGCCGCGAAATGAGGCCCGATTCCCCTGCGCTGCATGCAGAGCAATTCCGTGTTGCACATCACACATGAAAGGAGCCTTGATTTCCTTGATGGCACTCCAGAGAAACACCAAGAACACTGTTTCAAGGCTAGAGGGATCCTGAGTTCACTGTAGCAACACGAAAGAGCTCCGTGGACCAAAAATCAACTCGAGATGAGAGGTTAGTCCCTGGATTCGACTCCAGACGAACACCACCTTACCACAAGCACCTCAAGAGGAGGCTTCTCTCAGCTCTAGGTATGTGAGAGGAACCCTGAGTTTGCGGCCTCAATTGGAATGGACACCGCGATGCCCTGACTCGAAATAAGGCCGGATATCCCTGCAGTGACTTGAATGCAGGCTCGTCTTGCATCTCCCAAGACGAAAGGATGTCTGAATCCCCTGTGGAGACCACAGAGAAAGACCTAGTTCCGCACCTCATCGCGACCGGAGGCCTCAAATCTTTTGAAAACTCGAGAGGTACGCGGAGATCAGTGCCTCCAAAGGAGACGATGCCTGACTCCTCGTGAAACTTGATAGGAGTACCAGGATTCCTGTGGCACGTGGAAAGGGACCCTTGGTCTCCCGCCTCAGCTGGAGAGGCGTCCCAATTGCCCTGCCAAGCCTCGAGGAGAATCCCGAGTTGTCCCTCGCAACTAGGCAGGAGTCCTGACCTCGCTGAACAAACACGTGTGTGGAAGGGCCATCCCCGTCGTAACTCGAGAATATACCCCAAGTTCCCGCCGCAACTCGAGAAAAACCATGAGACTTCCCCCTCGCCGCGAGATGAGGCCCGATTCCCCTGCGCTGCATGCAGAGCAATTCCGTGTTGCACATCACACATGAAAGGAGCCTTGATTTCCTTGATGGCACTCCAGGGTAACCCCAAGAACACTGTTTCAAGGCTAGAGGGATCCTGAGGTCACTGTAGCAACACGAAAGTGCTGCGTGGACCAAAAATCAACTCGAGATGAGAGGTTAGTCCCTGGCTTCGACTCCAGACGAACACCACCTTACCACAAGCACCTCAAGAGGAGGCTTCTCTCAGCTCTAGGTATGTGAGAGGAACCCTGAGTTTGCGGCCTCAAGTGGAATGGACACCGCGATGCACTGACTCGAAATAAGGCCGGATATCCCTGCAGTGACTAGAATGCAGGCTCGTCTTGCATCTCCCAAGACGAAAGGATGTCTGAATCCCCTGTGGAGACCACAGAGAAAGACCTAGTTCCCCACCTCATCGCGACCGGAGGCCTCACATTCTTTGAAAACTCCAGAGGTACGCGGAGATCAGTGCCTCCAAAGGAGATGATGTCTGACTCCTCGGGAAACTTGATAGGAGTCCCAGGATTCCTGTGGCACGTGGAAAGGGACCCTTGGTCTCCCGCCTCAGCTGGAGAGGCGTCCCAATTGCCCTGCCAAGCCTCGAGGAGAATCCCGAGTTGTCCCTCGCAACTAGGTAGGAGTCCTGACCTCGCTGAACAAACACGTGTGTGGAAGGGCCATCCCCGTCGTAACTCGAGAATATACCCCAAGTTCCCGCCGCAACTCGAGAAAAACCATGAGACTTCCCCCTCGCCGCGAGATGAGGCCCGATTCCCCTGCGCTGCATGCAGAGCAATTCCGTGTTGCACATCACACATGAAAGGAGCCTTGATTTCCTTGATGGCACTCCAGGGAAACCCCAAGAACACTGTTTCAAGGCTAGAGGGATCCTGAGGTCACTGTAGCAACACGAAAGAGCTGCGTGGACCAAAAATCAACTCGAGATGAGAGGTTAGTCCCTGGCTTCGACTCCAGACGAACACCACCTTACCACAAGCACCTCAAGAGGAGGCTTCTCTCAGCTCTAGGTATGTGAGAGGAACCCTGAGTTTGCGGCCTCAAGTGGAATGGACACCGCGATGCACTGACTCGAAATAAGGCCGGATATCCCTGCAGTGACTAGAATGCAGGCTCGTCTTGCATCTCCCAAGACGAAAGGATGTCTGAATCCCCTGTGGAGACCACAGAGAAAGACCTAGTTCCCCACCTCATCGCGACCGGAGGCCTCACATCCTTTGAAAACTCCAGAGGTACGCGGAGATCAGTGCCTCCAAAGGAGATGATGTCTGACTCCTCGGGAAACTTGATAGGAGTCCCAGGATTCATGTGGCACGTGGAAAGGGACCCTTGGTCTCCCGCCTCAGCTGGAGAGGCGTCCCAATTGCCCTGCCAAGCCTCGAGGAGAATCCCGAGTTGTCCCTCGCAACTAGGCAGGAGTCCTGACGTCGCTGAACAACCACGTGTGTGGAAAAGACATCCCCGCCGTAACTCGAGAATATACCCCAGGTTCCCGCCGCAACTCGAGAAAAACCATGAGACTTCCCCCTCGCCGCGAGATGAGGCCCGATTCCCCTGCGCTGCATGCAGAGCAATTCCGTGTTGCACATCACACATGAAAGGAGCCTTGATTTCCTTGATGGCACTCCAGAGAAACCCCAAGAACACTGTTTCAAGGCTAGAGGGATCCTGAGGTCACTGTAGCAACACGAAAGAGCTCCGTGGACCAAAAATCAACTCGAGATGAGAGGTTAGTCCCTGGCTTCGACTCCAGACGAACACCACCTTACCACAAGCACCTCAAGAGGAGGCTTCTCTCAGCTCTAGGGATGTGAGAGGAACCCTGAGTTTGCGGCCTCAATTGGAATGGACACCGCGATGCCCTGACTCGAAATAAGGCCGGATATCCCTGCAGTGACTTGAATGCAGGCTCGTCTTGCATCTCCCAAGACGAAAGGATGTCTGAATCCCCTGTAGAGACCACAGAGAAAGACCTAGTTCCCCACCTCATCGCGACAGGAGGCCTCACATCCTTTGACAACTCCAGAGGGATGCGGAGATCAGTGCCTCCAAAGGAGACGATGCCTGACTCCTCGTGAAACTTGATAGGAGTCCCAGGATATCTGTGGCACGTGGAAAGGGACCCTTGGTCTCCCACCTCAGCTGGAGAGGCGTCCCAATTGCCCTGCCAAGCCTCGAGGAGAATCCCGAGTTGTCCCTCGCAACCAGGCAGTAGTTCCGAAGTCGCTGAACAAACACGTGTGTGGAAGGGCCATCCCCGTCGGAACTCGAGAATATACCCGAGTTTCCCGCCGCAACGCGAGAAAAGCCATGAGACTTCCCTCTCGCCGCGAGATGAGGCCCGATTCCTCTGCACTGCGTGCAAAGCAATTCCGTGTTGCACATCAAACATGAAAGGAGCCTTGATTTCCTTGATGGCACTCCAGAGAAACCCCAAGAACACTGTTTCAAGGCTAGAGGGATCCTGACGTCACTGTAGCAACACGAAAGAGCTCCGTGGACCAAAAATCAACTCGAGATGAGAGGTTAGTCCCTGGCTTCGAATCCAGAGGAATACCACCTTAACACAAGCACCTGAAGAGGAGGCTTCTCTCAGGTCTAGGCAAATGTGAGAGGGACCCTGAATTTGCGGCCTCAAGTGGAATGGACACCGCGATGCCCTGACTCGAAATAAGGCCGGATATCTCTGCAGTGACTTGAATGCAGGCTCGTCTTGCATCTCCCAAGACGAAAGGATGTCTGAATCCCCTGTAGAGACCACAGAGAAAGACCTAGTTCCCCACCTCAACGCGACTGCAGGCCTCACATCCTTTGAAAACTCCAGAGGTACGCGGATATCAGTGCCTCCAAAGGAGACGATGCCTGACTCCTCGTGAAACTTGATAGGAGTCTCAGGATTCCTGTGGCACGTGGAAAGGGACCGTTGGTCTCCCGCCTCAGCTGGATAGGCGTCCCAATTGCCCTGCCAAGCCTCGAGGGGAATCCCGAGTTGTCCCTCGCAACTAGGCAGGAGTCCTGACCTCGCTGAACAAACACGTGTGTGGAAGGGCCATCCCCGTCGTAACTCGAGAATATACCCCAGGTTCCCGCCGCAACGCGAGAAAAACCATGAGACTTCCCCCTCGCCGCGAGATGAGGCCCGATTCCTCTGCACTGCGTGCAAAGCAATTCCGTGTTGCACATCAAACATGAAAGGAGCCTTGATGTCTTTGATGGCACTCCAGAGAAACCCCAAGAACACTGTTTCAAGGCTAGAGGGATCCTGAGGTCACTGTAGCAACACGAAAGAGCTGCGTGGACCAAAAATCAACTCGAGATGAGAGGTTAGTCCCTGGCTTCGACTCCAGACGAACACCACCTTACCACAAGCACCTCAAGAGGAGGCTTCTCTCAGCTCTAGGTATGTGAGAGGAACCCTGAGATTGCGGCCTCAAGTGGAATGGACACCGCGATGCACTGACTCGAAATAAGGACGGATATCCTTGCAGTGACTTGAATGCAGGCTCGTCTTGCATCTCCCAAGACGAAAGGATGTCTGAATCCCCTGTGGAGACCACAGAGAAAGACCTAGTTCCCCACCTCATCGCGACCGGAGGCCTCACATCCTTTGAAAACTCCAGAGGTACGCGGAGATCAGTGCCTCCAAAGGAGATGATGTCTGACTCCTCGGGAAACTTGATAGGAGTCCCAGGATTCCTGTGGCACGTGGAAAGGGACCCTTGGTCTCCCGCCTCAGCTGGAGAGGCGTCACAATTGCCCTGCCAAGCCTCGAGGAGAATCCCGAGTTGTCCCTCGCAACTAGGCAGGAGTCCTGACGTCGCTGAACAACCACGTGTGTGGAAAAGACATCCCCGCCGTAACTCGAGAATATACCCCAGGTTCCCGCCGCAACTCGAGAAAAACCATGAGACTTCGCCCTCGCCGCGAGATGAGGCCCGATTCCCCTGCACTGCATGCAGAGCAATTCCGTGTTGCACATCACACATGAAAGGAGCCTTGATTTCCTTGATGGCACTCCAGAGAAACACCAAGAACACTGTTTCAAGGCTAGAGGGATCCTGAGTTCACTGTAGCAACACGAAAGAGCTCCGTGGACCAAAAATCAACTCGAGATGAGAGGTTAGTCCCTGGCTTCGACTCCAGACGAACACCACCTTACCACAAGCACCTCAAGAGGAGGCTTCTCTCAGCTCTAGGTATGTGAGAGGAACCCTGAGTTTGCGGCCTCAATTGGAATGGACACCGCGATGCCCTGACTCGAAATAAGGCCGGATATCCCTGCAGTGACTTGAATGCAGGCTCGTCTTGCATCTCCCAAGACGAAAGGATGTCTGAATCCCCTGTGGAGACCACAGAGAAAGACCTAGTTCCGCACCTCATCGCGACCGGAGGCCTCAAATCTTTTGAAAACTCGAGAGGTACGCGGAGATCAGTGCCTCCAAAGGAGACGATGCCTGACTCCTCGTGAAACTTGATAGGAGTCCCAGGATTCCTATAGCACGTGGAAAGGGACCCTTGGTCTCCCGCCTCAGCTGGAGAGGCGTCCCAATTGCCCTGCCAAGCCTCGAGGAGAATCCCGAGTTGTCCCTCGCAACTAGGCAGGAGTCCTGACCTCGCTGAACAAACACGTGTGTGGAAGGGCCATCCCCGTCGTAACTCGAGAATATACCCCAAGTTCCCGCCGCAACTCGAGAAAAACCATGAGACTTCCCCCTCGCCGCGAGATGAGGCCCGATTCCCCTGCGCTGCATGCAGAGCAATTCCGTGTTGCACATCAGACATGAAAGGAGCCTTGATTTCCTTGATGGCACTCCAGGGAAACCCCAAGAACACTGTTTCAAGGCTAGAGGGATCCTGAGGTCACTGTAGCAACACGAAAGAGCTGCGTGGACCAAAAATCAACTCGAGATGAGAGGTTAGTCCCTGGCTTCGACTCCAGACGAACACCACCTTACCACAAGCACCTCAAGAGGAGGCTTCTCTCAGCTCTAGGTATGTGAGAGGAACCCTGAGTTTGCGGCCTCAAGTGGAATGGACACCGCAATGCACTGACTCGAAATAAGGCCGGATATCCCTGCAGTGACTAGAATGCAGGCTCGTCTTGCATCTCCCAAGACGAAAGGATGTCTGAATCCCCTGTAGAGACCACAGAGAAAGACCTAGTTCCCCACCTCATCGCGACAGGAGGCCTCACATCCTTTGACAACTCCAGAGGGATGCGGAGATCAGTGCCTCCAAAGGAGACGATGCCTGACTCCTCGTGAAACTTGATAGGAGTCCCAGGATATCTGTGGCACGTGGAAAGGGACCCTTGGTCTCCCACCTCAGCTGGAGAGGCGTCCCAATTGCCCTGCCAAGCCTCGAGGAGAATCCCGAGTTGTCCCTCGCAACCAGGCAGTAGTTCCGAAGTCGCTGAACAAACACGTGTGTGGAAGGGCCATCCCCGTCGGAACTCGAGAATATACCCGAGTTTCCCGCCGCAACGCGAGAAAAGCCATGAGACTTCCCTCTCGCCGCGAGATGAGGCCCGATTCCTCTGCACTGCGTGCAAAGCAATTCCGTGTTGCACATCAAACATGAAAGGAGCCTTGATTTCCTTGATGGCACTCCAGAGAAACCCCAAGAACACTGTTTCAAGGCTAGAGGGATCCTGACGTCACTGTAGCAACACGAAAGAGCTCCGTGGACCAAAAATCAACTCGAGATGAGAGGTTAGTCCCTGGCTTCGAATCCAGAGGAATACCACCTTAACACAAGCACCTGAAGAGGAGGCTTCTCTCAGGTCTAGGAAAATGTGAGAGGGACCCTGAATTTGCGGCCTCAAGTGGAATGGACACCGCGATGCCCTGACTCGAAATAAGGCCGGATATCTCTGCAGTGACTTGAATGCAGGCTCGTCTTGCATCTCCCAAGACGAAAGGGTGTCTGAATCCCCTGTAGAGACCACAGAGAAAGACCTAGTTCCCCACCTCAACGCGACTGCAGGCCTCACATCCTTTGAAAACTCCAGAGGTACGCGGAGATCAGTGCCTCCAAAGGAGACGATGCCTGACTCCTCGTGAAACTTGATAGGAGTCTCAGGATTCCTGTGGCACGTGGAAAGGGACCGTTGGTCTCCCGCCTCAGCTGGATAGGCGTCCCAATTGCCCTGCCAAGCCTCGAGGGGAATCCCGAGTTGTCCCTCGCAACTAGGCAGGAGTCCTGACCTCGCTGAACAAACACGTGTGTGGAAGGGCCATCCCCGTCGTAACTCGAGAATATACCCCAGGTTCCCGCCGCAACGCGAGAAAAACCATGAGACTTCCCCCTCGCCGCGAGATGAGGCCCGATTCCTCTGCACTGCGTGCAAAGCAATTCCGTGTTGCACATCAAACATGAAAGGAGCCCTGATGTCTTTGATGGCACTCCAGAGAAACCCCAAGAACACTGTTTCAAGGCTAGAGGGATCCTGAGGTCACTGTAGCAACACGAAAGAGCTGCGTGGACCAAAAATCAACTCGAGATGAGAGGTTAGTCCCTGGCTTCGACTCCAGACGAACACCACCTTACCACAAGCACCTCAAGAGGAGGCTTCTCTCAGCTCTAGGTATGTGAGAGGAACCCTGAGATTGCGGCCTCAAGTGGAATGGACACCGCGATGCACTGACTCGAAATAAGGACGGATATCCTTGCAGTGACTTGAATGCAGGCTCGTCTTGCATCTCCCAAGACGAAAGGATGTCTGAATCCCCTGTGGAGACCACAGAGAAAGACCTAGTTCCCCACCTCATCGCGACCGGAGGCCTCACATCCTTTGAAAACTCCAGAGGTACGCGGAGATCAGTGCCTCCAAAGGAGATGATGTCTGACTCCTCGGGAAACTTGATAGGAGTCCCAGGATTCCTGTGGCACGTGGAAAGGGACCCTTGGTCTCCCGCCTCAGCTGGAGAGGCGTCCCAATTGCCCTGCCAAGCCTCGAGGAGAATCCCGAGTTGTCCCTCGCAACTAGGCAGGAGTCCTGACGTCGCTGAACAACCACGTGTGTGGAAAAGACATCCCCGCCGTAACTCGAGAATATACCCCAGGTTCCCGCCGCAACTCGAGAAAAACCATGAGACTTCGCCCTCGCCGCGAGATGAGGCCCGATTCCCCTGCACTGCATGCAGAGCAATTCCGTGTTGCACATCACACATGAAAGGAGCCTTGATTTCCTTGATGGCACTCCAGAGAAACACCAAGAACACTGTTTCAAGGCTAGAGGGATCCTGAGTTCACTGTAGCAACACGAAAGAGCTCCGTGGACCAAAAATCAACTCGAGATGAGAGGTTAGTCCCTGGCTTCGACTCCAGACGAACACCACCTTACCACAAGCACCTCAAGAGGAGGCTTCTCTCAGCTCTAGGTATGTGAGAGGAACCCTGAGTTTGCGGCCTCAATTGGAATGGACACCGCGATGCCCTGACTCGAAATAAGGCCGGATATCCCTGCAGTGACTTGAATGCAGGCTCGTCTTGCATCTCCCAAGACGAAAGGATGTCTGAATCCCCTGTGGAGACCACAGAGAAAGACCTAGTTCCGCACCTCATCGCGACCGGAGGCCTCAAATCTTTTGAAAACTCGAGAGGTACGCGGAGATCAGTGCCTCCAAAGGAGACGATGCCTGACTCCTCGTGAAACTTGATAGGAGTCCCAGGATTCCTATAGCACGTGGAAAGGGACCCTTGGTCTCCCGCCTCAGCTGGAGAGGCGTCCCAATTGCCCTGCCAAGCCTCGAGGAGAATCCCGAGTTGTCCCTCGCAACTAGGCAGGAGTCCTGACCTCGCTGAACAAACACGTGTGTGGAAGGGCCATCCCCGTCGTAACTCGAGAATATACCCCAAGTTCCCGCCGCAACTCGAGAAAAACCATGAGACTTCCCCCTCGCCGCGAGATGAGGCCCGATTCCCCTGCGCTGCATGCAGAGCAATTCCGTGTTGCACATCACACATGAAAGGAGCCTTGATTTCCTTGATGGCACTCCAGGGAAACCCCAAGAACACTGTTTCAAGGCTAGAGGGATCCTGAGGTCACTGTAGCAACACGAAAGAGCTGCGTGGACCAAAAATCAACTCGAGATGAGAGGTTAGTCCCTGGCTTCGACTCCAGACGAACACCACCTTACCACAAGCACCTCAAGAGGAGGCTTCTCTCAGCTCTAGGTATGTGAGAGGAACCCTGAGTTTGCGGCCTCAAGTGGAATGGACACCGCAATGCACTGACTCGAAATAAGGCCGGATATCCCTGCAGTGACTAGAATGCAGGCTCGTCTTGCATCTCCCAAGACGAAAGGATGTCTGAATCCCCTGTGGAGACCACAGAGAAAGACCTAGTTCCCCACCTCATCGCGACCGGAGGCCTCACATCCTTTGAAAACTCCAGAGGTACGCGGAGATCAGTGCCTCCAAAGGAGATGATGTCTGACTCCTCGGGAAACTTGATAGGAGTCCCAGGATTCCTGTGGCACGTGGAAAGGGACCCTTGGTCTCCCGCCTCAGCTGGAGAGGCGTCCCAATTGCCCTGCCAAGCCTCGAGGAGAATCCCGAGTTGTCCCTCGCAACTAGGCAGGAGTCCTGACGTCGCTGAACAACCACGTGTGTGGAAAAGACATCCCCGCCGTAACTCGAGAATATACCCCAGGTTCCCGCCGCAACTCGAGAAAAACCATGAGACTTCCCCCTCGCCGCGAGATGAGGCCCGATTCCCCTGCGCTGCATGCAGAGCAATTCCGTGTTGCACATCACACATGAAAGGAGCCTTGATTTCCTTGATGGCACTCCAGAGAAACCCCAAGAACACTGTTTCAAGGCTAGAGGGATCCTGAGGTCACTGTAGCAACACGAAAGAGCTCCGTGGACCAAAAATCAACTCGAGATGAGAGGTTAGTCCCTGGCTTCGACTCCAGACGAACACCACCTTACCACAAGCACCTCAAGAGGAGGCTTCTCTCAGCTCTAGGGATGTGAGAGGAACCCTGAGTTTGCGGCCTCAATTGGAATGGACACCGCGATGCCCTGACTCGAAATAAGGCCGGATATCCCTGCAGTGACTTGAATGCAGGCTCGTCTTGCATCTCCCAAGACGAAAGGATGTCTGAATCCCCTGTGCAGACCACAGAGAAAGACCTAGTTCCCCACCTCATCGCGACAGGAGGCCTCACATCCTTTGACAACTCCAGAGGGATGCGGAGATCAGTGCCTCCAAAGGAGACGATGCCTGACTCCTCGTGAAACTTGATAGGAGACCCAGGATATCTGTGGCACGTGGAAAGGGACCCTTGGTCTCCCACCTCAGCTGGAGAGGCGTCCCAATTGCCCTGCCAAGCCTCGAGGAGAATCCCGAGTTGTCCCTCGCAACCAGGCAGTAGTTCTTAAGTCGCTGAACAAACACGTGTGTGGAAGGGCCATCCCCGTCATAACTCGAGAATATCCCCGAGTTTCCCGCCGCAACGCGAGAAAAGCCATGAGACTTCCCTCTCGCCGCGAGATGAGGCCCGATTCCTCTGCACTGCGTGCAAAGCAATTCCGTGTTGCACATCAAACATGACAGGAGCCTTGATTTCCTTGATGGCACTCCAGAGAAACCCCAAGAACACTGTTTCAAGGCTAGAGGGATCCTGACGTCACTGTAGCAACACGAAAGAGCTCCGTGGACCAAAAATCAACTCGAGATGAGAGGTTAGTCCCTGGCTTCGAATCCAGAGGAATACCACCTTAACACAAGCACCTCAAGAGGAGGATTCTCTCAGGTCTAGGCAAATGTGAGAGGGACCCTGAATTTGCGGCCTCAAGTGGAATGGACACCGCGATGCCCTGACTCGAAATAAGGCCGGATATCTCTGCAGTGACTTGAATGCAGGCTCGTCTTGCATCTCCCAAGACGAAAGGATGTCTGAATCCCCTGTAGAGACCACAGAGAAAGACCTAGTTCCCCACCTCAACGCGACTGCAGGCCTCACATCCTTTGAAAACTCCAGAGGTACGCGGATATCAGTGCCTCCAAAGGAGACGATGCCTGACTCCTCGTGAAACTTGATAGGAGTCTCAGGATTCCTGTGGCACGTGGAAAGGGACCGTTGGTCTCCCGCCTCAGCTGGATAGGCGTCCCAATTGCCCTGCCAAGCCTCGAGGGGAATCCCGAGTTGTCCCTCGCAACTAGGCAGGAGTCCTGACCTCGCTGAACAAACACGTGTGTGGAAGGGCCATCCCCGTCGTAACTCGAGAATATACCCCAAGTTCCCGCCGCAACTCGAGAAAAACCATGAGACTTCCCCCTCGCCGCGAGATGAGGCCCGATTCCCCTGCGCTGCATGCAGAGCAATTCCGTGTTGCACATCACACATGAAAGGAGCCTTGATTTCCTTGATGGCACTCCAGGGAACCCCAAGAACACTGTTTCAAGGCTAGAGGGATCCTGAGGTCACTGTAGCAACACGAAAGAGCTGCGTGGACCAAAAATCAACTCGAGATGACAGGTTAGTCCCTAGCTTCGACTCCAGACGAACACCACCTTACCACAAGCACCTCAAGAGGAGGCTTCTCTCAACTCTAGGTATGTGAGAGGAACCCTGAGTTTGCGGCCTCAATTGGAATGGACACCGCGATGCCCTGACTCGAAATAAGGCCGGATATCCCTGCAGTGACATGAATGCAGGCTTGTCTTGCATCTCCCAAGAAGAAAGGATGTCTGAATCCCCTGTGGAGACCACAGAGAAAGACCTAGGTCCCCACCTCATCGCGACCGGAGGCCTCACATCCTTTGAAAACTCGAGAAGCACGCGGAGATCAGTGCCTCCAAAGGAGATGATGTCTGACTCCTCGAGAAACTTGATAGGAGTCCCAGGATTCCTGTGGCACGTGGAAAGGGACCCTTGGTCTCCCGCCTCAGCTGGAGAGGCGTCCCAATTGCCCTGCCATGCCTCGAGGAGAATCCCGAGTTGTCCCTCGCAACTAGGTAGGAGTCCTGACGTCGCTGAACAAACACGTGTGTGGAAAAGACATCCCCGCCGTAACTCGAGAATATACCCCAGGTTCCCGCCGCAACTCTAGAAAAACCATGAGACTTCGCCCTCGCCGCGAGATGAGGCCCGATTCCCCTGCACTGCGTGCAGAGCAATTCCGTGTTGCACATCACACATGAAAGGAGCCTTGATTTCCTTGATGGCACTCCAGAGAAACCCCAAGAACACTGTTTCAAGGCTAGAGGGATCCTGAGGTCACTGTAGCAACACGAAAGAGCTCCGTGGACCAAAAATCAACTCTAGATGAGAGGTTAGTCCCTGGCTTCGAATTCAGAGGAATACCACCTTACCACAAGCACCTCAAGAGGAGGCTTCTCTCAGCTCTTGGTATGTGAGAAGGACCCTGAGTTTGCGGCCTCAAATGAAATGGACACCGTGATGCCCTGACTCGAAATAAGTCCGGATATCCCTGCAGTGACTTGAATGCAGGCTCGTCTTGCATCTCCCAAGAGGAAAGGATGTCTGAATCCCCATTGGAGACCACAGAGAAAGACCTAGTTCCCCACCTCATCGAGACAGGAGGCCTCACATACTTTGAAAACTCCAGAGGTCCGTGGAGATCAGTGCCTCCAAAGGAGATGATGTCTGACTCCTCATGAAACTTGATAGGAGTCCCAGGATTCCTGTGGCACATGGAAAGGGACCCTTGGTCTCCCGCCTCAGCTGGAGAGGCGTCTCAATTGCCCTGCCAAGCCTCCAGGAGAATCCCGAGTTGTCCCTCGCAACTAGGCAGGAGTCCTGACGTCGCTGAACAAACACGTGTGTGGAAGGGCCATCCCCGTCGTAACTAGAGAGTATACCCCAGGTTCCCGCCGCAACTCGAGAAAAGGCATGAGAGTTCCACCTCGCCGCGAGATGAGGCCCGATTCCCCTGCACTGCCTGGAGAGCAATTCCGTGTTGCAAATGACACATGAAAGGAGCCTTGATTTCCTTGATGGCACTCCAGAGAAACCCCAAGAACACTGTTTCAAGGCTAGAGGGATCCTGAGGTCAATGTAGCAACACGAAAGAGCTCCGTGGACCAAAAATCAACTCGAGATGAGAGGTTAGTCCCTGGCTTCGACTCCAGAGGAATACCACCTTACCACAAGCACCTCAAGAGGAGGCTTCTCTCAGCTCTAGGTATGTGAGAGGCACCCTGAGTTTGCGGCCTCAAATGAAATGGACACTGCGATGCTCTGACTCGAAATAAGGCCGGATATCCCTGCAGTGACTTGAATGCAGGCTCGTCTTGCATTTCACAAGAGGAAAGCATGCCTGAATCCCCTGTAGAGACCACAGAGAAAGACCTAGTTCCCCACCTCATCGCGGCCGGAGGCCTCACATCCTTTGAAAACTTCAGAGGTAGGTGGAGATCAGTGCCTCCAACGGACACAATGCCTGACTCCTCGGGAAATTTGATAGGAGTCCCAGAATTCCTGTGGCACGTGGAAAGGGACACTTGGTCTCCCGCCTCAGCTGGAGAGGTGTCCCAATTGCCCTGCCAAGCCTCGAGGAGAATCCCGAGTTGGCCCTCGCAACTAGGCAGGAGTCCTGAAGTCGCTGAACAAACACGTGTGTGGAAGGGCCATCCCCGTCGGAACTCGAGAATATACCCCAGGTTCCCGCCGCAAAGCGAGAAAAACCATTAGACTTCCCCCTCGCCGCGAGATGAGGCCCGATTCCCCTGCACTGCGTGCAAAGTAATTCCGTGTTGCACATCACACATGAAAGGAGCCTTGATTTCCTTGATGGCACTCCAGAGCAACCCCAAGAACACTGTTTCAAGGCTAGAGGGATCCTGAGGTCACTGTAGCAACACGAAAGAGCTCCGTGGACCAAAAATCAACTCGAGATGAGAGGTTAGTCCCTGGCTTCGAATCCAGTGGAATACCACCTTACCACAAGCACCTAAAGAGGAGGCTTCTCTCAGCTCTAGGCATATGTGAGAGGGACCCTGAGTTTGGGGCCTCAAGTGGAATGGACACCGTGAGGCCCTAACTCGAAATAAGGCCGGATATCTCTGCAGTGACTTGAATGCAGGGTCGTCTTGCATCTCCCAAGACGAAAGGATGTCTGAATCCCCTGTAGAGACCACAGAGAAAGACCTAGTTCCCCACCTCATCGCGACAGGAGGCCTCACATCCTTTGAAAACTCCAGAGGGATGCGGAGATCAGTGCCTCCAAAGGAGACGATGCCTGACTCCTCGTGAAACTTGATAGGAGTCCAGGATATCTGTGGCACGTGGAAAGGGACCTTGGTCTCCCGCCTCAGCTGGAGAGGCGTCCCAATTGCCCTGCCAAGCCTCGAGGAGAATCCCGAGTTGTCCCTCGCAACTAGGCAGGAGTCCTGAAGTCGCTGAACAAACACGGGTGTGGAAGGGCCATCCCCGTCGGAACTCGAGAATATACCCCAGGTTCCCGCCGCAAAGCGAGAAAAACCATGAGACTTCCCCCTCGCCGCGAGATGAGGCCCGATTCCCCTGCACTGCGTGCAAAGCAATTCCGTGTTGCACATCAAACATGAAAGGAGCCTTGATTTCCTTGATGGCACTCCAGAGCAACCCCAAGAACACTGTTTCAAGGCTAGAGGGATCCTGAGGTCACTGTAGCAACACGAAAGAGCTGCGTGGACCAAAAATCAAATAGAGATGAGAGGTTAGTCCCTGGCTTCGAATCCAGAGGAATACCACCTTACCACAAGCACCTCAAGAGGAGGCTTCTCTCAGCTCTAGGTATGTGAGAGGGACCCTGAGTTTGCGGCCTCAAGTGGAATGGACACCCCGATGCCCTGACTCGAAATAAGGCCGGATCTCCCTGCAGTGACTTGAATGCAGGCTCGTCTTGCTTCTCCTAAATGAAAGGATGAATGAATCCCCTTTGGAGACCACAGAGAAAGACCTAGTTCCCCACCTCATCGCGACCGGAGGCCTCACATCCTTTGAAAACTCCAGAGGTCCGCGGAGATCAGTGCCTCCAAAGGAGACGATGCCTGACTCCTCGTGAAACTTGATAGGAGTCCCAGGATTCCTGTGGCACGTGGAAATGGACAGTTGGTCTCCCGCCTCAGCTGGAGAGACGTGCCAATTGCCCTGCCAAGCCTCGAGAAGAATCCCGAGTTGTCACTCGCAACTAGGCAGGAGTCCTGACGTCTCTGAACAAACACGTGTGTGGAAGGGCCATCCCCGAAGTAACTCGAGAATATACCCCAAGTTCCTGCCGCAACTCGAGAAAAACCATGAGACTTCCCCCTCGCCGCGAGATGAGGCCCGATTCCCCTGCACTGCGTGTAGAGCAATTCCGTGTTGCAAATCACACATGAAAGGAGCCTTGATTTCCTTGATGGCACTCCAGAGAAACCACAAGAACACTGTTTCAAGGCTAGAGGGATCCTGAGGTCACTGTAGCAACACGTAAGAGCTCCGTGGACCAAAAATCAACTCGAGATGAGAGGTTAGTCCCTGGCTTCGACTCCAGAGGAATACCACCTTACCACAAGCACCTCAAGAGGAGGCTTCTCTCAGCTCTAGGTATGTGAGAGGGACCCTGAGTTTGCGGCCTCAAATGAAAAATACACGGGGATGCCCTGACTCGAAATAAGGCCGGATATCCCTGCAGTGACTTGAATGCAGGCTCGTCTTGCATCTCACAAGAGGAAATCATGCCTGAATCCCCTGTAGAGACCACAGAGAAAGACCTAGTTCCCCACCTCATTGCTTCCCGAGGACTCACATCCTTTGAAAATTCCAGAGGGACGCGGAGATCAGTGCCTCCAAAGGAGACGATGCCTGACTCCTCGTGAAACTTGATAGGAGTCCCAGGATTCCTGTGGAACTTGGAAAGGGACCCTTGGTCTCCCGTCTCAGCTGGAGAGGCGTCCCAATTGACCTTTTAAGCCTCGAGGAGAATCCCGAGTTGTCCCTCACAACTAGGCAGGAGTCCTGACATCGCTGAACAAACACGTGTGTGGAAGGGCCATCCCCATCGAAACTCGAGAATATACCCCAGGTTCCCGCCGCAACTCAAAAAAAACCATGAGACTTCCCCCCCGCCACGTGATGAGGCCCGATTCCCCTGCACTGCGTGCAGAGGAATTCCGTGTTGCACATCACACATGAAAGGAGCCTTGATTTCCTTGATGGCACTCCAGAGAACCCCCAAGAACACTGTTTCAAGGCTAGAGGGATCCTGAGGTCACTGTAGCAACACAAAACAGATCCGTGGACCAAAAGTCAACTCGAGATGAGAGGTTAGTCCCTGGCTTCGACTCCAGAGGAATACCACCTTACCACAAGCACCTCAAGAGGAGGCTTCTCTCACCTCTAGGTATGTGAGAGGGACCCTGAGTTTGCGGCCTCAAGTGGAATGGACACCGCGATGCCCTGACTCGAAATAAGGCCGGATATCCCTGCAGTGACTTGAATGCAGGCTCGTCTTGCATCTCCCAAGACGAAAAGATGTCTGAATCCCGTGTAGAGACCACAGAGAAAGACCTAGTTCCCCACCTCATCGCGACCGGAGGCCTCACATCCTTTGAACACTCCGAGGTACGCGGAGATCAGTGCCTCCAAAGGAGACGATGCCTGACTCCTCGTGAAACTTGATAGGAGTCCCAGGATTCCTTTGGCACGTGGAAAGGGACCCTTGGTCTCCCGCCTCAGCTGGTGAGGCGTCCCAAATGCGCTGCGAAGCCTCTAGGAGAATCCCGAGTTGTCCCTCGCAATTAGGCAGGAGTCCTGACGTCGCTGAACAAACACATGTGTGGAAGGGCCATCCCCGTCATAACTCGAGAATATACCCCAGGTTCCCGCCGCAACTCGAGAAAAACCACGAGACTTCCCCTTCGGCGCGAGATGAGGCCCGATTCCCCTGCACTGCGTGCAGCGCAATTCCATGTTGCACATCACACATGAAAGGAGCCTTGATTTCCTTGATGGCACTCCAGAGAAACCACAAGAACACTGTTTCAAGGCTAGAGGGATCCTGAGGTCACTGTAGCAACACGGAAGAGCTCTGTGGACCAAGAATGAACTCGAGATGACAGGTTAGTCCCTGGCTTCGACTCCAGAGGAATACCACCTTAGTACAAGCACCTCAAGAGGAGGCTTCTGTCAGCTCTAAGTATGTGAGAGGGACCCTGAGTTTGCGGCCTCAAGTGGAATGGACACTGCGATGCCCTGACTCGAAATAAGGCCGGATATCCCTGCAGTGACTTGAATGCAGGCTCGTCTTGCATCTACCAAAACGAAAGGATGTCTGAATCCCCTTTGGAGACCACAGAGAAAGACCTAGTTCCCCACCTCATCACGACCCGAGGCCTCACATCCTTTGAAAACTCCAGAGGTACATGGAGATCAGTGCCTCCAAAGGAGATGATGCCTGACTCCTCGTGAAACTTGACAGGAGTCCCAGGATTCCTGTGGCACGTGCAAAGGGACCCTTGGTCTCCCACCTCAGCTGGAGAGGCCTCCCAATTGCCCTGCCAAGCCTCGAGGAGAATCCCGAGTTGTCCCTCGCAAATAGCCAGGAGTCCTGACGTCGCTGAAGAAACACGTGTGTGGAAGAGCCAATCCCGTCCTTACTCGAGAATATACCCCAGGTTCCCGCCGCAACTCTAGAAAAACCTTGAGACTTCCCCCTCGCCGCGAGATGAGGCCCGATTCCCCTACACTGCGTGCAGAGCAATTCCGTGTTGCACATCACACATGAAAGGAGCCTTGATTTCCTTGATAGCACTCCAGAGAATCCCCAAGAACACTGTTTCAAGGCTAGAGGGATCCTGAGGTCACTGTAGCAGCACGAAAGAGCTCTGAGGACCAAAAATCAACTCGAGATGAGAGGTTAGTCCCTGGCTTCGACTCCAGAGGAATGCCACCTTACCACAAGCACCTCAAGAGGAGGCTTCTCTCACCTCTAGGTATGTGAGAGGGACCCTGAGTGTGTGGCCTCAAGTGGAATGGACACCACGATGCCCTGACGCGAAATAAGGCCGGATATCCCTGCAGTGACTTGAATGCAGGCTCGTCTTGCATCTCCCAAGACGAAAGGATGTCTGAATCCCCTGTGGAGACCACAGATTAAGACCTAGTTCCCCACCTCATTGAGACCGGGGGCCTCACATCCTTTGAAAACTCCAGATGTACGCGGAGATCAGTGCCTCCAAAGGAGACGATGCCTGACTCCTCGTGAAACTTGATAGGAGTCCCAGGATTCCTGTGGCACGTGGAAAGGGACCCTTGGTCTCCCGCCTCAGCTGGAGAGGCGTCCCAATTGCCCTGCCAAGCCTCGAGGAGAATCCCGAGTTGTCCCTCGAAACTAGGCAGGAGTCCTGACGTCGCTGAACAAACACGTGTGTGGTAGGGCCATCCCCGTCGTAACTCGAGAATATACCCCAGGTTACCCCCGCAACTCGAGAAAAACCCTGAGACTTCCCCCTCGCTGCGAGATGAGGCCCGATTCCCCTGCACTGCGTGCAGAGCAATTCCGTGTTGCACATCACACAGAAAAGGAGCCTTGATTTCCTTGATGGCACTCCAGAGAAACCCCAAGAACACTGTTTCAAGTCTAGAGGGACCCTGAGGTCACTGTAGCAATATGAAAGAGCTCCTTGGACCAAAAATCAACTCGAGATGAGAAGTTAGTCCCTGGCTTGGACTCCAGAGGAATACCACCTTACCACAAGCACCTGAAAAGGAGGCTTCTCTCAGCTCTAGGTATGTGAGTGGGACCTTGAGTTTGCAGCCACAAGTGGAATGGACACCGCGATGCCCTGACTCAAAATAAGGCCGGATATCCCTGCAGTGACTTGAATGCAGGCTTGTCTTGCATCTCCCAAGACGAAAGGATGTCTGAATCCCCTGTGGAGACCACAGATTAAGACTTGGTTCCCCACCTCATTGCGACCGGGGGCCTCACATCCTTTGAAAACTCCAGATGTACGCGGAGATCAGTGCCTCCAAAGGAGACGATGCCTGACTCCTCGTGAAACTTGATAGGAGTCCCAGGATTCCTGTGGCTCGGGGAAAGGGACCCTTAGTCTCACGCCTCAGCTGGAGAGGCGTCCCAATTGCCCGGCCAAGCCTCGAGGAGAATCCCGAGTTGTCCCTCTCAACTAGGCAGGAGTCCTGACATCGCTGAACAAACACGTGGGTGGAAGGGCCATCCCCGTCATAACTCGAGAATATACCCCAGGTTCCCGCCGCACCTCAAGAAAACCTAGACTTCCCCCTCGCCGCGAGATGAGGTCCGATTCCCCTGCACTGCGTGCAGAGCAATTCCGTGTTGCACATCACACATGAAAGGAGCCTTAATTTCCTTGATGGCACTCCAGAGAAACCCCAAGAACACTGTTTCAAGGCTAGTGGGACCCACAGGTCACTGTAGCAACACGAAAGAGCTCCGTGGACCACAAATCAACTCGAGATGAGAGGTTAGTCCCTGGCTTCGACTCCAGAGGAATACCACCTTACCACAAGCACCTCAAGAGGAGGCTTCTCTCAACTCTAGTTATGTGAGAGGGTCCCTGAGTTTGCGGCCTCAAGTGGAATGGACACCGCGATGCCCTGACTCGAAATAAGGCCGGATATCCCTGCAGTGACTTGAATGCAGGCTCGTCTTGCATCTCCCAAGACGAAAGGATGTCTGAATTCCCTGTGGAGAAAACAGAGAAAGACCTAGTTCCCCACCTCATCGCGACCAGAGGGCTCACATCCTTTGAAAACTCCAGAGGTACGCGGAGATCAGTGCCTCCAAAGGAGACGATGCCTGACTCCTCGTGAAACTTGATAGGAGTCCCAGGATTCCTGTGGCATGTGGAAAGGGACCCTTGGTCTACCGCCTCAGCTGGAGAGGCGTCCCAATTGCCCTGCCAAGCCTCGAGGAGAATCCCGACTTGTCCCTCGCATCTAGGCAGGAGTCCTGACGTCGCTGAACAAACACTTGTGTGGAAGGGCCATCCCCGACATAACTCGAAAATATACCCAGGGTGCCCGCCGCAACTCGAGAAAAACCATGAGACTTACCCCTCGCCGCGAGATGAGGCCCGATTCCCTTGCACTGCGTGCAGAGCAATTCCGTCTTGCACATCACACAGGAAAGGAGCCTTGATTTCCTTCATGGCACTCCAGAGAAACCCCAAGAACACTGTTTCAAGGCAAGAGGGACCCTGAGGTCACTGTAGCAACACGAAAGAGCTTCGTGGACCAAACCTCAACTCGAAATGAGAGGTTAGTTCCTGGCTTCGACTCCAGAGGAATACGGCCTTACCACAAGCACCTCAAGAGGAGGCTTCTCTCAGCTCTAGGTATGTGAGATGGACCCTGAGTTTGCAGCCTCAAGTGGAATGGAAACGGGGATGCCCTGACTCGAAATAAGGCCGGATATCCCTGCAGTGACTTGAATGCAGGCTCGTCTTGCATCTCCCAAGACGAAAGGATGTCTGAATCCCCTGTGGAGACCACAGAGAAAGACGTAGTTCCCCACCTCATCGCGACCGGAGGCCTCACATCCTTTGAAAACTCCAGAGGTACACGGAGATCAGTGCCTCCAACAGAGACGATGCCTGACTCCTCGTGAAAATTGATAGGAGTCCCAGGATTCCTGTGGCACGTGGAAAGGGACACTTGGTCTCCCGCCTCAGGTGGAGAGGCGTCCCTATTGCCCTGCCAAGCCTCGAGGAGAATCCCGAGTTGTCCCTCGCAACTAGGCAGGAGCCCTGACGTCGCTGAACAAACACGAGTGTGGAAGGCCATCCCCGTCTTAACTCGAGAATATACCCCAGCTTCCTGCCGCAACTCGAGAAAAACCATGAGACTTCCCCCTCGCCCCGAGATGAGGGCCGATTCCCCTCCACTGCGTGCAGAGCAATTCCGTGTTGCACATCACACATGAAAGGAGCCTTGATTTCCTTGATGGCACTCCAGAGAAACCCCAAGAACACTGTTTCAAGGCTAGAGGAATGCTGAGGTCACTGTACCAACACGAAAGAGGACCGTGGACCAAAAATCAACTCGAGATGAGAGGTTATTCCCTGGCTTCAACTCCAGATGAATACCTCCTTACACAAGCACCTCAAGAGGAGGCTTCTCTCAGCTCTAGGTATGTGAGAGGGACCCTGAGTTTGCGGCCTCAAGTGGAATGGACACCGCGATGCCCTGACTCGAAATAAGGCTGGATATCCCTGCAGTGACTTGAATGCAGGCTCGTCTTGCATCTCCCAAGACGAAAGGATGTCTGAATCCCCTGTGGAGAACACACAGAAAGACCTAGTTCCCCACCTCATCGTGACCGGAGGCCTCACATCTTGGAAAACTCCAGAGATACGCGGAGATCAGTGCCTCCAAAGAAGACGATGCCTGACTCCTCTTGAAACTTGATTGGAGTCCCAGGATTCCTGTGGCATGTGGAAAGGGACCCTTGGTCTCCCGCCTCAGCTGGAGAGGCGTCCCAATTGCCCTGCCAAGCCTCGAGGGGAATCCCGAGTTGTCCCTCGCAACTAGGCAGGAGTCCTGACCTCGCTGAACAAACACGTGTGTGGAAGGGCCATCCCCGTCGTAACTCGAGAATATACCCCAGGTTCCCGCCGCAACGCGAGAAAAACCATGAGACTTCCCCCTCGCCGCGAGATGAGGCCCGATTCCTCTGCACTGCGTGCAAAGCAATTCCGTGTTGCACATCAAACATGAAAGGAGCCTTGATGTCTTTGATGGCACTCCAGAGAAACCCCAAGAACACTGTTTCAAGGCTAGAGGGATCCTGAGGTCACTGTAGCAACACGAAAGAGCTGCGTGGACCAAAAATCAACTCGAGATGAGAGGTTAGTCCCTGGCTTCGACTCCAGACGAACACCACCTTACCACAAGCACCTCAAGAGGAGGCTTCTCTCAGCTCTAGGTATGTGAGAGGAACCCTGAGATTGCGGCCTCAAGTGGAATGGACACCGCGATGCACTGACTCGAAATAAGGACGGATATCCTTGCAGTGACTTGAATGCAGGCTCGTCTTGCATCTCCCAAGACGAAAGGATGTCTGAATCCCCTGTGGAGACCACAGAGAAAGACCTAGTTCCCCACCTCATCGCGACCGGAGGCCTCACATCCTTTGAAAACTCCAGAGGTACGCGGAGATCAGTGCCTCCAAAGGAGATGATATCTGACTCCTCGGGAAACTTGATAGGAGTCCCAGGATTCCTGTGGCACGTGGAAAGGGACCCTTGGTCTCCCGCCTCAGCTGGAGAGGCGTCCCAATTGCCCTGCCAAGCCTCGAGGAGAATCCCGAGTTGTCCCTCGCAACTAGGCAGGAGTCCTGACGTCGCTGAACAACCACGTGTGTGGAAAAGACATCCCCGCCGTAACTCGAGAATATACCCCAGGTTCCCGCCGCAACTCGAGAAAAACCATGAGACTTCGCCCTCGCCGCGAGATGAGGCCCGATTCCCCTGCACTGCATGCAGAGCAATTCCGTGTTGCACATCACACATGAAAGGAGCCTTGATTTCCTTGATGGCACTCCAGAGAAACACCAAGAACACTGTTTCAAGGCTAGAGGGATCCTGAGTTCACTGTAGCAACACGAAAGAGCTCCGTGGACCAAAAATCAACTCGAGATGAGAGGTTAGTCCCTGGCTTCGACTCCAGACGAACACCACCTTACCACAAGCACCTCAAGAGGAGGCTTCTCTCAGCTCTAGGTATGTGAGAGGAACCCTGAGTTTGCGGCCTCAATTGGAATGGACACCGCGATGCCCTGACTCGAAATAAGGCCGGATATCCCTGCAGTGACTTGAATGCAGGCTCGTCTTGCATCTCCCAAGACGAAAGGATGTCTGAATCCCCTGTGGAGACCACAGAGAAAGACCTAGTTCCGCACCTCATCGCGACCGGAGGCCTCAAATCTTTTGAAAACTCGAGAGGTACGCGGAGATCAGTGCCTCCAAAGGAGACGATGCCTGACTCCTCGTGAAACTTGATAGGAGTCCCAGGATTCCTATAGCACGTGGAAAGGGACCCTTGGTCTCCCGCCTCAGCTGGAGAGGCGTCCCAATTGCCCTGCCAAGCCTCGAGGAGAATCCCGAGTTGTCCCTCGCAACTAGGCAGGAGTCCTGACCTCGCTGAACAAACACGTGTGTGGAAGGGCCATCCCCGTCGTAACTCGAGAATATACCCCAAGTTCCCACCGCAACTCGAGAAAAACCATGAGACTTCCCCCTCGCCGCGAGATGAGGCCCGATTCCCCTGCGCTGCATGCAGAGCAATTCCGTGTTGCACATCACACATGAAAGGAGCCTTGATTTCCTTGATGGCACTCCAGGGAAACCCCAAGAACACTGTTTCAAGGCTAGAGGGATCCTGAGGTCACTGTAGCAACACGAAAGAGCTGCGTGGACCAAAAATCAACTCGAGATGAGAGGTTAGTCCCTGGCTTCGACTCCAGACGAACACCACCTTACCACAAGCACCTCAAGAGGAGGCTTCTCTCAGCTCTAGGTATGTGAGAGGAACCCTGAGTTTGCGGCCTCAAGTGGAATGGACACCGCAATGCACTGACTCGAAATAAGGCCGGATATCCCTGCAGTGACTAGAATGCAGGCTCGTCTTGCATCTCCCAAGACGAAAGGATGTCTGAATCCCCTGTGGAGACCACAGAGAAAGACCTAGTTCCCCACCTCATCGCGACCGGAGGCCTCACATCCTTTGAAAACTCCAGAGGTACGCGGAGATCAGTGCCTCCAAAGGAGATGATGTCTGACTCCTCGGGAAACTTGATAGGAGTCCCAGGATTCCTGTGGCACGTGGAAAGGGACCCTTGGTCTCCCGCCTCAGCTGGAGAGGCGTCCCAATTGCCCTGCCAAGCCTCGAGGAGAATCCCGAGTTGTCCCTCGCAACTAGGCAGGAGTCCTGACGTCGCTGAACAACCACGTGTGTGGAAAAGACATCCCCGCCGTAACTCGAGAATATACCCCAAGTTCCCGCCGCAACTCGAGAAAAACCATGAGACTTCCCCCTCGCCGCGAGATGAGGCCCGATTCCCCTGCGCTGCATGCAGAGCAATTCCGTGTTGCACATCACACATGAAAGGAGCCTTGATTTCCTTGATGGCACTCCAGAGAAACCCCAAGAACACTGTTTCAAGGCTAGAGGGATCCTGAGGTCACTGTAGCAACACGAAAGAGCTCCGTGGACCAAAAATCAACTCGAGATGAGAGGTTAGTCCCTGGCTTCGACTCCAGACGAACACCACCTTACCACAAGCACCTCAAGAGGAGGCTTCTCTCAGCTCTAGGGATGTGAGAGGAACCCTGAGTTTGCGGCCTCAATTGGAATGGACACCGCGATGCCCTGACTCGAAATAAGGCCGGATATCCCTGCAGTGACTTGAATGCAGGCTCGTCTTGCATCTCCCAAGACGAAAGGATGTCTGAATCCCCTGTAGAGACCACAGAGAAAGACCTAGTTCCCCACCTCATCGCGACAGGAGGCCTCACATCCTTTGACAACTCCAGAGGGATGCGGAGATCAGTGCCTCCAAAGGAGACGATGCCTGACTCCTCGTGAAACTTGATAGGAGACCCAGGATATCTGTGGCACGTGGAAAGGGACCCTTGGTCTCCCACCTCAGCTGGAGAGGCGTCCCAATTGCCCTGCCAAGCCTCGAGGAGAATCCCGAGTTGTCCCTCGCAACCAGGCAGTAGTTCTGAAGTCGCTGAACAAACACGTGTGTGGAAGGGCCATCCCCGTCATAACTCGAGAATATCCCCGAGTTTCCCGCCGCAACGCGAGAAAAGCCATGAGACTTCCCTCTCGCCGCGAGATGAGGCCCGATTCCTCTGCACTGCGTGCAAAGCAATTCCGTGTTGCACATCAAACATGACAGGAGCCTTGATTTCCTTGATGGCACTCCAGAGAAACCCCAAGAACACTGTTTCAAGGCTAGAGGGATCCTGACGTCACTGTAGCAACACGAAAGAGCTCCGTGGACCAAAAATCAACTCGAGATGAGAGGTTAGTCCCTGGCTTCGAATCCAGAGGAATACCACCTTAACACAAGCACCTCAAGAGGAGGATTCTCTCAGGTCTAGGCAAATGTGAGAGGGACCCTGAATTTGCGGCCTCAAGTGGAATGGACACCGCGATGCCCTGACTCGAAATAAGGCCGGATATCTCTGCAGTGACTTGAATGCAGGCTCGTCTTGCATCTCCCAAGACGAAAGGATGTCTGAATCCCCTGTAGAGACCACAGAGAAAGACCTAGTTCCCCACCTCAACGCGACTGCAGGCCTCACATCCTTTGAAAACTCCAGAGGTACGCGGAGATCAGTGCCTCCAAAGGAGACGATGCCTGACTCCTCGTGAAACTTGATAGGAGTCTCAGGATTCCTGTGGCACGTGGAAAGGGACCGTTGGTCTCCCGCCTCAGCTGGATAGGCGTCCCAATTGCCCTGCCAAGCCTCGAGAGGAATCCCGAGTTGTCCCTCGCAACTAGGCAGGAGTCCTGACCTCGCTGAACAAACACGTGTGTGGAAAGGCCATCCCCGTCGTAACTCGAGAATATACCCCAAGTTCCCGCCGCAACTCGAGAAAAACCATGAGACTTCCCCCTCGCCGCGAGATGAGGCCCGATTCCCCTGCGCTGCATGCAGAGCAATTCCGTGTTGCACATCACACATGAAAGGAGCCTTGATTTCCTTGATGGCACTCCAGGGAACCCCAAGAACACTGTTTCAAGGCTAGAGGGATCCTGAGGTCACTGTAGCAACACGAAAGAGCTGCGTGGACCAAAAATCAACTCGAGATGACAGGTTAGTCCCTAGCTTCGACTCCAGACGAACACCACCTTACCACAAGCACCTCAAGAGGAGGCTTCTCTCAACTCTAGGTATGTGAGAGGAACCCTGAGTTTGCGGCCTCAATTGGAATGGACACCGCGATGCCCTGACTCGAAATAAGGCCGGATATCCCTGCAGTGACATGAATGCAGGCTTGTCTTGCATCTCCCAAGAAGAAAGGATGTCTGAATCCCCTGTGGAGACCACAGAGAAAGACCTAGGTCCCCACCTCATCGCGACCGGAGGCCTCACATCCTTTGAAAACTCGAGAAGCACGCGGAGATCAGTGCCTCCAAAGGAGATGATGTCTGACTCCTCGAGAAACTTGATAGGAGTCCCAGGATTCCTGTGGCACGTGGAAAGGGACCCTTGGTCTCCCGCCTCAGCTGGAGAGGCGTCCCAATTGCCCTGCCATGCCTCGAGGAGAATCCCGAGTTGTCCCTCGCAACTAGGTAGGAGTCCTGACGTCGCTGAACAAACACGTGTGTGGAAAAGACATCCCCGCCGTAACTCGAGAATATACCCCAGGTTCCCGCCGCAACTCTAGAAAAACCATGAGACTTCGCCCTCGCCGCGAGATGAGGCCCGATTCCCCTGCACTGCGTGCAGAGCAATTCCGTGTTGCACATCACACATGAAAGGAGCCTTGATTTCCTTGATGGCACTCCAGAGAAACCCCAAGAACACTGTTTCAAGGCTAGAGGGATCCTGAGGTCACTGTAGCAACACGAAAGAGCTCCGTGGACCAAAAATCAACTCTAGATGAGAGGTTAGTCCCTGGCTTCGAATTCAGAGGAATACCACCTTACCACAAGCACCTCAAGAGGAGGCTTCTCTCAGCTCTTGGTATGTGAGAAGGACCCTGAGTTTGCGGCCTCAAATGAAATGGACACCGTGATGCCCTGACTCGAAATAAGTCCGGATATCCCTGCAGTGACTTGAATGCAGGCTCGTCTTGCATCTCCCAAGAGGAAAGGATGTCTGAATCCCCATTGGAGACCACAGAGAAAGACCTAGTTCCCCACCTCATCGAGACAGGAGGCCTCACATACTTTGAAAACTCCAGAGGTCCGCGGAGATCAGTGCCTCCAAAGGAGATGATGTCTGACTCCTCATGAAACTTGATAGGAGTCCCAGGATTCCTGTGGCACATGGAAAGGGACCCTTGGTCTCCCGCCTCAGCTGGAGAGGCGTCTCAATTGCCCTGCCAAGCCTCCAGGAGAATCCCGAGTTGTCCCTCGCAACTAGGCAGGAGTCCTGACGTCGCTGAACAAACACGTGTGTGGAAGGGCCATCCCCGTCGTAACTAGAGAGTATACCCCAGGTTCCCGCCGCAACTCGAGAAAAAGCATGAGAGTTCCACCTCGCCGCGAGATGAGGCCCGATTCCCCTGCACTGCCTGGAGAGCAATTCCGTGTTGCAAATGACACATGAAAGGAGCCTTGATTTCCTTGATGGCACTCCAGAGAAACCCCAAGAACACTGTTTCAAGGCTAGAGGGATCCTGAGGTCAATGTAGCAACACGAAAGAGCTCCGTGGACCAAAAATCAACTCGAGATGAGAGGTTAGTCCCTGGCTTCGACTCCAGAGGAATACCACCTTACCACAAGCACCTCAAGAGGAGGCTTCTCTCAGCTCTAGGTATGTGAGAGGCACCCTGAGTTTGCGGCCTCAAATGAAATGGACACTGCGATGCTCTGACTCGAAATAAGGCCGGATATCCCTGCAGTGACTTGAATGCAGGCTCGTCTTGCATTTCACAAGAGGAAAGCATGCCTGAATCCCCTGTAGAGACCACAGAGAAAGACCTAGTTCCCCACCTCATCGCGGCCGGAGGCCTCACATCCTTTGAAAACTTCAGAGGTAGGTGGAGATCAGTGCCTCCAACGGACACAATGCCTGACTCCTCGGGAAATTTGATAGGAGTCCCAGAATTCCTGTGGCACGTGGAAAGGGACACTTGGTCTCCCGCCTCAGCTGGAGAGGTGTCCCAATTGCCCTGCCAAGCCTCAAGGAGAATCCCGAGTTGGCCCTCGCAACTAGGCAGGAGTCCTGAAGTCGCTGAACAAACACGTGTGTGGAAGGGCCATCCCCGTCGGAACTCGAGAATATACCCCAGGTTCCCGCCGCAAAGCGAGAAAAACCATTAGACTTCCCCCTCGCCGCGAGATGAGGCCCGATTCCCCTGCACTGCGTGCAAAGTAATTCCGTGTTGCACATCACACATGAAAGGAGCCTTGATTTCCTTGATGGCACTCCAGAGCAACCCCAAGAACACTGTTTCAAGGCTAGAGGGATCCTGAGGTCACTGTAGCAACACGAAAGAGCTCCGTGGACCAAAAATCAACTCGAGATGAGAGGTTAGTCCCTGGCTTCGAATCCAGTGGAATACCACCTTACCACAAGCACCTAAAGAGGAGGCTTCTCTCAGCTCTAGGCATATGTGAGAGGGACCCTGAGTTTGGGGCCTCAAGTGGAATGGACACCGTGAGGCCCTAACTCGAAATAAGGCCGGATATCTCTGCAGTGACTTGAATGCAGGGTCGTCTTGCATCTCCCAAGACGAAAGGATGTCTGAATCCCCTGTAGAGACCACAGAGAAAGACCTAGTTCCCCACCTCATCGCGACAGGAGGCCTCACATCCTTTGAAAACTCCAGAGGGATGCGGAGATCAGTGCCTCCAAAGGAGACGATGCCTGACTCCTCGTGAAACTTGATAGGAGTCCAGGATATCTGTGGCACGTGGAAAGGGACCTTGGTCTCCCGCCTCAGCTGGAGAGGCGTCCCAATTGCCCTGCCAAGCCTCGAGGAGAATCCCGAGTTGTCCCTCGCAACTAGGCAGGAGTCCTGAAGTCGCTGAACAAACACGGGTGTGGAAGGGCCATCCCCGTCGGAACTCGAGAATATACCCCAGGTTCCCGCCGCAAAGCGAGAAAAACCATGAGACTTCCCCCTCGCCGCGAGATGAGGCCCGATTCCCCTGCACTGCGTGCAAAGCAATTCCGTGTTGCACATCAAACATGAAAGGAGCCTTGATTTCCTTGATGGCACTCCAGAGCAACCCCAAGAACACTGTTTCAAGGCTAGAGGGATCCTGAGGTCACTGTAGCAACACGAAAGAGCTGCGTGGACCAAAAATCAAATAGAGATGAGAGGTTAGTCCCTGGCTTCGAATCCAGAGGAATACCACCTTACCACAAGCACCTCAAGAGGAGGCTTCTCTCAGCTCTAGGTATGTGAGAGGGACCCTGAGTTTGCGGCCTCAAGTGGAATGGACACCCCGATGCCCTGACTCGAAATAAGGCCGGATCTCCCTGCAGTGACTTGAATGCAGGCTCGTCTTGCTTCTCCTAAATGAAAGGATGAATGAATCCCCTTTGGAGACCACAGAGAAAGACCTAGTTCCCCACCTCATCGCGACCGGAGGCCTCACATCCTTTGAAAACTCCAGAGGTCCGCGGAGATCAGTGCCTCCAAAGGAGACGATGCCTGACTCCTCGTGAAACTTGATAGGAGTCCCAGGATTCCTGTGGCACGTGGAAATGGACAGTTGGTCTCCCGCCTCAGCTGGAGAGACGTGCCAATTGCCCTGCCAAGCCTCGAGAAGAATCCCGAGTTGTCACTCGCAACTAGGCAGGAGTCCTGACGTCTCTGAACAAACACGTGTGTGGAAGGGCCATCCCCGAAGTAACTCGAGAATATACCCCAAGTTCCTGCCGCAACTCGAGAAAAACCATGAGACTTCCCCCTCGCCGCGAGATGAGGCCCGATTCCCCTGCACTGCGTGTAGAGCAATTCCGTGTTGCAAATCACACATGAAAGGAGCCTTGATTTCCTTGATGGCACTCCAGAGAAACCACAAGAACACTGTTTCAAGGCTAGAGGGATCCTGAGGTCACTGTAGCAACACGTAAGAGCTCCGTGGACCAAAAATCAACTCGAGATGAGAGGTTAGTCCCTGGCTTCGACTCCAGAGGAATACCACCTTACCACAAGCACCTCAAGAGGAGGCTTCTCTCAGCTCTAGGTATGTGAGAGGGACCCTGAGTTTGCGGCCTCAAATGAAAAATACACGGGGATGCCCTGACTCGAAATAAGGCCGGATATCCCTGCAGTGACTTGAATGCAGGCTCGTCTTGCATCTCACAAGAGGAAATCATGCCTGAATCCCCTGTAGAGACCACAGAGAAAGACCTAGTTCCCCACCTCATTGCTTCCCGAGGACTCACATCCTTTGAAAATTCCAGAGGGACGCGGAGATCAGTGCCTCCAAAGGAGACGATGCCTGACTCCTCGTGAAACTTGATAGGAGTCCCAGGATTCCTGTGGAACTTGGAAAGGGACCCTTGGTCTCCCGTCTCAGCTGGAGAGGCGTCCCAATTGACCTTTTAAGCCTCGAGGAGAATCCCGAGTTGTCCCTCACAACTAGGCAGGAGTCCTGACATCGCTGAACAAACACGTGTGTGGAAGGGCCATCCCCATCGAAACTCGAGAATATACCCCAGGTTCCCGCCGCAACTCAAAAAAAACCATGAGACTTCCCCCCCGCCACGTGATGAGGCCCGATTCCCCTGCACTGCGTGCAGAGGAATTCCGTGTTGCACATCACACATGAAAGGAGCCTTGATTTCCTTGATGGCACTCCAGAGAACCCCCAAGAACACTGTTTCAAGGCTAGAGGGATCCTGAGGTCACTGTAGCAACACAAAACAGATCCGTGGACCAAAAGTCAACTCGAGATGAGAGGTTAGTCCCTGGCTTCGACTCCAGAGGAATACCACCTTACCACAAGCACCTCAAGAGGAGGCTTCTCTCACCTCTAGGTATGTGAGAGGGACCCTGAGTTTGCGGCCTCAAGTGGAATGGACACCGCGATGCCCTGACTCGAAATAAGGCCGGATATCCCTGCAGTGACTTGAATGCAGGCTCGTCTTGCATCTCCCAAGACGAAAAGATGTCTGAATCCCGTGTAGAGACCACAGAGAAAGACCTAGTTCCCCACCTCATCGCGACCGGAGGCCTCACATCCTTTGAACACTCCGAGGTACGCGGAGATCAGTGCCTCCAAAGGAGACGATGCCTGACTCCTCGTGAAACTTGATAGGAGTCCCAGGATTCCTTTGGCACGTGGAAAGGGACCCTTGGTCTCCCGCCTCAGCTGGTGAGGCGTCCCAAATGCGCTGCGAAGCCTCTAGGAGAATCCCGAGTTGTCCCTCGCAATTAGGCAGGAGTCCTGACGTCGCTGAACAAACACATGTGTGGAAGGGCCATCCCCGTCATAACTCGAGAATATACCCCAGGTTCCCGCCGCAACTCGAGAAAAACCACGAGACTTCCCCTTCGGCGCGAGATGAGGCCCGATTCCCCTGCACTGCGTGCAGCGCAATTCCATGTTGCACATCACACATGAAAGGAGCCTTGATTTCCTTGATGGCACTCCAGAGAAACCACAAGAACACTGTTTCAAGGCTAGAGGGATCCTGAGGTCACTGTAGCAACACGGAAGAGCTCTGTGGACCAAAAATCAACTCGAGATGACAGGTTAGTCCCTGGCTTCGACTCCAGAGGAATACCACCTTAGTACAAGCACCTCAAGAGGAGGCTTCTGTCAGCTCTAAGTATGTGAGAGGGACCCTGAGTTTGCGGCCTCAAGTGGAATGGACACTGCGATGCCCTGACTCGAAATAAGGCCGGATATCCCTGCAGTGACTTGAATGCAGGCTCGTCTTGCATCTACCAAAACGAAAGGATGTCTGAATCCCCTTTGGAGACCACAGAGAAAGACCTAGTTCCCCACCTCATCACGACCCGAGGCCTCACATCCTTTGAAAACTCCAGAGGTACATGGAGATCAGTGCCTCCAAAGGAGATGATGCCTGACTCCTCGTGAAACTTGACAGGAGTCCCAGGATTCCTGTGGCACGTGCAAAGGGACCCTTGGTCTCCCACCTCAGCTGGAGAGGCCTCCCAATTGCCCTGCCAAGCCTCGAGGAGAATCCCGAGTTGTCCCTCGCAAATAGCCAGGAGTCCTGACGTCGCTGAAGAAACACGTGTGTGGAAGAGCCAATCCCGTCCTTACTCGAGAATATACCCCAGGTTCCCGCCGCAACTCTAGAAAAACCTTGAGACTTCCCCCTCGCCGCGAGATGAGGCCCGATTCCCCTACACTGCGTGCAGAGCAATTCCGTGTTGCACATCACACATGAAAGGAGCCTTGATTTCCTTGATAGCACTCCAGAGAATCCCCAAGAACACTGTTTCAAGGCTAGAGGGATCCTGAGGTCACTGTAGCAGCACGAAAGAGCTCTGAGGACCAAAAATCAACTCGAGATGAGAGGTTAGTCCCTGGCTTCGACTCCAGAGGAATGCCACCTTACCACAAGCACCTCAAGAGGAGGCTTCTCTCACCTCTAGGTATGTGAGAGGGACCCTGAGTGTGTGGCCTCAAGTGGAATGGACACCACGATGCCCTGACGCGAAATAAGGCCGGATATCCCTGCAGTGACTTGAATGCAGGCTCGTCTTGCATCTCCCAAGACGAAAGGATGTCTGAATCCCCTGTGGAGACCACAGATTAAGACCTAGTTCCCCACCTCATTGCGACCGGGGGCCTCACATCCTTTGAAAACTCCAGATGTACGCGGAGATCAGTGCCTCCAAAGGAGACGATGCCTGACTCCTCGTGAAACTTGATAGGAGTCCCAGGATTCCTGTGGCACGTGGAAAGGGACCCTTGGTCTCCCGCCTCAGCTGGAGAGGCGTCCCAATTGCCCTGCCAAGCCTCGAGGAGAATCCCGAGTTGTCCCTCGAAACTAGGCAGGAGTCCTGACGTCGCTGAACAAACACGTGTGTGGTAGGGCCATCCCCGTCGTAACTCGAGAATATACCCCAGGTTACCCCCGCAACTCGAGAAAAACCCTTAGACTTCCCCCTCGCTGCGAGATGAGGCCCGATTCCCCTGCACTGCGTGCAGAGCAATTCCGTGTTGCACATCACACAGAAAAGGAGCCTTGATTTCCTTGATGGCACTCCAGAGAAACCCCAAGAACACTGTTTCAAGTCTAGAGGGACCCTGAGGTCACTGTAGCAATATGAAAGAGCTCCTTGGACCAAAAATCAACTCGAGATGAGAAGTTAGTCCCTGGCTTGGACTCCAGAGGAATACCACCTTACCACAAGCACCTGAAAAGGAGGCTTCTCTCAGCTCTAGGTATGTGAGTGGGACCTTGAGTTTGCAGCCACAAGTGGAATGGACACCGCGATGCCCTGACTCAAAATAAGGCCGGATATCCCTGCAGTGACTTGAATGCAGGCTTGTCTTGCATCTCCCAAGACGAAAGGATGTCTGAATCCCCTGTGGAGACCACAGATTAAGACTTGGTTCCCCACCTCATTGCGACCGGGGGCCTCACATCCTTTGAAAACTCCAGATGTACGCGGAGATCAGTGCCTCCAAAGGAGACGATGCCTGACTCCTCGTGAAACTTGATAGGAGTCCCAGGATTCCTGTGGCTCGGGGAAAGGGACCCTTAGTCTCACGCCTCAGCTGGAGAGGCGTCCCAATTGCCCGGCCAAGCCTCGAGGAGAATCCCGAGTTGTCCCTCGCAACTAGGCAGGAGTCCTGACATCGCTGAACAAACACGTGGGTGGAAGGGCCATCCCCGTCATAACTCGAGAATATACCCCAGGTTCCCGCCGCACCTCAAGAAAACCTAGACTTCCCCCTCGCCGCGAGATGAGGTCCGATTCCCCTGCACTGCGTGCAGAGCAATTCCGTGTTGCACATCACACATGAAAGGAGCCTTAATTTCCTTGATGGCACTCCAGAGAAACCCCAAGAACACTGTTTCAAGGCTAGTGGGACCCACAGGTCACTGTAGCAACACGAAAGAGCTCCGTGGACCACAAATCAACTCGAGATGAGAGGTTAGTCCCTGGCTTCGACTCCAGAGGAATACCACCTTACCACAAGCACCTCAAGAGGAGGCTTCTCTCAACTCTAGGTATGTGAGAGGGTCCCTGAGTTTGCGGCCTCAAGTGGAATGGACACCGCGATGCCCTGACTCGAAATAAGGCCGGATATCCCTGCAGTGACTTGAATGCAGGCTCGTCTTGCATCTCCCAAGACGAAAGGATGTCTGAATTCCCTGTGGAGAAAACAGAGAAAGACCTAGTTCCCCACCTCATCGCGACCAGAGGGCTCACATCCTTTGAAAACTCCAGAGGTACGCGGAGATCAGTGCCTCCAAAGGAGACGATGCCTGACACCTCGTGAAACTTGATAGGAGTCCCAGGATTCCTGTGGCATGTGGAAAGGGACCCTTGGTCTACCGCCTCAGCTGGAGAGGCGTCCCAATTGCCCTGCCAAGCCTCGAGGAGAATCCCGACTTGTCCCTCGCATCTAGGCAGGAGTCCTGACGTCGCTGAACAAACACTTGTGTGGAAGGGCCATCCCCGACATAACTCGAAAATATACCCAGGGTGCCAGCCGCAACTCGAGAAAAACCATGAGACTTACCCCTCGCCGCGAGATGAGGCCCGATTCCCTTGCACTGCGTGCAGAGCAATTCCGTCTTGCACATCACACAGGAAAGGAGCCTTGATTTCCTTCATGGCACTCCAGAGAAACCCCAAGAACACTGTTTCAAGGCAAGAGGGACCCTGAGGTCACTGTAGCAACACGAAAGAGCTTCGTGGACCAAACCTCAACTCGAAATGAGAGGTTAGTTCCTGGCTTCGACTCCAGAGGAATACGGCCTTACCACAAGCACCTCAAGAGGAGGCTTCTCTCAGCTCTAGGTATGTGAGATGGACCCTGAGTTTGCAGCCTCAAGTGGAATGGAAACGGGGATGCCCTGACTCGAAATAAGGCCGGATATCCCTGCAGTGACTTGAATGCAGGCTCGTCTTGCATCTCCCAAGACGAAAGGATGTCTGAATCCCCTGTGGAGACCACAGAGAAAGACGTAGTTCCCCACCTCATCGCGACCGGAGGCCTCACATCCTTTGAAAACTCCAGAGGTACACGGAGATCAGTGCCTCCAACAGAGACGATGCCTGACTCCTCGTGAAAATTGATAGGAGTCCCAGGATTCCTGTGGCACGTGGAAAGGGACACTTGGTCGCCCGCCTCAGGTGGAGAGGCGTCCCTATTGCCCTGCCAAGCCTCGAGGAGAATCCCGAGTTGTCCCTCGCAACTAGGCAGGAGCCCTGACGTCGCTGAACAAACACGTGTGTGGAAGGCCATCCCCGTCTTAACTCGAGAATATACCCCAGCTTCCTGCCGCAACTCGAGAAAAACCATGAGACTTCCCCCTCGCCCCGAGATGAGGCCCGATTCCCCTCCACTGCGTGCAGAGCAATTCCGTGTTGCACATCACACATGAAAGGAGCCTTGATTTCCTTGATGGCACTCCAGAGAAACCCCAAGAACACTGTTTCAAGGCTAGAGGAATGCTGAGGTCACTGTACCAACACGAAAGAGGACCGTGGACCAAAAATCAACTCGAGATGAGAGGTTATTCCCTGGCTTCAACTCCAGATGAATACCTCCTTACACAAGCACCTCAAGAGGAGGCTTCTCTCAGCTCTAGGTATGTGAGAGGGACCCTGAGTTTGCGGCCTCAAGTGGAATGGACACCGCGATGCCCTGACTCGAAATAAGGCTGGATATCCCTGCAGTGACTTGAATGCAGGCTCGTCTTGCATCTCCCAAGACGAAAGGATGTCTGAATCCCCTGTGGAGAACACACAGAAAGACCTAGTTCCCCACCTCATCGTGACCGGAGGCCTCACATCTTGGAAAACTCCAGAGATACGCGGAGATCAGTGCCTCCAAAGAAGACGATGCCTGACTCCTCTTGAAACTTGATTGGAGTCCCAGGATTCCTGTGGCATGTGGAAAGGGACCCTTGGTCTCCCGCCTCAGCTGGAGAGGCGTCCCAATTGCCCTGCCAAGCCTCGAGGAGAATCCCGAGTTGTCCCTCGCAACTAGGCAGGAGCCCTGACATCGCTGAACAAACACGTGTGTGGAAGGGCCATCCCCGTCGTAACTCGAGAATATACCCCAGGTTCCCGCCGCAACTCGAGAAAAACCATGAGACGTCCCCCTCGCCGCGAGATGAGGCCCGATTCCCCTGCCCTGCGTGCAGAGCAATTTCGTGTTGCACATCAAACATGAAAGGAGCCTTGATTTCCTTGATGGCACTCCAGAGACACCCCAAGAACACTGTTTCAAGGCTAGAGGGATCCTGAGGTCACTGTAGCAACACGAAAGAGCTCCGTGGACCAAAAATCAACACGAGATGAGAGGTTAGTCCCTGGCTTCAACTCCAGAGGAATACCACCTTACCACAAGCACCTCAAGAGGAGGCTTCTCTCAGCTATAGGTATGTGAGAGGGACCCTGAGTTTGCGGCCTCAAATGGAATGGAAACGGGGATGCCCTGACTCGAAATAAGGCCAGATATCCCTGCAGTGACTTGAATGCAGGCTCGTCTTGCATCTCCCAGGACGAAAGGATGTCTGAATCCCCTGTGGAGAACACAGAGAAAGACCTAGTTCCCCACCTCATCGCGACCGGAGGCCTCACATCCTTTGAAAACTCCAGAGGTACACGGAGATCAGTGCCTCCAACAGAGACGATGCCTGACTCCTCGTGAAAATTGATAGGAGTCCCAGGATTCCTGTGGCACGTGGAAAGGGACACTTGGTCTCCCGCCTCAGCTGGAGAGGCGTCCCTATTGCCCTTCCAAGCCTCAAGGAGAAACCCGAGTTGTCCCTCGCAACTAGGCCGGAGTCCTGACGTCGCTGAACAAACACGTGTGTGGAAGGCCATCCCCGTCGGAACTCGAGAATATACCCCAGGTTCCTGCCGCAACTCGAGAAAAACCATGAGACTTCCCCCTCGCCGGGAGATGAGGCCCGATTCCCCTGCACTGCGTGCAGAGCAACTCCGTGTTGCACATCACACATGAAAGGAGCCTTGATTTCCTTGATGGTACTCCAGAGAAACCTCAAGAACACTGTTTCAAGGCTAGAGGAATGCTGAGGCCACTGTACCAACACGAAAGAGCACCGTGGACCAAAAGTCAACTCGAGATGAGAGGTTAGTCCCTGGCTTCGACTCCAGAGGAATACCACCTTACCACAAGCACCTCAAGAGGAGGCTTCTCTCAGCTCTAGGTATGTGAGAGGGACCCTGAGTTTGCGGCCTCAAGTGGAATGGACAGCGCGATGCCCTGACTAGAATAAGGCTGTATATCCCTGCAGTAACTTGAATGCAGGCTCGTCTTGCATCTCCCAAGACGAAAGGATGTCTGAATCCCCTGTGGAGACCACAGAGAAAGACCTAGTTCCCCACCTCATCGCGACCGGAGGCCTCATATCCTTTGAAAACTCCAGAGGTACGCAGAGATCAG